>NW_026571299.1:31555918-32026643 GCF_026225935.1 Boleophthalmus pectinirostris
TGCTGTAACCGTGTTGTCTCCCTTGTGTTAGATATTGGTTTAATCTATACTGTGGAACATTTTAGGCAAAGCAATAATATTTCCATGGAGACAAGCAAGTGCACCTTTATATATGTATAACTAAACTAGAATGTACTATATAAAAATATATATATATATCACTTTATACTGTCATTTGAATGAATACGCAAGTTGTTTTTTTTTTTTTTTTTAACTGCTTTTGTAATAGTTTTTTTTAAATGTTATACTGCCAATAATCTGATTTTGCATATCTCCAAAACAATAATTGCAATATGTTTTATGTTGATGGAGGAAACAGGGAAGACATGGTAAATGTGAGCTCCCCCCACCAAGTCTATAAAAGGAATCTAACCCTGAACCCTCTCGTGTTAACCACTCTGCCACTGTTCCGTTCAAAAAGTAGCCAAACCAAGAAGCGCACCAGATAAAGTGGCCAGTTCCCATATTTCCTGTAATTACCCTTTCTCTTCTGCATTTTGATGTGGCTCTCTCCTTTATCTGGCTGCTCACAGAGGTGCATGCTGGGAAACCTGAAGCAACCCAAACCTCCAGGGAAGAATGCATTTGGATGTTCTTAAATAATGTACAAGACAAGGAACACAGGAGTAAAAAAATCCTGCCACTGAAATGAAGGGATTCTGCAAATTACCGTTTGTCACTAAGTAATCCTGTTACTACTGCAACATGGAAATACAGTGCTAATATGGGGTTAGCTCACACACGCAGCAGCCTCTGTTTGGGCGAGATATATACAGCAGGTTCAGGGCATTCGCTGGGTGCACATATTTTTACATGTTTAGTTTCAACTCAAGGAATGTGTAGGGAAAATTATGGCATTGCTTATAAGTGTGTTCAGTTTGTGTAGGTTTGTATGTAGCTACTAAATGTACAACAGCGGTTCTCAAGGTTTGATTTGTGTATCACTCGTAGTACTCTAAAGTATAAAACATTTTTGCAGTTCATGTCCGGGTTCTGTTTAAAGGTGCACTTTAGCTTCATCTGCTGGTCTCTGGAGATGTTATTGGATGGAGGGTTCCACGATATGGCATTAAACATTTATTCAATTAGCAGTGTTTTGAAATTGCTAAAAAAAAATATTATGAAATCCATTCTCACCCTTCTACAAATCTAACCTGGATCCTGTTTGTTTGGTCGTGTTACCTGCTTTTTTCCATGGACATAGAAAAGTTTAAAGGTGAATTTTGTGCCGTAACTTTTCTGGTGGAAGGTCTGTCAAATGCTTTTCTCCTTTCTTTGTCTTGAATTCAACCTTTATCTTCATGGAAAGCAAACCGGACCAAGTTACTGGTCAGATCTGCGAGGAAGCAAACCCCGCTCACAGTCAGAATGCATTTTTTTTTTTTTTTTTTGGAGTTATGTTTTAAAACCACCTGTAATTGAATAAATGTAAAGTAGAGCTGTTTAAGTTCACACTGTGGAACAATCCAGGCAGAGCAATGACAAATCCATAGAAACAAATGGACGGTGGTGACCAAAAATTACATAGTGCATCTTTAATACTATGCTGTGGAATATACCAAGAACAGTATTAAAATTTCCATAGAGATAAACAAGTGCACTGTCCACCAGAAAATGTACATACTGCACACAGGCTCTGGAAGCATTAAATAAGTTAACAAAATAGGTCAGTTCTTTTAAATTTTCTTCTTTTCAATTTAGAATGAAAAACAATAAAACGCGAAAATAGTTTGAAACAGTCACGATGACTGTTTTTTGATTGGTGTTTATTTGAAATAAACTTTAGACTTAGACAAACTTTATTGACCCACAAGGGAAATTACTTGGACACAGCAGCTCACACATCACAATATAATAATAAAGAGTAAAAATATAAATGGTCATAATAAATTCAAAATAATAATACATTCTAATTAAGTAGCAAAAAAGATAGAAAGAGACAGGCGTCAAAATAAATAAATATTAGAAATAGAGGTCGAAATCTGTTTTTTGTTTGACACTAAAACAAAAACTGTTGCTTCACTATACAAAGATAAGGGTAAATGTTAATCTAATTATCTTTATGGTTGACAACAAATTACCAAACTGCTTTATCATAAAAACTTTTAGTCTCACCTCATATTCACAGGGCAAAAAGGTGACGTCGAATTTTACAGTTACCTGACGCTGACGCAAGATGGCGCCAGGTGCGTTCCACTGTCGCCAGTTCAAAACCAAGGCCATGTCTCTGCGTTTCCCCCCAAATAGGCCTACGTCTAAAGATTAAAAAGTGGGGTAATTTTGCAACAATAAAACACTATTCTTAAACTACACCGAGCTTTCTGATGTGTAATACAAGCCTAAATACCGAAAGTCAGACAGTTGCAGTTGTTTAATAGTCATCCAAAATGGGATCCCTTCAAATCCACGGCATGACCAATTGTTTCTCAGCACAGAGGCAGAATTACAAATTAGGGCCCTGCGTTAATGCGTTGTTTAGATTATTGAGTGTGTGTAACGACACGAACCAGAATTGCCTCAGAGTCATTTCTTTGGGCTAACAATAATCTGCCCCCGTCCATAAATTATGCCCCCACCCCTGCCATTTTACAGGGGGTAGATGTACACGCTTCTGGTTCGGGGTTTTTGCGCTGTGTCTCTGTAAATACTGTGTTTTTTGGCGCAAAGTGTTCCTTCATTAGATGCCTTAAGGTACAATGAGGTTTTAACTTACCTTGAGCGCTGTGGGTATATCGTTTTGTGTTATATAAATGAATAAATTAAGAGTTTAGTTTAGTTTATTTGGGCTTTCTTTACATTTTGTTTACGTTACATGCGTACATAAAAGCATAAAATAAGTGTACTCTATAGATCAAGCTTTTTTTTTTTAAGTATATCATAAATAAATTCACGGGTACCGCAGTTTAATATGTGCATGTTTCATAAATCTTGCAATTTTATGTCATCTCCTTCTCGAAATCTCAAAACAATGGCTCACCACCTCTTGACGTCATCAGGTGCTAATCCAAAAAGGCTCTTCTGTGTTTTTAAAGTCCTTACACGTTCTTGTTTTGATCAATTCTGCTTTCGAGTTGCTTTCACTGTGCAGCACAACCAACCAGCATGCTATTGTTTTTAACATTATTTCAAACTCCAGGACAGGACAGTAAACAATATCAGTATTTCTGATATTTTAAAAAAAGAAAAGGAAAGTGGAGCATTTTGTAAAATTGTATAATAGCCACGAAGATAATAATTTTTAAACCACCTGATGCAAAAGTTACTCACTTTTCTATGGTGTTCTTTTCTAGATCATCATTGTTTTCATTTTTAACAAAGACCAATTCTATAATAACAGTATTTAAGAATGTTTAATGTCTTTTAGGCTACTTTATAATGTCATTTGAGCATTAATCACAATTATTTTGGCCATGATCAGTATTGGGAAGTAACTGAATATAAAATACATTTTCTGAATAGTAATTCTGTCTATAATATCTGTATTCTTGTGCAGTTACTCTTTCATTTATTCAGACTATAGTTACTTTCCTAAATTAAAAAGTACTTCATCGTGCAATTTTGGCTTTTAACGGCATGATATATGTGATAGAATACAATTAACCATAGCTGTGTAACAACAGTGCAACAAAAATAAATTTGTTTGTAATTGTATACCATGTTTCTTACACTGTGATATAATACAGTTCGGTGTAAAAATATTTCAAATACAGTACTGTGATTGAACCATGTGAATATGTTACAAAATACATTTCACTTTGGTTATTCAGTATTCTGCAACTATATACGTTTTCCAAGTATTCTTCCCATCACTGGCCATGATCGATGTGATGATAAAGTTTAAATATCATCTCATACTTCACTCTTCAATGCACTGGCAGCAGGCGTCCTTGCAGTTTTGTGTATAACTTTTATGATTTTGGCCTTGTTAGTCAGCAGGTGCGGACAAAACTGGAACATACAAAACCCCATTCCTCTATTTTATCACAACCGTTCATGTTTATACCTCAAATTCCAGATATTTCAAACTCGTCTTCTTTCTAGTCCTTATCCGTCCTCCTCTTCACTCAGAGGCCAGTATAGACACAAGGAGGATTAGTGTAGTGTGTTTTGCAGAGTGGTTTGCCAGAGAGCGAGAAGGCCATGCCCGTGGGCCCGTCGTGGTTCCCCCGTGGTCCCCCCCTTCGCCCCCCCCAGGTCCCCGCTCTCTCGGGGGGGTCTGTGCATGTGTGATAGACCCTGAGTGGGAGTGCAGGCCTGATGATGCAGAGGACGTACTCCCATAATCCATGGCTTAACCAGAGCTATATTCTAACTTCACTCATTTAAACAAGAGGAACGTGTGTGAACAGTTTCCGTCACAGGCTACTGGCTACAAACATGTCCACACATCAGTAGGAAAAGAAAATATGTGCAGACTTTTACCTAAACACATTCTAAACAACACCTTAGTCCTGGTGTTTGATAAAAATGTAAAAACGTCTGTAGGCCCAAAACTGTTCTGTAGTTTTTTCCTGTAGTAACGAAACACATTTAATTTTTCACCTTATGAAGTTTGTGTTTAAATTAAATCAATTATATTTTCAGCCTCTGCTCTAGTATTGTTTGATATCAAAATCATCAGATAAAGCAACAGAATTAACATCGGTATCAGAGAAGAAAAACCTCCTAAAAATGATTTATTTCTACAGAGGTCAAGTTCATTTGTCTGGAGTCTTGTGTTTGTGTTTAAGGACAGCTTTGGGAACACTGTAAACTACAGCACTTTGAATCAGTTCAAAAAACAAAGTTGCTGCTATTACTGTGAAATCCTCCTTTGCTCTGTTGCCAGGTTTTGGGTTCAGTTTTTGAGCTGGATGGGGATTTTGGTAAGATGTTTGCAGGTTTGTTTCCATGTGTCTGGGTCAGTTTGCAGGTACGCAGTTTCCCACATTGACATACACAATAAGATCATCTTCCAGAGAGGTAGACCAGACCAAACCTGTTGTTAATAATGTATAAGTCCAATATATAAAATAGATAGACAGATAGATAGATAGATAGATAGATAGATAGATAGATAGTGTCTCTATTGCAAAAAGATGAATGAGATTGAGAAAGGATTTTGAAGATGATCTCTTTTCAGCCATTTGACCATGAACTAGTAGCCTGAATTCATCAGCCGGTTTCACTTTGTAGAAACCATCTGACCTCGCAGCGTTAGGATTCATTAGCTTGACGGGTTCTTTTCATTTAACCAATCACTGCAATTTGGTGGTGATATGTAATGTGCCGCTAACGGGGCTAACAGGTATATTACGCTTTTAATAAATCCTGTAGGAAGAAGAGCAATAATGTCTTTCCCCTTGATAAAATTCACCAAACATTCTTTTTGTTCCGGCATTAAATCCTCAATCTTGGGAATCATTGACAATACAGAATGTATGGCTCTTCGCTGACTGGCTGGTGCCTGAAGTCGCACTTCTGGGGTTTTTGCGAACCGTCTAGTGTATTCTGATTCCTGACATGAGAAATGAAATTAAGTGGAGGCACTAGGTGGCACCAGCCTGGCTTATGAACTAACATGCTGACATGAAAACAAATATTCAGTTAATTTTTATCGTACACTTTATACTTAAAGCGTAATTTAAACAAGCTAAATCTAAATAAACATTTTGACTGGAGGTCCGTCACCTTATCGTTTCTGTGGATATGTCTGCCTGAAATGTTCCACAGTATGATATTAAATTGTTCTTCTTCATATTTATTCAATAACATATAGTTTTATAACTCAAAGATACCTAGAAAAACAAGGTTCGGTCTCCTTGAAGAAGAGAAAAGTTTAATAGTATACTGTGAACCATTCCAGATAAACCAATAACATCTCCACGGAGAAAAGCATTTGGCGGACCCTCTGCCAGAAAAATTACACAATGCACCTTTAACCATATTATCCCACTGCATAAGACATTACTCTGCTATCCATTGCTTTTCAGGAATGTTCCATTGTACGCCATTAAACCAATATATCTTGCATTTATTCAATTCCAGGCATTTTAATGCCTGAAAAACATGAATTCTCACTGTGAGCGTGGTCACCTCTCCACAGATCTGACCTGTAATCCGATGTCAGATGCTTATCTCCATAGGTATCGTGAAGTTGCCTTACTGTAGAATGTAGACTGCAGATTTTAGGCAAATTAATAACATTTCCATAGAGATAAGCAGGAAACAGACCCGCCACCAAAAAGTTGCACAGCGTACCTTTAAACAAAGACAGCAGACAGTATAGTTTTTATGTACTATTAGATCTGTGTCCAGACCAGGACAGGTGACCACACAGCTGCTCCCCTCAGGACAGCCTGGCGTGACCAATCACAGCGCAGATCTCACACATAAACCTCTGCTTTTCACACGGGAGCTGTCTGGGCCATGTTTCACCAGTCTATTCGGATAGAGTCTAATGAAATGTACTCTACGGACCGCTGGAATACACTGTAGACATATGGAGCCTATTAATGCTACTGACTGTCTAAATATTCTTCGCTTGTCTGTAGTGGGCTCTCCTCGGTGTGTTTGGGTTTAGTTCAACCTCATATCAGAGCATGAAGAGCCCAGTGCACGGGAGTAAGCCACTAGTGTTAATAGTGGGCTAAGTTTCCATGTTCATTCACACTTGATTATAGGCGAGCACACGTCTAAATGGGTCATGGTGTCAGAGGAGCAACAAGGGAAGCCCCATGCTGGTCATGTGACACACAGGAGGGGGGTTCTGTGGATTTGAGAGACAGAAACAATAAGATATATTCTTTACTTAATTGTGTTGTTGGTTAATTGTCTTAACTGTTACAACTACCATGACCAAGATTTGAAAATGTGACTTAAGCATAGCATGTCCTTTACCTTGCATGTCCAATAAGGTTAATTAAAACAAGTTGTAAACATATTTTGATGTTCTTCCAAAGAGCGACTTGTATTAAAGGCTTGATATT
The DNA here is from genome assembly GCF_026225935.1 of Boleophthalmus pectinirostris. Classification (NCBI taxonomy): domain Eukaryota; kingdom Metazoa; phylum Chordata; class Actinopteri; order Gobiiformes; family Gobiidae; genus Boleophthalmus; species Boleophthalmus pectinirostris. The sequence continues at coordinate 31,562,887 of NW_026571299.1, forward strand.
ATGCAATATTGACTCCTGTGAGCTATAAGCCATGTTGGAATGTTGTTACCGTCTCAAAAATATACGCAAAGTTGTGTTTTGTTTCATTGAGTAACTCTTTATTATTAGTCTGTCTACATCTCCAAAGCTCAAAATGCTCTGTTCTACCTTGTGATGTCATGAAGTTGTAGTTTTCAGCTGTTTCAGTTAACAGTGCAATTCCATGCCTGAAATTATCCACGACTGCAGTGAAGTAGCCAGGCTGGCGCCACCTAGTGCCTTCGCTCAATATAATTTCTCTCCAGTGACTAGGTCAGGAATCAAAATACACTAGCCGGTTCGCAAAAACCCCGGAGGTGCGAGTTCAGGCACCAGCCAATCGATTCTGTGTTGGCAACGATTCCCAAGATCAAGGATTTAAAACCGGAACAGAGAGAATGTTCAGTGAATTTTATCAAAGGGAAAGACATTATTGCCCTTCTTCCTACGGGATTTGGTAAAAGCTTAACATACCAGTTACCCCGTCAGCGGCGCATTACATATGTCACAACCAAATAGCAGTGATTGGTTAAATGAAAAAAGTACCTGTCTATCGTCGAGCAAACGAATCCTAATGCTGCAAGGTCAGACGTTTTCAACAAAGTGAAACCGGCTGATGAATCAGGCTAGCAGTGAAGGTGTATGGAGTTTAAAAACACAGTGGAGCACTTTTTATATTACCACATAATATCATAAGGTGGGACAGAGTGTTTCCTGTTTGAGAGAAAAACTCTGTCTAAATTTGCAGGGCATGATCAGAAAATAGTGCAATATGGGCTCTTGATTCAAAGTTGATTATTATAAATACTAGATCAAATATATAGTATATCCCCTTAACACCAGCAATCACAAATATGCAACAAACCGTTTGCATATTATTCTGCAAATTTAAACTCTCAATCTCTCAAACAGAAAACACTCTGTCCCACCTTGTGATATTATGTGGTAATATAGAAAGTACTCCAATGTGTTTTTGTATATCATTATTTTACATAATTTGAGCGTCTGTAAGAATGAAGGTGAAGTTTGTTTTTGTTTTTTGTCTTTTCCAGCTTTTTAACTAGTCAACATCATTAAACTACCAATTCATTTCCCCTTAATTTTCTATTTAGTGCAATGTATATCTTTTGGAGGAAACCAGAATGAAGTATTTAATGCTTATTTCATATTCTTCAATGACACATTCTACTTCTACAGCATAAAATCCAACACTGTAGCTTCTTCCTGCTTCATTTTTGAACAATACTCCAGCTCCACACTGACCACTGTTCCTCAAAATGTCCCTGTATTCTCTGGTTATGGAGATAGCCAGCCTCACAGCTTTCCTCTGCAGTAGCATTAGAACTACAACAGGCATGCAGGTGTACTCTATTTTTACCTGTATAATCCTTTATAGATTACCACAATTTACCTCCAGTCACCGCTCGGCTCTTGGTACAACACCCCAACTTTCAAATTTAGCGGACACATAATCCTTACTTTTCTCCTTAACCATTTTACATTATCAGAAGTAATAAGTGCGACTTTTCCCAGGCAAATTTCCTTATTCGGATTGCTTCTTTTTTGTTGCATAGAGGCTCATACTCAGAGCTAGCAGTGTAATTTCTCCTGCTTTTGGTGCGGACAAACCTACAAATAAGTCCTCTACCATCTCAATTATGTTTTCCTCTACTTTTGATTTCCACTTAACATAGCTAGAGTGATATCTGCCTGATTACCGATGTTCAATGCAGTGGTAGCAGCGGCCATAGTACTGTCCTCTACAGATAAGGGTTGCCAGGTTTGCTCGATGTCTTGAAACATAAGCTTGACGAAGTGTGTTTTCGCTCCCCCTTACGCAGCGGGGGAGAGGGCCGGGCCTTTTTTTATCTAATATGGCCGCCTCTGTAACATCAGTGAGGTGACATTTCGGCAGTAGCATCAAGATCCAACGGTGGCCAGGCATGCTCCCACAATCAATTATCCATGCATAACATCCCAACTGTGTGCGAGGGACATGAATCAAGCCTGGGCGCTGCTTCCTTCTTCCATTGATTTGCCCGAGACCTTTTATTTGACCCTTAAGAAAGAAAAGAAGGGGTGCTGGGGGTGCTGGGGGGTGCTGGGAGCTTTGTACAGGAGATAAGAAGGCAAAAAGAGGAAAAGTTTTGAAAAACAGACAAATGGCAGATGATATTATTTCCCATTATCTTGAAAGGCGACTTCAATTGGTTTCATTTCAGTCTGTGTAAGATCCAGAGGACAATATAAAGGCCCGCTCTGTGCTTTGTGTTATGAAGGACGGAGACGCTAGTGGTTTTCCATTATATCACTTTTCTATGTTGATAGTACGTGATGTAATGAGATGGATGGACACATATAAATGACTTGGGGCTGGTATAGTGTACGTATGGTGTGTAGGAGTCCATAGGGCATGTGTGTAAAGGCATTGTGAACGTTACCCACTTAAACAGCTCTCAAGTCCAGTGCAAATATAGGTGGACAGATACTTGATGGAACAACATGTGCTCAATGGTGTGAGATGGGTGCAGCATTCATAATTAGATTGGATTAAAGATACAGGGGGGCATAGTTAAATCCAAAGGCATCTGTGGGTAAAATAGATTTCCACCAACGACTGAGAGGTACAATACCGGTCAAAAGTTTTAGAACGCCCTTATTTTTCCAGTTCTTTATTTTAATTCAAGTCGTGCAAGTCCAATGAAGAGCTTGAAATGGTACAAAGGTAAGTACTGAACAAAACACAAGTTCAAGCTCTGCCAAAAGTACCTCAGGAAAAAAGAACAAGATGATAAGCTTGAAAACATGGAGTGTGCAGCACAGTGTCCAGACTTAAGCCCCATCGAGCTGGTTTGGGATGAACTGGACAGAAGAGTGAAAGCCAAGTAACGTACAAGTGCCACACATTAATGGGAACTTCTGCAACAGACTTGGGAAGAACTTTCTGAAGAATATTTGATTTCTAATGCAAAAAGAATGCCACGAGTGTGTTCAGCTGTTATATCTGCCAAAGGTGGACACTTTCATGAATCAAAAGTTTAGAATACGTTTTGGTCAACAATAAACAGTAAACAGTAGGGGTGTACCGATATCCAAGTCTCACTTTACGATTGACATGGTATGAACCTCATGGTACAATACTTATTGCAATATCGTGGGAAAGCTCATGATATAGTGGAGAGGCTCACGATTAGGGATGTAACAATATCCAAATCTCTCTGTACGATATTTCATGCTGTACATGTCATGGTACGATATTTATTGCGATATTTTTTAGACTGTTAATATGCAACTTTTTCCTCTTAAAATGCCTGGACAAAACTTAACCCAAAGAACTAAGACTGCTTAGAACTGTTATTTCTTTATGTAGTTTACACTGAACTGGAGCAAAGGATCATGGTGTATGTAGTTCCTTCTGTCTTTTTTTGAGCTGTTGCTGCACCACTCTTAATTTAAGCAAAGAGACTTGTAATATACTTGTACTCGATATATTGTGATGGTAGATTTTATTTTGGTTATTGTTACATCCTTAGTAAACCATAAAAAACTAGAAAAAACTGTGTGTTCTAAAACTTTTGACCAGTAGTGTATCTATGAATAATGAATAATAAAAAGTAATAAAATGCTATATGAATCAAATTCTGTTGTTTTCACTTAGGGCAAAGTTGGGGTCCATCTAGTTTCTTTTTCCTTCCTTAAATTATGCAATAAGAAAAAACAGCAACAACAAAACAAACTTTAATAAAGCAGACCTATTATGCAATCTTGTCTTTTCAGAGCTTTTTACTATTTACTATGTTGTTTCTTCTTCTCATTTATCCTCTCGAAGTTGCTTTTCTATTTACTTTATTCTCCAATTTTATTTTTTGGTACAAATGAAAACAAATCCATTACTCACTAGTGTGGTGTGCAGCTATCCATTGGAGGGGCTGACAACTTCATGGCTCTTTGTTAGAAGTTTAGGGCAACATTGGCTCCCATTTGGCACCACAGTTTTCTAACACAGAAGTCATTGTGTCATAATGATCCGCAAATGTTTAGAACTATACAGAAGGCTGAAGAATTGTAGTGAAGTGATATGAAAATATATTTAGTTACAGATTACTGAATACCTGCCTTAAAATGTATTTTGTAATGTTCCGACACATGAATGCTTAGAATACTTTTACATCGAGTAGCATTTAAATTATAGTCTAAAAATACAATGATTAAAAACAGCTTTATGTTTGCATAACCTTTTGTTACACATTTATTTTTCACTGATCAGAGAAGGAAAAAGAGCGGTGCTTTTCTCTCTAATATCGAGCAGTTTGAAGCATAAATTATGTGATCATTATGTGTATTGAGTTACTTCCCAATAATAAGAATAATGCACATGTACTGTCAAATTAATGACAAACTACAAATTTGAAAAACTGACCCAACCCTGGTTCATCAAGACATTTTATGCCCAGAATACTCAATAAGATAATTCATAGTATTGCACACAATATTTGGATAACCCAGTAGCTTCCAAAAGTCCCTCTCGTGGTATCCATGTGTGTGCTATCAGAGGCTGCCTGTCAGTGCGGGATTGGCCTGTAGTCCCGGATGAAAGCGCCCCAGATCCTGTTGAGTGAATAATCTGGACACTTTAGTAGAGTGACAGACAGGTTCAGGATTCCCTCACAATCCCCTAGTCCCGTTATGAGCAGACGTGTGAATGTGAAATCAATGGTACAGCCGTCGTACAGTTTGTTTGAGGACCACGGGACGCTTTGTGCTGAAAAGAAGAGTCACGCATCTTCACCTCCCGGATTGAGGACACAGAGAAGGGGACTATAAACATGGGATTTGAGCATGAAAGGAGATTCTATGTGCTTTTTACTGTAGAGAAAGTACTTAGGGCCAAGCAGGTATTCAAGTAAAGTACTGTTTATGAAAAAAAAATGCTTTAGTAAAAAATAAAAGTCAAGAGAAAAGTCAGATATAGTATTCAGTGTAAGAATACCAATACAAGGACAAATCAGTTCAACTTTTGGTAAAGGAGCATTATGGAAATTTGAACACATGAAGATATTATGGTTTGCCTTTAATGTAGAATGTTAGTATGGCATTAAATCATATCTTAATCATATCTTAATCTTATCTTAATCAATTCAGCTGGTCTTTTTCTTACTCAAAATGACTCATTTAATGCCATACTGTGAAACATTACAGTTAAGACAATAACCTTGGGCTATAATCTGATAACATATTTACATATCATGTATATGTTCATTAATGTGTTTTGTCCCTATTTTCTTAAATAAATAAATAAATAAATAAATAAATAAATAAACATCCCCATGGAGACAAGTAGGTGCTGTACCCTCTAACAAAAAGGTTACATCAAAAACCTTCATGCCACTTTTGTACATTGGTAGGTTGTGAAGCTTGATGCCAGGTTTTTAGAAGAACGCAAAAAACATCACAAATTTTATCAATCATTGTTCAGACTTTGCATACAAATAAACCTAGTATTTTTCACAAATACCATAAATTACGGACTATAAGCTGCAAATTTTTGTCACACATTGAATCCCTGCAGGCTAATAAAACGATGCGGTTAATATATGGACGGATTCTTTGTTTGGCACATTGTTCATTCATATATACGATCTATGGTTTGGCAACACGGCGGATACATGCCTGAGTGCAAAAAGTGCAGCTGTCTGTGCGGGTAACATATGAGTTCACATGAAGTCGCTACACTAGCTAACGATATTGTCAGCGCACTCAAATAGTTCGTTATGACACTAAATTTACATTATTGAGGGGGATACGTCTTACCCGTATGTGTAAATGACGAGAAGAAATGTCTCAAACTTCAGTAGCCGGATATCCACTGACATACCTGATTGATAGAACTAACCTAGCCCCACGGGAGAGCCTGAAATCTGCTGAAATCATAGACAGTATAAAAGAAGTGGACTAAGTGAGTGTGACGTCACCCGTAGCATTCAGTCAAATGAGGCTGTAACAGTTACAGGAGCAAATTTGAAGCCAGGCTCTATGTTATCAATAGACCGACTAAAAATTCAGGATCATGTAGAGTGAGTTAATACGAACATTTTAAGACCAAAATGATGAGCGACAAGATCCTGAGTCAATTGGAGCCGGGATGAGAAGGAGCCGGAAGAGCCTCTTGGTGAACTTCCTATTTGGCACGCAGCAGCTAATGCGTTAGCTATGTCCACTCATATATACGGTCTATGGCTGAAATCCTACAAGACACTAACATGATACAGACAGGACAGCGGCTCTTCCTGCACTAGACATGCGCAGTAGATCCCGGGGAAGATGCTTGTTTGATTGTGTTTTGAACATTTAAACCCTCCTCATGGAAAACACACAAAGAAATGCAGATGATGCAACTTTTAAAGGTTGTATGGAGGATTTTTTTGTTTGTTTTTTTGTTTCAAATTGTCAATGATAGCATTATAGAGATGCAGTAGCCTTGTAATTATGATGACCAAAAAAAAGAGTATAAAAATTCATAAACTCTGGACGTGGTGGGGCAAGCTAAACATTTGCCAATAGATAACGACACTGCCTCGTTATCTGTTAGTTGACAGGCTGTCAATCAATCTCCCTACGTTTCTAGCGTAACTGACTTGCCTGCGCCGCCGTTACGTGGTTTACGTACGACTGTCACACAGTCCACAGACGCACAGACGCTGTTTACTCCACCAACGCAACAGCTCTTAGCGGCTTTTTGGACCTATATCTTCCTCGCAGTTAGCACAAAGTTTGTTGCAATGGCGACAAGAATCTACGAGCAGTTAGCCCCAAAACAAAGTCCGTTTTTGGGGTCGCTGAAAGAAGAAGACAAGGGGAAAAGCAGCGAAGCCAAACTAAGGTGATTCTTGAAGATTCATTCCAGCGATGGCGCGACTGAAGCAAACGCAGGGTCTAAAGACTGACGCATTGGTCGCCAAATTACTTCTGGACAGGTAACTTCTGCTTATTATGAAAACGTACTTTATTTCCAAGAGCTAGTCAAACGTTTTTCAGGACACGAAAGCGATATCCTATGTCTGAAAACTTAATTTTCAAGGCAAAGAAAGAGTCCGCTTGCTGCTGCGTGTTGTAGTAGTAGCTAGTTCATTCGCACGGAATCTCCGCGCCCCCCTCTCTGCACCCCTCTCTCTGCCCGTTCCGCTCTTCTCCCTGCTCCTCACGGAATCTCCACGCACTGCTCCCCTCTCCTCTCCTCTCCTCTCCTCTTTCCTCTCCTCACTCCCCGCTCCGTTCTTCTCCCTGCTTCTCACTTCTCGTCCGCGCACGAAATATCCGCGCCCCCCCTCCCCCCGCTCCTCACTTCTCCGTCTTGCCTAACCAACACTGTAGTTAGTTGTTTACAAGTCACGTGCAGCGCACCGGCTGTAAACAAACTTGTTTCGGGCGTAAAAATGAGGCGGGAGGAGGCGTTTCTACGTAGGGAGCTGTCGGGGAGGGGGGGTGGTTTCACGCATGCGCAACATTTGAAAAAGGACAAACAGTCGCTGGATTTCTCGTTCCTTGGAAAATCCTCTATACAACCTTTAAGTTAAAAACAACTGATGTGGCTGTGGAAGAAGTAAATAGAGTTGCTGCACGGGAGCTCGGCATCGATGAGTCGATGGTGAGATTCTGGTGACGGCAGCGTGACGAACAGACTCAATGCAAAAAGACGACAAAAGCTTTCAGAGGTGATAAAAGTAGACGGCCCGAACTTGAAAACGTTCTTGAAGATGTGGACACCTGCGGCTTATATTCAGGTGCTGCCTATATATGTACAATTTTAAAATTTAGTTAAAATTTAGTTGATGCGGCTTATATTCAGGTGCGCTCAATAGTCTGGAAAATATGGTAATAATTTTTACTTCAGAAAAGACTTGTGTACACAGACATCCAGTCACATGAAGCATAAAAAAACTGTCTTTATGCTTTTGACTTCATGCAATAGACCACTTCTATTTTGCAACACAGCACCGTTTTCCATATAAACCTTTATGAACAGTCTGTGCAAGTCTGAGTAAACGTGAATATTATAATGATGTATTCAACGCTTTGTCTCCTTCACCTGTGCTGTTCAAATGTAAAGTGTCACATATGGGTGCTGTTGAGATGTTGCCTCATTCACTCACAAAACCATCACAACAGCCTGAATGCGCTCAAAGCATCTGTGCACAAACTAAAGCAATCTATGTAGCGGTGTATCGGCTGCCAGCGCCATCGAACCCCGCTGTTTATTTGATATGCAAAGGAGAGCGTTGTGGAGCTAAGGCACGTTCCTCCCCACATAACCCAAAGTGGCAGGAGCAGCAATGGCAGGATCAGGTCCAAGTGCGGGGAGCCCTTCTTCTATAATGCACTTAACTCCTCTCTCCTCCTGATTGTCTGCATTACCCACAATCAAACGCTACGCAAAACAAATACAAAATGCCACTTTCTATTTGGCGAGTGTTAGTGTTTCATTATGTGGTCTCCCCTGTGCGCGTTCACATCTGGGCCGGTGTAAAAGAACACACATAGGGATTATACAGAGGTGGAAGGAAAGCATTGGGAACTGCTTTGGTAAACAGTGTGGAAGAATATGTGCTTCAAAGGCTCGCTGACAAAGAGGCTGGGATGGAGTCTGATGTTGGAGCTGAAATTATGTTAGCTAAATTACTCAAAAGCTCTTTTCTTTGCACTCCCCTTGCTCCGACCGAACGGTGCACGTGTACTTCAAGTTCATAATCGGGTCAATATAATTCCGTTCTGGTGAGAGAGGTTGGCAGTTCGTTCCCCACTTTGAGCAATAGATACTTTTGTAAGTTCTTCATGACACTTGCCATTGCAGAGGCCTTAAGCACAAAAACACACTGTTCTACCTTGTTATGTCATATATGAAGTGGTGACCTAGAAAGGAAAAGCTCCTCTTTGTGTGTTTAAAGGCCACGGACCACTCGGAAATTTAGTTTAGTAGCTTGAACTATTTGAAATACTCCACTTCTTTAGAAAACCAAAACAGTCCCTACACTATTACTACTACTACTACCACCACCACTACTACTACTATGAATGTACATTATCATACCAAGGCCGTAGGTGTCCAAAATGTAGGTCAAAAACTGGATGATGCATATAAACTTTAAGCAATTGAGAAACCTGTTTCATAATTTTCATAATTAATCACCCATAACTGGAGATGAAGTGACATCTCTCGGTACGATATTATCATGATATGCATCTCACGGTACAATATTTATTGCGATATTTTGGAAAGGCTGATATAATTGTACATAGGACGCTTTTTTGCTTTTAAAATACCTTAACAAGATTTTAGTGTGAATTATTTCCATCATAATCTCAAGAATTCAAGTAAAAAATATATAACTTCATGTTGTCTGCACTGAAATGAATCATGGGATTCCCAATGTTTATTGGCTATTTGTACTATAAAAATGCATTCAAGCAAAGGAACTTGTACTTCGATATATTATGCCCCACCGTATTATTGGGAGACTTTTGACGATACAATATCATAATATTTCAGTTATTGTTACATTCCTAGTAGTCATATTGAATCTCTGTGTGGTATACCGTCCTGTAGGTACGGGCCTCCAGCGTCAGACAGATCCACAGAGAGGGGAGGGGCTGTTTGTCTTTAGTGTTTTTTATTAGGAGTGAGCGAGGCCTAAGCTCCGTAACAGCGAGGCCCATTCTCCCAGACGGAGGCCCACTCGCCCCTCTGACTCTGTGAACCAAAACAAACACCCCCCAGACCCCTCACAGACACACTCAGAATGCTCACGTTTTTCCCTTTAGCCCAGTCGCCTCAGTCTCTCATAATACGACAAGAACAGCTTTGGAAATGTCTACCAGCACTGGGAAGAAGACAAGGTTTAAAGGTGCATTGTGTAACTTTTCTGGTGGAGGGTCCATCACCTGCTTGTTTCGATGGATATGTCATTGTTCTGCTTGGAATGTTCCACAGTATGACATTAAACTGCTCTACCTAAATAAATGTAAGGTAGACGATGTGTTTAATGTCATAATTTAGAACATTAAGGGCAGAGCAATGACATATCCAGAAACACACAGGTGACAAACCCCCAACCTAAAAGTTGAATAGTTCACCTTTAAGGCTCTTACGCTACATTCAGACTGCAGCCTGAAATTAAACAAAATCTGATTTTTAGATCTGATCTTTTAAAGACAGTCTGAATGACACAGACCCGATATTTTCAAAAGCGGCCCAGGCCACTTGTATATGTGCTCCTAAAACTGATACATATCTGATCTTTTGACATGCGTCTTCAATCTGAACAGCCAGGTCGCATTCATCCCACCTACACGTCATCAACAAGCGGCAAACGTCACTATTCTGCACTAAAGTAGGCGGAAACTGGAAGAAAGCCACAACCATGGCGGACGACAATGCAAGACAATTTTCAGCCTCTGAAGGCTCAGAGTCTAGTCAATGGAGGGATAGCGAGGTTAGTGAGATAATTCATATTTGGGGGATCGCTGTATTTGGGCCAAATTGGAGGGGTCTTATCGGAACCGGGCATTTTTTTTAAATGATTACCAAAGAAATGGCCAAGCATTGCTACAGGCAGTCCTTTTTTGTCAACAAAAAATAAAGAGCCTGCAACCCAAATACAAGGAGGATAAAGACTCAAACAAACGAAGAGGCCTTGGAATACTACAGGCTGTTTACTTCCGTAAACACTTTTGGGGTGTTTAAAGTTCACACTGGAGATCACATACAAGTCGCATTTAATTGGAAATGTGAATGACCTGGCAAAAAATATCGGATTTCACAAAAAAAATCTGAATTGAGCATTAAGCCCTGCAGTCTGAACATAGCCTTAGTGATACTGCATTAAAATTAAAAATATAAACAAATAAATACATTTGGATATTTAAAGGTACAGTATGTAACTTTCTGGATGTGGCACGTCTGTATGATCCCATAAAAATAAAACATTAATACAACACTTCAGAACATTCTCCATTGAGAGATAAGTTTTAGTTTTACTGAGGAAGATTATAGGATAAACATTTCCATAAAAACAAGCAGCAGGAGGCCGTCATCCAGGCCAAATAAGAGTCAGGTTTGTGGATGTGCAAGCCCACACACAGTAAGAAGACAAGTTTTTCAGTGCAATAAAAACAACCCAAATGAAAAAAGTCTATTGTTTTGCAAAAATGTCCTATATTGTGACTTTATCATCCTATTGAAAACCAACAGTCACTATGTAATATATTCATACTATTGTAATGTTCTTCTCTATTCCAGTGCATCTATAAAGTATAATAGAAGCAACTGCCAAAAAGTGACATGTGAAATTCCTGAATAGATGGATGCTTTCAGTGTAATAAAAGGCCTATCTGACAGCAGGCCCCGCCCCCTCCGTACATACTTTCACACAGAGCTGTAGCTGCTTCACAGTTTATTGGAGGCAGATGGTTGGTGACATCACTTCCTCCTCAGACTGATAGTGACATGAACATGTGTACGGCACTGTTCCCTCTGACACTGACACATGTTTGAACCAGCCTGCACTATTAGGAGGGGAAACTGTTCAATAACCAGTGGGATTACAGTTAACTAAACTATTTTTATTACTAAACTACAGGCTGGAGACCTTGAGCTAGACAGATAGATCCCAAAAAGATTATACATTTTGAAATATAGGCTAGAATACAATAATAAATAAGGTTAAGGTACACACTAGGGATGGGCATGATTAATCGATTAATCTATAATTGATCATTAAGAATTTCATCGATTACATTAATTTTAATGTAGGTTGCTGTACGTAGCGTGACCAAACAGGGGTCCGTACATGTAGTTCTCTGCTCTCAGAAGGAGCGAGCAAACAGAAACATTCGGTCAATCTGCAGTGTACCGAAGCACAAATGTGTATTTAACGATGATTTGTACAAGAAATTCCACACTTTCCTTTGCTTTCGGGACAAGTGTGAGTCCATATGCACAATGTACAAAGCAGGAACATACATTTCGGTGTCCAGTGGAAAAAAGCTTTGCCAGGTGAGAGTCGCGCAATGTCGATGACGAGTCCCCACCTTCCACCTCCCGTACAGTGTCCCGGTTTTGACAAACGCAAATCTGGTCACACTAACCTGTATTCCACTGAATCATGTCTTTTAATCCGACAGAAATTGACCGCATCAGCGCACAAGAGCTGTTTTTTTTAAATCTTCGCTTAGTTTATGCAAATTAGCGATGTGGTTTTAAGTTTCGTTTCTGTGAGAGTTGAGCAAACGTGGCTCTAGAGTGGTTACGATTTATATGTCGTAAAGTTGAATTGATTTATGCAGATTAGTAGTGCAGATAGTAATAATAATGATGATCATTTTAATATAAAAACGTTAATGATTAATCGATAATCGATCGTTAATTCTTCCGACGATCGATTAAGAAAATTTCATTGAATGCCCATCCCTAGAACACACTATTGTCCCCGTAAGGAAATTCATCCTCTGCATTTGACCTGTCATTCATATAAAAATAAACTATAGCTATTCTGTTGCTCTGGTGGGATCACATGGGGAATTTATGTCATTAAAGGTGCACTAGGTAACTTTTTGGTTGGGGGTGCCTCACCTTCTTGTTTCTACAGATATGTCATTGTGCTGTCTGGAATGTTTCACAGTGTGACATCAAACAGATCTACTATACATTTGTTAAATTACAATTGGTTTTATTGCTCAATAATACATAGAAAAAACACAACAACAAAAATTTGACCTGTAACTTGGTCTGGTTTGGTCTCCATGGTGAAGTTACACAGTGCACCTTAAAGTGGAAAATGTCATCATCTGTAAGAAAAAGCTTTTATTCGAGTCTGTGTTTCTGATGAAATGTTACATAGTAGTGCATTAACGTTACGAACTGGCTAGAAAAAAAAAAAAAGCAATGTAAAAAATTTGGAACAAATGCTGAGTCTCTGCTTGGTTAGAGGAAGTTCAACGAGAACATTCCTGGCAAACGGTAGCATGCTAAAAGTGTCAACAGTTGTAATGGAGACTTGTCAGTACCACACTTTCTTTTCTAGAACTAGCTAACACACAAAAAATATGTATAAGATACAGTTCCATAGCTAAACCAATAATTTCCTCAAAATGACAAACTAAATTCTCCAGCAGCTCATGTATTAAAGATCCTATATCGCACAAAATCAACTCTTGTGAGCTTTAAGCTTTATGTTAAAATGTTGTTTCCTCATCAGAAACAGACCTGGAGTTGTGCTTTGATTAATTCACACATTTCAGTAACCCTTTATTATTAGTCTGTCTACATATCCAAAGCTCAAAATGCTCTGCTCCACCTTGTGATGTCATGAAACGGTAGTGTTAAATTGAACAGCTTTATTCAACAAAGACTGGCAATTCCAGGGCTGAAATTATCTAAATGACACTAGAGTGGAGGTGTATGAGGTTTAAAAACACAGTGGAGCACTTACTGTGTTACCACATAACAAGAGGTGAGGACTTGCAAGTCGTGACTTGGACTCGGGTCAGACTTGAGTCACTATTTTTAGGACTTGAGACTTGACTTGATAAAATGGACTTGGGACTCGATTTGGACTTGAGGCCTGTGACTTGAGAAGACTTGAGAAGCACTTTTAAATCTGAATTCTTTCTGTTCTGACTGTAATGATTCACTCTAAGATCTTGTCAAGACATTTAAAAATGGAAAAATGTGTATTTCTGCAACACTTACTATACTCTTATAAATACTCATATATAAATATACTATATTTTTTTAAAGTACAATTTAGTTTAAAATTAAAAAATCTAAGCTGGTTTAGAGACTTGAAATGACTTGAAGCTCAAAGCAGATGACTTGGACTTGACTTGGACTTATGGGCCAGTGACATGGGACTCGACTTGGACTTGCCTGTCCTTAACTTGGGACTTGACTCAGACTTGAAGTCAAAGACTTGAGACTTACAAAACGACGACTTGGTCCCACCTCTGCCACATAACATTACAGGATGAACAGTGTTTTCTGTTTGAGAAAAGAACTCATTTAAAAAGATGCATTTTAGAAACAAAACACAACACTAGCTATGTGTTTGATGAGGAAACAACATTATAACATAGATTTAAAAAAAAACTGTGTAATATGGGCCCTTTAAATATGGGCCTTTTTAATATGGGCCCTTTCTGTGGCTATGTCATTGCATTGCTGATATTAAACACATCTACCTCATATGTATTCAGTTACAGGTGTTTTTTTTCCACCTAAAAATACTGTGAGCAGGGTTGCCTCTCCACAGATCTGACCAGTATCATGGCCTAGCTTTGTCTTCATGAAAATAGAAAGGTTTTATATCATACCACGAAACATTTCAGGCAAACAATAACATCCCCATGAAGAAGCATTTACAGTGCACCTTTAAATATGCAGGTTTGTGTGTTAAACATGTGTGAATCAAACAAAATTCACCTCCTGGTATGTTTGTGATGAGGAAACAACATTATAACACACAGTAGACCAGAAAACAATGTAATCTAGGCCCTTTAAACAGTGATACTCTGCTAATTCTTCAAGTTTGTATCTTCTGCTGGCAGTCCGTCCCACACTGGCACATGGCCCTCTCCCCTTTGGCCCTCCTCGTCTCCACCTGTTCTGTACATGTTTGGGAGCTTTATGTGTCAGGCTGAGGTGCGAGCTCAGACATTTAAACGGACTTTCCCAGGGTTGGATTGGCCCGACAGCTGGAGCTTTCAACTCAATACATCCCTCTCTCTCTTTCTTTCTCTTTCTTCTCCTCTCTCTCCTTCTGCGGCGGCCATTACTGTTCCCACACGGCGGCAGGAGCTGGACTGATGCTGGGCCAGACACTTGAGTTCGACGAGGATTCTGGTATTATGGCGATGACAGCATTTGAAAATATTGTAATATATTATTTTAGTTGCGTAGAAGCAGCTACTCGTGCTACAGAGAAGGACTGCTGATACTGATCTTGATTCTGCAAATATAATAACGAAATGTGTTACAAGTTGTGAGAACTGAACCATCAAACTCCTAATGAATGGTCAAAGTTGACAAATATGTAGCTATTCCGTGCTAAATAGTATTTCTGAATCAAGTTTAGTAGCGCTGACATCAAACTTTCCCATCAGTATTAGTCAACATACGTGACATTTACGCACTGCTTCTCCAGTATCTGTGATTTCATCTTGTGATGTCATGTGGTAATACAGGAAGTGCTCCACTGTCTTTTTAAACTCATGGATCTATTAAAACAGAGGTGAGCTACTTTTCCAAAATGAAAATGCCGGAGAGCTCCTCATTTTAGCGGTTGCAAGAAATTGGTTCGTTATAAGAAGGCATTAGATGTACAGTTAGATGCCTCTAAAACATTAAACCATTATCCATTTATTAGTGCAGAAAGTTCAAAGTAACACATTTACGATTTGTGGTAATTAATCTAATTTGAGTTATTTAGTACAGTACATATAATTCAGAAGTCCTTTGGCGAGCTACTCTGAAAAGGGTGGAGAGCTACTGGCACCTCCCGAACTATAGGTTGGAGACCCCTGTATTAAAATAACTCAGTAAGGTATTACTTGCTTGTAGCTGCCTCCAGTTGGCGTAGTGGCCACTCGCTAATACTACAGCGGAAAAATCTCCTGGGCTGAGAAACGATTTTTCCCATAGAGCGCAATGTAATCACAAACTGCTCGTGTTCAGCTGACAGGGCACCTCCAACTTTATAAAATGTCGGATTTTGTGGCGATTTTTACATCATAAACTTTTTCTCACTTCAAAATCTTAAAAAAACGCTTTATGAACGTTAGTTCTGGCTCCTCTCGCTCTGATTGGTCAAACCGATCACATGATACACAAGACCGCGCTCCATGCTCGCCCTTTGACTTGAATGGGTGGCCATTTTGAAACCCTGGCGCTTGTTTAAACTCTATACATCTTCACTAGAATCATCTGGATACCTTCAGCCCAGGAACTGCCAATCTCTATTAAACAAAATGTAAAAGGGGGTGGTTAAACTTGAAAACTACCACTTCATGACATCACAAGGTGGAACAGAGCATTTTGGGCTTTGGAGATGTGGACAGATTAATAATAAAGGATTACTCAAGCATGTGTGAATGAAACAAAACACAACTCTAGCTATGTTTATGTGAGGTTACAACATTTTAAAATGGCATAAAACTCACAAGAGTCAATTTAGTGTAATATATGAACTTTAAAGAAAGTTTTACATAAAGTCCTTAAAGTATCTTCAAGACCAGTTGTTATCTAGTAGAGGGTCTGCCACATTCCTGTCTCTATGAGGACTTTATTGATTTGCATGGAGTGTTCCACAGCATGGCATTAAGCCCAGATAACGCCAGCAGGCCAAGTTATAGATCATCTGTGGACAGGTGAGCGGCATCATTCAAAACCTGTATTAAAAAGCTATATAGAAACAAACTAATAACATAACAGTTCCACACGGTCAACTTCCACCAGAAAAGTTACACAGTGCATCTTTAAGCAAACAAACAAACAACAAAAACTCTTTCCTCTCTACATTACTCTATAGATTCCTCCAGTTTTGTTGTGAGCTGAGAGGAGAGCCAAAGTCCTCTGTGAATCTTAAATGTGGTGCAATGCGGCGCGGGGCTGTATATATCGACTGGTGCCTGTTTTTCTGTAATGTTGCGTTGAATAAAACAAACACCGGGGTCCTGCATTCAGTTTCATCCATAACCTCTGAAATGAGACTTTATGTTTCATACAAGCCGCATCTCAGTTACATCAATAATCCTGCAAATGAAATCGATTTCGCCTCCCGCTCTTCCAATTCTGATCACAGCTGGGGTCCCCATATGGAGCATTAATGGGGTGCAGCGCCCCCATGCCTGATCCGAGGGAGCGCCATTCTGGGCACACCACAACATCAAATCCCACTGTAATTACCTTCATGCAAACACCGACCTCCTCTCCTTCTCTCTCTCTCTCTCTCCGTCTCTTTCTTCCTCTTCCCCTCTCTCTCCTTCTCTCTCTCTCTGTCTTGCTCTCTTTCCTCCTCTCTCTCTCATCCTTTTTCTCTGTCTCCCTGTCTCTCCCTCCTTTCTCTCTCCTTCTTTCTTTCTTTCCTTCCTTATCTTTTTCTTCCCCCCTCTCTCTGCTGTCCTTCTCCCTCTCCTTCTCTTTCTTCCTCTCCCTTTCTCTCCTTCTATCTCATTCTCTCTCTCTGTCTCACTCTCTTTCCCCTTCTCTCTCTCATCCTTTCCCTCTGTCTCCCTATTTCTCTTCTCTCTTTCTTTCTCTGTCTCTCTCTCCTTTCTTCTCTTCCTTACCCTTCCCCCCTCCCCTCCTCTTGCTCTCTCCTCTCTCTTCCTCTACTCTCTCTCTCCCTCTCCTTGTCTTTCTTCCTCTCCCCCCTCTCTCTCTTTCCATCTTTCTCCCTCTCCTTTTCTTTCTCTTTCTTACTCTCTGTCTTGCTCTCTATCTCTCTCTCCTCCCTCCGTTCTCTCTCTCTTCCCTTCCCTACCTACCTTTTTCTCTCCCCCTTTCTCTCTTTCTCTCTCCACTCCTCTTTCTTCCTTTCTCTCTCTCTCCCTCTTCGTCTTCTCTCTCACTCTTTCTCCCCCTTTCTCCCTCTCTCTCTCTCCTTTTCTCTCTCCTCTCTCTCCCTCTCTCTCTGACACAATATGGGCTGAAGAAATAGGATTTGTGTGCATTGTTTTTGATGCTGGAACTGATCTCGAAAATTGTTGGGTGCAATTTGCTGAGATGCTTAGGAAAATTGAAGAGGGCTGGCGGCGTGCGTCATACAAATGCGTTTGTTGTGATGCAGGAGGTGAAGAGAAAAAGCAGCTGGGTTTGTGACAGAAGAGGTGCGATGGTGCAATGAAATGTATGCATTGAGTTTTCTGTAATTTTGTAATTTCGTCGTGGAAAGTAACTAGATACTCAAGGGATTTACTACATCCTCGCACTTTTTACTTTGGAATAAATTTGAGAAATATTTGAATTTCAATCATTGTTTTTATCTTGCTTTACCATACCAATAAGGACAACAGTGAAGGGTGTAGGGAAAGTTGTATTAGCAGCCGTGATAGAAATCGCAGATGCAGATATGTTAGTGGAAGCAGCAACAAGAAGGAGTGCACGTTTTTGTATTAGTAGCAGCTAGCAGTACGAACAACTGTAGTAGTTATAATTACCTCCGCCAAGGAGGTAATGTTTTTGCCGGCGTTTGTCTGTTTGTTTGTTTGTTTGTTTGTTTGTCTGTTAGCAACATAACTCAAAAAGCTATGGACCGATTTTGATGAAATTTTCAGGATTTGTTGGAAATGTGAAAAGGAAGAACTGATTTCATTTTGGGGGTGATCCGGAAGAAATCCTGGATTCTGGATCACTTTGAAATTTTAGTTAACATTGTGGTAAATGGGGCCAAAAAATTTTGTTTCTCAATATCTCGGTTAATTATTGACCAAACCCCATGAAATTTGACTCAGGGATGGACAAAGGGATCCTCTTTCATATACCAAAGGCTGATCCGGATCTGATCCAGAAGACTGATTTTATCGCAATTTATATAAAAAATGGGGGTAGTCCTTGGCAGAGGTCTGCGCTCTCTGAGTGCTTTTCTAGTTGATGTTTTGAACTTTCAGTTTTCTTCTAATAAGACAAATACTTAAGACATGTTTGAGTGAGTCATAAATGCCCCCTTGTCTCGGTTGAAGGTCTGTGTGCCCTGCTTTCTGATTTCAGTAGCCTCTCTTTTCCATCTTTTGTATTTGTGCTCCTTTGCTTTTACCGTTTTGGCCCTGTCCCAGTCCATGATATGGTTTTCTCTTTTACAGTGGTCAAATATCTGATAAATCTGATACCTTAAGCTACGTTCAGACTGCAGGTACTTAATGCTCAATTCAGATTTTTTTATGCGAGGTCATTCACATTTCCAATTAAATGCGACTTGTATGTGATCTCCAGTGTGAACTTTAAACGCTCCTAAAGTGGAGGACACGACGACGTCACACCCAGCGAGTGTGCTCATGTGTTTACGGAAGTCGTCTAAACATGGACACAAGCATCGAGCACCTGGCGATTTTAACGTTGCTGTTGTACCGGAGCCAGAACATGTACGGCTTATTTGCTTTAAGGAGGAGACTGAGAAGGAGAAGGACAATGTTTTTAGCCATGGTGTTTTGTGGGGCAGTGGCAGCAACATCCGTAGAAAGGAATATGTGGGTCCAGAGTCACAGCCAAGGGTGGTAAGATTGCTATGTGCATTGCTGCTTCACTGACTGAGTTCATACATAGTTTTCATATGACAAGGAGAACGTTTGTGTACATTTGTGACGTGTAGGTGGGATGAATGTGACCTGGCCATTCAGACTGATGCATGTCAAAAGATCGGATGTATATCGGTTTTAGGAGCACATATCCAAGTGGCCTGGGTCGCATTTGACTGTCATTAAAAGATCAGACACAGGTTACATAGGGGTGAAAAAATTGGATTGCCTTAGTTTCTCACCAAAACCCAAGCCTGATTCATCAACCGGTTTCACTTCGTGGAAACCGCCTGACCTCGCAGAATTAGGATTCATTCGCTTGACAGTAGGCAGGTACTTTTTTATTTAACCAATTGCTGCTATTCGGTCATGACGTGTGTAATGCACCAAATCCTGTAGGAAGAAGGACAATAACGTCTTCCCCCTTGATAAAACTCACCAAACATTCTCTTTGTTCCAGCTTGAAATCCTCAATCTTGGGAATTGTCGTCTACATCCATCTCGACCACTGTGTTTACTGTTGTGCTGTACCACAAAAGGGACCCAGACAGGCGCTTGAGTTTGACTTCATGGCTTCACAGCTCTTCCGGGATTCTTGCGAACCGCCTAGTGTTTTCCGATTCCTGACCTAGTCGCTGGAGAGAAATGAAATTAAGCAGAGACACTAGGTGGCACTAGCCTGGCTACCAAAACCGTGAGAAGCCCCTAAAAATCCCAAATTTAGGTCTCAAACCAGGTTGGAAATGACTTTGTTTTAGTAATAGTCCAGGCTATTAGGCTTTAGTAGTGGGTTTTAGATTTTCATTGAATATCACATCTTTACGAAAAACAGATCATGAATTTTGACAATCACCTTTTTACCTAAATTCCTCAAATGTGATGTGTACACAATGCAAGTGGCTAAAGAGGTTCCTCACAATTAGCTTACACATGTATTGCAGCCCGTGTTGCTGTTTTGTCTCCAGATTAGACTATCTGACATAAAGCCATTGTTTTAATTCCCTTAGGCTGTGGTGCATGGGAGAGACATCACTAAAGACATAGCGGGCCTGCTTCTATCCTGTCACACAGTGTGCATATCCCTTCATATGCTGCAAAGGTTTGGGCTCCTCCAGCAGGTGGGGGTGGTCATGCTCCACGCAACACCGTTAAGGGTTTAAGGCTGAAATCTACATACGGAAATGACTTCAGCCTGAGTGCACAATACCAGAAACTTGCTGGAAGTCTGGGCGAGTTTATTTCATCAATTTTGGAGTGAAGTGGGCAGAGGAGGAGAGGAGGAAGTGGATGGACAAACATTGGAGAAAGAGGAGATTTTTTTTTTTTTTTTTATACAATATGTGTCTGTCAAATGTGAGAAGAAGCGAGATGTTTGAAAATGCTACCGGGGTCTCAGGTGTGCCTTATCTCCATCCCGCCCTTGGGAACCTTCTGCAGATATGCCAGTCAACCCGGGCTGAAGTAGCTCTTGTAAATTACTCACTAAACAGCCCTGCCCTGGATTCCACATTGGGGGGAGAAATCAATTATTTGACCCCCCCTTTTTACATTTCACAGTCCATTTTGAGCATGCTGGGGCCAATTACGGGCGCCAGAAAGAGGGAGCTTTATGTCATTCTCGCGATGACCTCCATCTCAGAGCTACACACCAGGCTACGGCTAATGCACCAGCTACAAGCACTTGTGCCACGAAGGAGCCGTGCTAATGCAGTCGTTAGCCGCGCTTTAGCTGCAGTCAGGGCGCACACAGGCTCCCAGCTAGCAGCACCCTGTACCCCAGTCTGCGTGGGTCGATGGGTGCTGGGAGGACGTCAGATCTTGTCCAGTGTGCAGAGGGGAGGGTCTAGCACGAGCAGCTAGTGGGTGGTCTCGTAATTGTTTGTTAAGATGACAATCGTGTGGTCATAGATATGCAGGTGGTGTGGCTTTACTGCCCTACAAAGGCAGAACGCCGTAACATCATGTTTGGTCAAAAATGAGTTAATGTCATTTTGTTTGTATTTGAGACCTCTTTTACATGTCAATAAATATTGTGAAAAATATTGAGCTCGAAATTGACCTTTGACCCTTATTTGTCAGTTGCTGTACTCTGCCTTTGTATCATGAGCCAAAAATAAGGAGTCGTGCAAAGGCAAATGGCAGTAACAGTGTATGTTTTGTTTGTGATTTAGTTCATAAATATATTTTATATTTTAAAATCCAACCCCTCGCCTCCTTCTTTTTGTCGCGGGGGTCTTAACACATTAAATAAATATACCTTTGATTTCAATTATACTTAAATTATCTGTGATATTATATGTGAAAGTATTTTGTGTATTTATTTATTCTTTACATACTAGGGATGTAACAATAACCAAAATATTGTGATATTGTATCGTCAAAATGCCACAATAATATTGTTGACCGTCACAATATATCGAATCACAAGTTTGTGATTTTGAAGTTTAATATGTCATTGCTCTGCCTGAAATGTTCCACAGTATGACATGAAACTTTATTAAATTACAGGTGGTTTTCTAGATCAAAAATATCTGGAAAACAAACGTTCTGACTGTGCAGGGTCGCCTCCGCACAGATCTAACCTGTGACTTCACTGGTCTGGTCTGGTCTGGTCTCCATGAAGATAGAAAGGTTTAATACCATACTGTGCGACATTTCAGACAAAATCTCCATGGAGAAAAGCATTTGACGGACCCTCCACCAGAAAAATGACACAATGCACCTTTAAATTGTGATGTTTACAGTTAGCGGAAAAAACATGCTGTGTCTATATTGCATTTTATAAGCGGTTGTGCTACTATGAAAATACTAGTTTACTATTACTACTATTGGTTGAAGCAGCAGTGGTAACCGTAGTAACTTAAACCCATGAGCTTGTGTCCACTATGCAGAGCAGCCAGCCACACTCTGACAGCCTCTTACACAAGCTGATTACCACGAGGCATCTATTAATTTGTCCTTAATCACGACGGAGGGAGTGTGCGGCTAACAGCTGTGAAATGGGAGGCGAGGCGCGGAAATGAAGCTCCGAGGCTGGACCGGGGCATCAGGGTTAGGGCGGCCGTCATTAAGCGCTCGCCATTGTGCGGAGAGGCTCAGGGCTTAGCTTCAGGTAACTCAGGAAGATAACAGTGAAGCGGGCTTTGTCCAGGGAGCACCATGTTAACCCGGGGCTGAGAGGATGAATGCAAAGTGAATGAGAGTGTGAATGGGGGGGGGTGTTGGTTTGCATGCGGTGACAGGGCCCACTTCTGATGCAGGTGAGAAGCGACAGTAGCAGGTTTAAGCCGGGCATCTGCTGCACAGCGCTCAGGGGAAGTCAATCACACAGAGGACAGCAGCTCAAAGAGAAAGAGCTGAGACTAATGTAGAATGTACGAGCACAATGTTAGAGCTCAACTATAAGTCTGTGGGTTAAGGTGACAATGATACACACTAAAAATACAAAACCAGAAAACCAATTAGCTTTGTTTATATTAAAGGCCTCTCTTGTGCTATTTACATATCAGAATACTGTATGTTCTTGTAAGAAATATGGGATTAATAATACATTGCATGCTTTATACTTGCATTGCAGCCAGATAAATAAGACTGTATTGACTACAACACAAAACACTAATAATTATATACTTTTTATAAAATTGTTTTGATTTTTTTCTTTTTTGAAGTACAATGTAAACCTGAACATTCAGAGTAATTAAACAGATTAAGTTGTGTATACTCAAAGTTTTAGCAAATAGTCCTACTAACTCAACTTTGTCAAGTTGTTGTAGCAAGTTCTTCTTTCTGAGTAATTTTAACTAATTTTTTTATTAAAGGGAACTATTGTGGATATGAGTGAGCGTAACTTCAAAACATAGTTGAGATACAACTTAGTAGAATTAAGTAATTAAAAATGAATATGTAATGTGTGTATAATGTACGATGTGTATACTATAATGTGTCATGTATGTAAGTATGTACATAGTATTAAACTATATACATATTATATAATATTGAAAAGATTAGTCAATTTCTCCCTCCTAGGGTGTGTATAATCTGTATCTATAATGTTTCTATATGTATAATATCATGTGTTTGTAGTATAATATATGTATACTCTAATGTGTATAGATACAGATGGATGTACTGGATTGTGTGTACAATGTGTGTACAAAATCATGAACTACATACATAACTGAAAATTAATTAAATGATTCCTGTGGTTTAAAAACTCTAACTGCAAATATTTGAGTTGAGCTAAATAAGCACTTTTAATTCAGCTCTTATCAAAAGGTACAAGTAGCAAACCATCCAGCCTTTTAAAATTATGGATTATGTTATGGATTGTGACTTTTAACTTCATCAACTTAAAATAACAATCGACTGGCTCAGTTGTTTTGAGTTTGGTAACTTATTCAATTTAATAATTTCATCTGATATTAAAAAAGTCATTTGATGCCAATGCAACCTTTCCTATTATTTGAAGTGTCTTGCCGAGGGACACCGTGAATGCACTAAGCGCTACTATCCACTATATGTATGCGTCTGAGTGAAAATAAAACCACTCAAACCAATATTATTCCATGATATTAAATACAAAGAGACCACTGAGACCAATCTGTAATCATGATATGCAAATGGTGCCAGGCACAGGTCCCCAGTGTGTGTCTAAACAGTGTCTACAAAACGCTGCTGGCAAATGTGTTTCATGGGCCCCTAGGGACCAAACACAAGAGGTGATTAGAGCTCATGTCAAAGGTCTGAGCAAAACAAGACAAGTGACAGACACCTCCACTGTCCCATGAGCCACAGGGCTTTTATTCACAAATGTTATTTTTAGAGTTTTTATTGGCTTGTGGTTAAAAATCTGACCATAAAGGAACTCAGTCTATAAAATGATAAGTCTAAGAAATGATTATGTTCCCACAAATAATAAACGGTGTACATATCTAATCTATTATTCCTTTATTGTGTACTTTTAGTTTAGTATTTTTCTAATTCTCCTCCTCCATTAAACAAGGATATGTTGATAGAACAATTCTATATCAATGCCAGTTATCCCAATATTTTATTTTTAGGCAAATACAGCAAATTATACATGAAAACAACTAACGTAATATTTCAAGTTAATGTTCATTTCTAAGGGAATTATAGCATGTAATGTATAGCACCTTTTGAGCAGTTAAGTCTTTATTGTTTATAATGGAGAGACAGCTAATCTCTCCATTATGCATGCATATGTTTTCTATGTTTTTGTAATTATTATTTGATTTAGTGGGCTAGTACCTGTGGTGAATATTTAACATAGTTTTACATCAGTGAAATAGCTGTTTGGGGAAAAAGTAGAGAAGAGAAGTACAAAAATACAGTGAGCGCAAATACGGAATACCTTAACTATGTAACTAGCCTGGCCATTTCCATACAAAATGCAGAGACAATGTGCAAGAAACGACATTTAAAGACAAAATAGCGTTGTTGTCATTTATTTTTACCCAAACATTAATCACCATCAAGTATTTTAGACAAGTTTTGGGCTTTGTTTACATTATGGTGCTTGGACAAAAGTCACAGAATCACCTCCTCGTATCCAACTACGCAGTAAAATTACAAACTTCACCAAAATAAAAGATAAAAATGTTACAGCGAAATGAGTCCTCTAACCTTTCACAGGCACTTTAACAAATCTATTGTAGTTTCAGACAAAGTGGATAATGTAATCTTTTCCAAATAGAGAGGAGAGTGTAATATTCATATTTGTTGTGGCTCAGACTATAATTTCATCAGCTGGTCACATTGGGAGCGTGTGGAGTATCATGACGAACAGGGCAGAACATCGGCTTTGTCTGAGGGGAATTAATCAGCACAAATGTGGGACATGTTCAGACTGTGCTCAGAGGAGGCCCCATTCAATTAGAGAGCGCACACACTCACCACACAACACTGATAGCTCACATACAAAACACATGATATTAGGTGATTCTGAGAAAATGGTGTGGTTTAGCAAGAAAAATGGTTGGCTATAAAGTTGCACTGTGCAACTTTTTGGTTAGGGGTCAGTCAGCTGCTTGTTTCTATGGATATGCCATCACCCTGGAATGTTCCACAGTATGCCATTAAACATATTCAAATACAGGTGGTTTTATTGCTTAAAAACATATTTTTTGGCTGTGAGTGGTGTTACCTCTCCACAGACTCTAACCTCTCTAACCTCTAACTTGATCTGGTCTGGTTTCCAAGAAGACAGAAAAAGCATTTGGTGGACCCTCCACCAGAAAAGTTACAAAATGCACCTTTAATACAGAATGGTTCAACAACAGCCCTGAATTTTAATAAGTTAATAATATTACAAAATCCCGTTTGTAAAGTGAGAAGTACAGAAGGCAAACAGGCCGAGCTAGGACTTTCTTATTCGACTGGCTATACAGCAACATCACGTCTTGGTCACTTTGCGGTGGAAGGTGTTTCTTGGTGAACAGCTGGTAAATTCACAAACAACGTTGAGCGAGGGATAGAGATTTTGTTTTGACGGCGTTCCACATACAAAATCTTCGCTGCAAACTTGGGGTGATTTCTTAGACAGCCAAAGGTTATCTTTTTGGTACCTTTTTGAACGGACATTTGCAGTCACACAGATCTGATTCCCTTTTGCATTTATGGAGTTCGCAAACTTCCAAAGCCCATTTTTCGAGCCATTTTCTACTGTTGGGACATCCAAGAACCATACAATTACGATGTCTGAATCCCATAACTAAAATATGACAATATTAGAACCAGAAACAAAAGCAATATGGTTCAAAAGACTTGAAAAGATCATCTTTGACAATAGACGCATCCCACGGGGAAATCAAACATGGAGGTTTGATGCTCACTGTTTTCGGAGGGTCCTTCCCAGTATGCATTGTGCAATGACCGAAAGTCCAAAATTTGGGATGCATGTATACTTCTGCTTCTTTGTGTTTGTCTATTTGTTTGTTTGTTTTTATTTAGATCCTCATTAGCTATTGAAAAAGCTGTCTATTCATCCTGGGGTCTACAGGCTATAAATACGTGAAACTTTCTGGGGGATGGATCTACTTGTACCACATTTATGCTGATAATGTAACTTAAACACAACTAAAACAAAAGGCAGACATCACAAAAATTAACAAAAAAGATATACAATACAAAAAATAAAAAAGATAAAAACATTGAAAATAAAAATAGCTCAAAGCTGCTTTTTTTTCTTCCGCTTTATCTGGGCCAAATCACCAAACTTTCCTTTCCACACACATGTCTTCCAGCATTTCCGGGACATTCTCAACTAAAAATGCTTCAATTTTATTTTTTATCAAAGTTTCATCAATGTAGTAGTGTTTCTATGAAGGTTGTTTGCTGCTATGTTAGTTTATAAAGCAAGTGTAAAGCATGACGTCACTGACTCTTAAGTAACTCAGCATTACTTTAAACCCACCACTAAAAAGTACTTATAAAATCCTTGTTCCGTATTGAGTCAGGTGTTAGAGTGAAACAGGTTAAGCATGTTTCAGAGCTGTGCGACTTTAGCTTTAGCCGGTTTTATTAATCTGTAATTACTGCACAGCCTCTATAGCCCCATTTACATAAACCTGTGAATGAAAACTACTGCCTCTGTTACATTCAAGAGGGACTCCTCTAATCTTTATCCCGGCAGGTTCATACATGACAGGCCTGAATGACAGAAGGGATATTATAAGCGCTATTGTGTATTTTGACAATGTATAACTCAGACTATACAATCACTCTGTGCCATTGTAGTGAAATATGTAAGTGTGTATTCAGAAAATCCACTGTCAAGTCAATGTTTTATTTTTTTTTTTCCAAGTGACAGTTGTTAAATACATTTCCACAGTGATGGTAATAGTGAAGTAGCCTGATTCATTAGCCGCTGTTTCACTTCGTAGAAACCGTCTGACCTCGCAGCCTTAGAATTCGTTCGCTCGATGGTAGGCGGGTACTTTTCTTATTTTAACCAATCGCTGCTATTTGGTCGTGACATTTGTAATGCACCGCTAACGGGGCAAACTGGTATATTAAGCTTTTCCTAAATCCTGTAGGAAGAAGGGCAATAACATCTTTCCCCTTGATGAAATTCACCATACATTCTCTTTATTCCAGCTTTAAATCCTCGATCTCAGGACTCATTGCCAACACAGAATGTATAGCTCTTCGCGAATTGCCTGGTGCCCGAACTCGCAGTTTGGAGGTTTTTGCAAACCATCTTATGTATTCCGATTCCTGACCTATAGTTGCTGGAGAGACATAAAATTGAGCGGAGGCACTAGGTGATGCCAGCCTGACTAATAGTGAGGGTCATTAAAGTGTACACAGTTGGGATGTAACAATATCCAAATCTCTCGGTGCAATTTTTTCACGATATACATCTCATGGTACGATATTTATTGCAATATTTTGTGGAGGACAAATCTGTGAATATGCTACATTTCGTCTTAAAATGCCTTGACAAGACTTAATTTAAAGACTAAGACTTAAAAGTGCTTAGAACTGTTATTTTTTCTTGTAGTCTGCTCTGAAACGGAGCAAAGGATCATGGTCTGTGTAGTTCCCTTTGTCTTTTTTTAGCTATCGCTGCACCATAACTCTTAATTTAAGCAAAGACACTTGTAATTCGATATATATTGTGATGGTCCATGATATTATTGTGAAAACTTTGATGATACAATACCACAATATTTTGGTTATTGTTACATCCCTAGTACGTCATCTATATGTAAAATGCTATATAAATAGAAAGAAAATGTCCTAAGAGGAAGCATTTTTCTAATTTCTTCCTACCACTCACAAACCCTAACATCACCTACATGAATATTCGAGGACGTGCACAGCTTTATAACAGCTTTTTTTTTCTTTTTCCCCCTCCCAGAGGCAAGTATCCTGTCTTTAAACGGTCCACGCTATAATGTTGTTTCCCCATCACAAACATACCTGGAGTTTGGTTTTGAAAACAGAAAACACCTTGTGACGTTATGTGGTAATACAGGAAGTGCTCCGCTGTGTTTTTAAACTACACAGGGGATCATCATACAGCTAATGGAATACATGAAACAAAATACCTTTACATAACAAAAGAAGATACAGTGCAAGAAATGTAAATACAAGAAATTATAGAGGTTGGCAAATACAAAATGTAAACAAATAAACCTTCTCTAGAACCAGTGAAGTCTGGATTATTTTAGACATGGCAAAAAAGTAAAAGGAGCTGTTATCTTGAAAATGAGCAATATATGACATCACAATGTGGAACAGAGCATGTGAAAACTGCAGATTAAGATAATTTTTCATCATTGCTTCCCAATTTGCATTTAATTCCTACTCAGACTTAGACAAACTTCATTGATCCATAGTGGAAATTATTTGGACACAATTGCTCACACATGACAACAAAAATGGGACCAAGTCATTGTTTTGCAAGTCTCGAGTAAGTCTCAAGTCTTTGACAGCGAGTCAGAGTCAAGTCCCACGTCAAATACTGGCAAGTCCAAGTCGAGTCTCGAGTCACTGGCTCATAAGTCCACGTCAAGTCCAAGTTGTCTGCTTTGAGCTTCAAGTCATTTCAAGTCTTTAAACCAAAATACTAAATATAGTTTAAATTTTTGCAATTTATATGACTCTTAAACTTGTACTTAAATTGTACTTAAAAAAATCATAGTATATTTATATATGGGTATTTATAGAGTATATAAGGCTACGTTCAGACTGCAGGGCTTAATGCTCAATTCCGATTTTTTTGTGAAATCCGATGTTTTTGCGAGGTCGTTCACATTTCCAATTAAATGCGACTTGTATGTGATCCCCTGTGTGAACGTAAAACGGCCCGAAAGTGTCCCGCATGCGCACTGGAGGACACGATGACGTCAACCGCAGTGAGCGTGCTCTGTGTTTACGGAAGTTGTCCAAACATGGACGCGAGCATTGAGCACCTGGAGATTTTAAAGTTTCTCTCGTACTGGAGCCAGAACATGTACAACTTACTTGTTTTAAGGAGGAGATTGAGAAGGAGAAGGACAAGGTTTCTGGCCGTGGTGTTTTGTGGGACAGCGGCAGCGACGTCCGTTGAAAAGAACGTGTGGATGGGGAGACTTAGCCAAGAGTGGTGAGTGGTGATGTGCTGCACTTCAGTGACACGAGTTCATTAACAATTTTCGATACTTCAGTGCAGAATAGTGACGTTTGTGGCTTGTTGATAACGTGTAGGTCGAATGAATGCGCTTTGGCCGTTCACACTGAAGTCACATGTCAAAAGATCGGATATGTATCAGTTTCAGGAGCACATATCCAAGTGGCCTGGGTCGCATTTGAAAAAATCAGATCTGTGTCATTCAGACTGTCATTAAAAGATCAGATACAGGTCACATAGAAGCTCAGGTTCAAGTCAAGTCCCAAGTCACTGACCTTCAAATCCAAGTCGAGTCGCAAGTTTTATTCCATTTTATCAAGTCAAGTCTCAAGTCCTAAAAATAGTGACTCAAGTCTGACTTGAGTCCAAGTCACGACCTGCAAATTCCCACCTCTGCATCACAATATATTATAATAACAAAGAGCAAAAATATAAATTGTAATAATACTTTCAAAATAGCAAAAATAGCAAGAAACTGGTGCCAGTAATCCATAATAATATAAATGTATATGCACAAGTAAAAATAAAAAAAGAGGTCAAGAGGTCATAAAGAGAAACAGGGCAAAGATGAAATAAAATGTGATCTTAACATCAAACTTCTATCAGGTCAGTGGTCGATCTGTGGCGCATATGCATCCACACTTTACTGAACTATGAACCCCACCCCTATACGCTACACCGTCTTCACCGCCCCCTCCCTCTCATCCCTCTCTCTCCTCTCTCTCTCTCTCTCCGCTCCCCTGCTAAGTTCGCAAAGTCCAATTTTCAGCTAATGTCGAGGTCGCCCCTGCCGGCTCAGAGGGCGTAGTACGACATAATGGCTACGGGATTGTAAATATTGGTTTTAGAGAGACACAATTGGAGGGCGAGCGGGGAGAAGAGGAGGGAGAAATTTCCATATATCGGCGCTATGGCAGAGGCCCGGGCTCAGGCAGAATAGATTTTCCATTCTACTGTGTCACATTAGATTTTCGGAGGTGCACAGTGGCAGGTACATGTCATTAGTAACACTTTAGTGCAGTAATGAAGCTTTTTATTTATCCGCCGCTCCTCTCATGAATGAATAAAGAGCCAGGAACCCAACTGTGTGCAACCGAGCGGGAGGAGAGGACAGGGAGAGAGGGAGGGAGAGGAGAGGAGAGAGAGAGAGAGGGAGAGTAGGAAGAGAGTAGCAGAGTGAAAAAGAGAGAGAGGGAAGGGGGAAGAGAGGGAGAGTAACACAGGAGGGGTGACGAAGAGAAAGAGAGGGAGAGAAAGAGAGATAGAGCGAGGGGGAGTAATAGAGAGAGAAAGAGAGGGAGAGGGATAAAGAGAGGGGGGAGAGAAAGAGAGAGCGAGGGAGAGTAATAGAGAGAGAGAGATTAGCAGAGAGAGAATGAGAGGGGGAGAGATAAAGGGGGGGTGACAGATAGAAAGAGAGGGAGAGAGACAAAGAGAGGGAGGAGAGAGGGGGTGACAGAGAGAAAGAGAGAGAGCAAAGGAGAGGTAATAGAGAGAGAAGGCGATGGAAAGAGGGAGAGTAATAGAAATAAAGTGAGGGAGAGAGAGGGAGAGTAACAAAAGGAGAAAGCGGGGGAGAGGGGGGTGACAGAGAGAAAGAGAGGGAGAAAAAGAGAGAGAGAGAGAGAGTAACAGAGAGAGACAAAAAGGGAGAGGGATAAAGAGAGGGGGGAGAGGAGGTTGACAGAGAGAGAAGGAGAGGAAGGGAAAGGAAGGGAGAGAGAGAGGAAGAGTAACAGAAAGAGAAAGAGAGGAAAGCGGGGTTGACAGAGAGAAAGAGAGCGAGAGAAAGAGAGAGAGGGAGAGAGATAGAGAGAGGGGGAGGGGGGAGAGAGAGAAAACAAGAGGGAGAGAGAGAGAGGGGTGGTGGAGGTGGTGCGGTGGTTGGACCCGGGGGAATGCTGAGAAGGCTTAAATGATCATTATGGAACACACATATGCATCAATGAACAAAAGGCCACATACATACACAGGGCCTGGGAGCCACCTCTGCTCCGTGGGGTCCCTGGGGTCCTGATCTGACACTCTATTTACACACACTAACACACTCGGCTCCTTCCTTTAGACAGATGACAGGTACTTAAGCGCTACATTAGGCTGCCCCATATCTCCCTGCTCCCAACTGTGCGGTAAAGGCCTCCTCTCATTCAGCGCAGCGATCGATGGGACAACGAAGCACAGATGAAATCTTGATAAATAAGTCGCTGGTAGTAGTATTATAGCGACATAAGCAACATTATTTACATTCTTCTAAAATTAAAATTAAAGATGGATTGTAAAAGTTGTGGTTTTAATGAATTATACTATTGTGATTTTTTTTTGTTCTACTATAGAGCCTTTCAAAGTACTTTACGACACTATCATCATTTCCTCCTCAGTTACAAATGGTGCGAGTAAGTCATTGTTAAAGCCATAGTCGCCCTGGGGCAGACTGATCAAAACATGACTTCCAATTTGTGCCAATGGCCTCTCTGACCCCTACCATTGACACAATCACACTAACACATCCTTACATGTGTCTTGCCCAAGGACACAATGACAGTTGAGTCTGAGTTGGGAGTCAATAATAAGATCTTTTTTTTTTTTTATCCTTGCAAACAAAACAAAACAAAATCTAGACAATCTGAATAAAGAAAGTTTGATCATGATGAAGACTTTCTGTACTTCAAATATGAAAATACATCTCGCTACACTTAAAATAAGCAAAAACAACAACTTTTTGCACTTAAAATAAGAAACAAAATCAAATGTTGCAACACACTTATTCCATTGGTAGATCATTTTACTTGTCAAATTGAATCTACTCAAATAAAGTAAAATGTTCTTAATTTATGTAATTTTAATTTAGCTAGATATTGTTTTTTATTATTACTTGCTTATTTCTGTCTCTAGGTTGATTTTGCTGCATTCTGTCCTCGTTGGTTGTGCATAACATTTTATTATGTTGCAACTGCAGTTATTAACCTTAAGAACTGAACTTGCAGATACATTTTGCAAGTGTACATCCAGTATAAAAGAGAAGTTGGTTAAAATAAAACAAACAAGCTTCTAGTATTCAGTAGTAGTACACCTATTCAGTGAACATAAGGTAGCCATAGAAACAGGAAATTTAAAGGAGCTGTAGCATGTTCTCTTGGATTGTCAGCGCCTTAACCTGCATGAAGAGGACAGAGGTTTTCTCATTCTCAGTATATTGTGTTTTATGATTGGCTGAAGGTGCTGGGGTTTAGGTAGTGACCATTCAGATCCGAGCGAGGCATTTTCGGTTTAAACAAACGGGATTTCAGTTGCTTTCTTATTGCTTTCTGATTGAATTATTATCTTTAAAACCAAAACACCAAATTATAAACACAACTTGGCACTACAATCACAGTAAAGTTTGATTGGAACATGTTTACCTTGTATCTAGGGACACAATTAGGTCAAGATTATGGAATTTAAAATGAAAATCTTACACTCAACTGTCAAAACTGTCACTATCAGCAACATTGGAAATACCTGATGTTGGAAGGAGTCAAGCGAGGGCAAAAAGGTCTTAAAACCACCAACACTACCTCACATCAATCACACACATGCATCGCCAAAACACCATATCAAAACCTAATCAGCTCTCCTCCCGTCGTGGTCTTTTACTCCCGCCTCGGTGACACAGGTGACCGAGCGTGTCCCCGGCCGCCGCTCCCTCCTGGACAGTCCTGAGAGGGCAGCGGGTGGAGGAAGGGGCGGCGAGGGGTTGGGGGGGTGGGTCAGTGGAGCGGAAACCTCTGGACGTCCTCGCTTGGTCAGTGCCCCCCCCCTGTCGCCCCTCTGCCCTGGCTCCCCCTGCCCATGTCCCCCCGCGTCCTCACTGTTCATTTCCCTTTCATCTTGAGTGTGAAATCGGTGGCGGTGCAGCTCTGACCCCGGCTTTAGGAGGTCAACTATTGAAATGTGATGTGCGCCGAGCGGCAACAGATGGAGGTGAGAGAGGAGAGGAGACACTGGAGGGAGAGTTGAAATATTATAATGAAAATGTGTTGATCTATCATGCAAACAACAACAGTCTGGTGAGAAACAGAAAAAAAACGAAGACTACTTGTGTAAAGAAAGTTTTGTCGTGATTTGAGTAAATTTCATTTCCATGAACTCTTTGCACTTAAAATAAGAAACAAAATTGAATATTGCTTGAATGAAGAAAAACATCATTATTCCATTGGTAAATAATTGTACTTGTCAAGTTGAATCTACTCAAATACAGTAAAATGTTCTTAATTTAAATCATTTTAACCTAACTTAAAAGTCCACTGTGTAACTTTTCTAGTGGAGGGTCCATCACTTGCTTGTTTCTATGGATATGTCATAGCTCTGCCTGAAATGTTCCACAGTATGACATTAAACAGCTCTGCCTTACATTTATTCAGTTACAAGTGATTTTATAGCTCAAAAATACTTAGAAAAACAGGCATTCTGGCTGTAAGCAGGATTGCCTGTCCACAGATCTGACCTGTAACTTCACGAAGATAGAAAGATTTAATATCAAACGTTGAAACATTTCAGACAAAGCAATAACATCTCCATGGAGAAAAGTATTTGCTGGACTGTATACCAGAAAAGTTACACAATGCACCTTTAATGACTTTGATATATTTTCCCACTTAAATCTTAGTCAGTAATTCCTCAAGATTTTTCTTTTTCAATCTTTTGCCGATACATGCCCCGAAACCCGAAGGTCTCAGGTTCAAACCCAGCCGTTATGGCATTACCTGTATTGATAGTAGTAAATAATCTTTATTGATTCACAAGGAAAATTACTTGGACACTGTATTTTCTTAAAACATACACAAAAATCTGTGTAGTTATACCTTATTTGACAGTATTGGCACAAACAGAAAATGTGCCAGTTTCAGCAGCAAAGAAAAATTTGAGCTACAGTCCCTGGGCAACGTGAAAAGATGTGAACAACAGAGATACACAATACATCATATTATACACAATACATCATATTATACACAATACATCATATTATACACAATACATCATATTATATACATAATATTATGAACATTGACTGAACTGAGAGTTAGAATAAACATTATTATTGGAATCTTTTAAATCGGATGCATTAGCACGTCTGAATCAGTTCTAATTAAGAAGAATCAACTTTCCACCAATATTTGACCACCCCTGAGTCTTATGATAAAAGAAGCCAAACTTTGTGAGTGCGTTGGTTCAAAGCCGGTTGGACACTTCCTCTATCTCTCCCTCAGAAGCTACAGTCTATCTGAAGAAAAGTGCAGAAGTTTTGCCCTTGTCTCTTGGTTCCCATCGGCTACACTTTGATGGCGGGCTCAGCAGCAGACCGGCCCTCCCAGCACTCTCCACAATCAGGTGTTCTGCTCCTGTCTGCTCCTGTCGGCCCCTGCCTGCCCCTGTCTGCACCGCCACAAGAGTTCAGAATGCACTCAAACTTTGGATCTCCCCCTGCACAAACATGTTTTATTCAAAGGCTGTCTGTAATCACAAATAAATAGAGGTTCTGGCGATGAGCGTGAGGCAGAAAGGAGAGAGAGGGGCCTATCTCCGGCGCAGATAACGCAGATCTGATCCCAGCGATAACAGAGTAATTTGGCTTTTAGAGATAGCTGCAGGGGCCCGGCGCTGTGTATGGGAGGTTGTTTTTTTACACATTTTTATCTCTCCTGTTGAAGAGCTTTTCATCTCGTACGATTTTCCCTCTTTTTTATGTCTTCCCCCAGAAGGTGAGATCACAAACCCACTGAAGGCACAGGAGCATGTTTTAAAGCGATGGACAAAATACAAATATTTGAAAATGTATTTCATGCTCATTATGTCAGCTTTCATGGCCCTGGCACAGTACTGAGGCGCAGCCTGGATGCCTTAATTTGTATAGAAATTGTAATCATTTGTTCATTTCAAGGTGAAAATTGCATTTTTTAATTTAAATTGTATCCTGCGTGATAGGCTATTATCTATAAAAATGGTGTGTGTGTGTATCGCGGTCCGTGGCCCTGGTCACGCCTGTTTGGAGCCTCTGTGCACAGGGCTGTATGAGCTCTGTCTGACTGAACCACAGCTCATCTCCATTCTCTTATTAATATTAATTAGTTTGAGAGCGCTGCAGACTATCAATGCAAACAGCTCCACAGTTTTATCCACACACATCTACTTTTCTCTTCTTAGATGTAGAACTGACAGAGACATTGTTTTTCTTACATTATGTGAATAGTGAAGTGTTGTCTGACTATAGCTTTCCTCAAGGAGAAATTTCTCATTTCTAATATATTAAATTAATAATATATATATATATATATATATATATATATATATATATATATATATATATATATATATATATATATATATATATATATATATATATATATATATATATATATATACGCTGTACGAAATGTATAAAAACAACATCATCAAAAAACATGTAGCATTTATAGTTTTATCAATGAATGTTGGGCCTTCTCTTTTCACTGACTGCAGGGCTTTCCCCTCATGGCTTCCTTTAGAATAGGAAAAAAAAAAAAAAAAAACAAGCTCTAAAGCAGACACATGTTTGCCAATGTTATGTTCTTCAAAATGGGTTAATTCAAGGGACTCTTTGTACAATACACATAATGTCATTTGGCTGTGGCAGCCCATGAAAGAACAAGTAACAAAATACAACCTGAGAATAAATCACACTTCTTGTCAAAACTACATTTGCCTAAACAAAGAATGTGTCTCTTCTAACAGTGGTCACATCTGTCACACAATTAAATGAATGTGTGTGAGTCTCACAGTGATGGAAACCTGCTGTTGCTATGACAATTAATTATTCAAAACAAAAGATTATATCTTTAGATTATGAAAAGTGCTCAAAATTGTGGATAGAATCAGGAAACTGAGTCATAGGCTTTTATATGAATAGTAAACGTTGCTGGGGCCTGGCATTGTCTCTACAATTGTGCAGCATAACTTTGAACAATGTGTCCTTGTGTACAACTATAAGATGTGCCAAAATGATAAAATCCCAATATGTGAACTATTTTAATTGAGTTGTGCCGATCCCTCATTGCGTTTCCCTTCACTGCCGCAGACCATCTATCAATAATTCCTCAGAGGGCCAAGCATGAAATCTGAAATACCCCAAATGTTCTGAAAATAAGATTTGCTGCCTATGCAAAGCAGCCAGGAGCAGATCTGCACACTGCAAGCTGTGCCCCAGTGTCTGTGGCAGTGACGAGCACAAAGCAGGGCTCAGGTACACGCCGTATGCTGGCATAATTACAGGATTTATGGGATTATTATACTGTAAGTGCTTTCACTGAGACAGCTGGGAGCTTTTTACTCCCAGTGACACATAATCTCGAAGAATAAAACCCGGACCCCCAGAGCATCGCTTAATCATTTCTTAGCATACCTGCACACGGCTCACAACTCGCCCAAAGAAGACAGATTTACAGAATTAGAATATCATTATCATATCGACTGCAGATCACTCCGGAGTTATTTGAGTGCACTTTGGAAAGAGGAAAAGATTTGGTTAATAAGTTGTAAAATGTAGCTTCAAGTTACATTATCAAAACACAAACACTTCTTGTAGATTCTCACCATACTAGCTATTTGTTCATTAAGAATTAAGCCTTTATTTATGCTTTATTAAAGTCTTTAAGGCGTAGTTATCATAAAGTGGTACCTTGGATTTTCTAACCCTTAATAAGGTAGAGTTTATATATTGAGATTATCACATTTATCATTGTTATTGTCTACATTTTGTATTCTTCTTCATTATTATTATTAAACATTTAAACATTGGATCATTATGGGTATTGTTTATTCATTTTCTGTTTTAATTAGACTAGACTGAAAGCTCCCCTCTTCTCTCTGACATTAAACACTCATATAGATATAAACATGATACATATAGGAATAAAATAAAACACCAATATATATATTCTGTCTATCAGTTTTGAGTTGACTTTTATGTAAAACACTTTGGTCAGTAGGGCTGGGTGTCATTAAGAATTTGCCGATACGATACATACCTCAATAAAGTGCACTTTTGGTTCGATACAATATTTTTCAAATTGATTCAATACGGTTCAATAAAAAATAAATACTAAATCATGGCTGTAATACTAAAAGTCTTTGTTAAGCCACTTCTTGAAACACAAACATTTTAATCATCAAAACAGTAAAAATATCAAATGTGTTGCAAAAATGAGTTTTTTTCACTGAACAAGCAACAAAACTGTAGCTCTGTAACAAAATAATTTAGTAAAATATAGCAAAAAATACTCTTGGCGATATATCGATACATCAGCCCACAATATCTATACTGTATCATTACAATAAACGATACGATATATTGATATTTTTATATTTTTGCACACCTCTATTGGTCAGCTTGTTTGAAATGTGCTATATAAATGAATGAATAATTTTAAATAAAACTCTTCAATGAATCCATATTTAAATGTTTAGATATTGACATATGTTGTATTTAAAAATGGCTTTTAGCTGTAAACCGTATAGTAAAATGGAAATCGTAAATTCTATGCAATGTTAGGCTATGTCTTATTATTATGACCTCATTAATTCATTAAAATATAAAACAGTCAGGTATGTTGTTTTAGCAAATGGCAGGCTATATTTATGAAACACTTTTTGGTCCACTTTTTTTCTTCCTCCTCATCTGTCCCCGACCTCCTTCCCCGCTCCTAAATGTGATCAGAATCGGCACGGCTATACCATATTTCCACGCCTTATTTTCATCCATGCAGCTCGGACTGTGACCATACCGCTGCTCTATCTATCAAGTCCTGCTCCCTCCCTGCGCTGGAGATAGGACCTGCTCACTTCTCCTGACTTCTTCTCCTCTCAGGCATTTCCACATTTCCATTTTCTGTGATCTAAACAAACCCATTACCTCAAGTCTACAGCCCCCTCGGCCATGAGCACCCTAAGGACACAGGCCCCGGGCGGTAAAGAAGCGTGGAGGAGAGCTACCTTCAATGGCCCCTCTGTCCAAATAGTGAAATAGTGGAATAGCAGGTCCCTTCACTTATCTAAGTCAATGCAGAGGGGTGACTGCTTATCCCTATACCTCTGTAGTCAATCAATTAGAGGATCAAAGCAGGAGATGAGGCTAGTGTCACAAAGCTCTCCCACACAGAGAGACACATCACCTGACTGACAGCGGACTAAAGGGGGGACGGGGCAAAAGGGGGACGCAAGGGGAGCGGAGGGGACAGCCGTAGCACAGGCAGAACTTCACATGAGTCTATGAGGCCTGACACTGAGCCCCAGAACAATGCCGGAGACGGGTTCCCACGCACACAAACTTACATCATGCGAAAGGGAGACCGGGCAGAGACAAGTTTGGTAGAGTAAACAGGGGTAAGAGTTACTTCATCTGACAATTGGTAATAACATTGGTTTGCGTCAGCGGGCTCTTGTCAACGGGGACAATTAGATGCTTAACTTTGGCTTTTAAGTTGTTTGAATGGGGAAGAGATTTGTTTTGGCCCTCGTCGCTACCAAACAAGTTCAGATAACAGGCGCTTTCATATGTCAGCATTGGACTTACGCATTGTCATCAGCATCAAATAACTTAGTGATCATAGAGCACTTAGAGATGAAAATAAATATGTTACAAAATACGGCTTGGGTAACTTTTGGGCCCAGGTCTATCTTAAAAGTGGATTGTGCAACGCGTCCGTCAAACACTTTTCTTCGCGAAGTTGTCTGGAATGTTTCACAATATGGTGTTAAATGTTTCGATCATCCAAACGAGACCAAGTTACACGTCAGATCTGAGCAGAGGCAACTCCAATGAGAGTTTTTGTAGGTAATTTTGATCAACATAATCACCTGTAATTGAATAAATGTAAGGTAGAGCTGTTTAATGTCATACTGTGGAACTTTCCAGGCAGAACAATGACATATCCATGTAAACAAGCAGGTGGCAAAACGTTACCATACATAGTGCACATTTAAGAAAAGAGTTAACATTATGGGGACAATAAAGGGTGCCCAGACTTTCCTTTCCACACACACTTCCGGTTCCTGCACCTCAAATTGTTCTTCTCAACGTGAAGGAGCAGTGTCTCTACTCCGAGCTCCTACCGTGTGACTGAGCTCCTCGCCCTACCTCTAAGGGAGCTCCTCGCCACCCTTCGGAGGAAACTCATTTTGACCACTTGTATCCACAATCTTGTCATTTCGGTCATTACCCAAAGCTCATGACCATAGGTGAGAGTAGAAGTGTTGCAGAGTTGCCTTTTGACTCAGCTCCTTCTTCAAAACAACAGTCCGATAAAACGACGTTTGAAGGTTTCCGAGATTAACATTTGTTTACCAAACCACTTGAGATGAATGATTTCCTCAATAACCTAATAAGGATGATCAGGAAGGATTGATTTTTTAGCAAGAAATGCTGTATACTTGGTCAGATTTTTTCATTGAACAGATCACAGTATGTGTAGTTGATCGTGCATAGTGTGGCTGTATCTTGAGGTAAGACAAGAGTATGGAGTAAGACAGCTTTCAGAAATATTTGTGTGCATAGGCTAGAAATCCATGCATATCCGGTTGTAGTTGAGCATGAAATAAATATTCATAAACTCTCGAATGAGTCCGGTAGTACATAAAACGTATTTTGTGTATTTTATCCATCAGAATATGAATTGAGAAGTTATGACGTCAATAATTACAATCATGGAATGAAAATTTATGATTACGCTTTCTTCAGTACGAATATGAATTCACAGACGTGACTCTACTTTCAAAAATAAGTCACCACTTCACAGGTATTATTTATTAAGCAGAAAAACATCGATCGAGATGCTGGACTTTTGTGCTGCATATGGACTGAACCAGGACTAAAACTGGAATAAACCAGGTCTAAACTAGGACTAAAACTGGAATAAACCAGGACCAAACCAGGACTAAAACTGGAATAAACCAGGACCAAACCAGAACTGAACCAAGACCAAACCAGATCTAAATCAGGTCTAAATCAGGTCTAAATCAGGTCTAAATCAGGTCTACATCAGGTCTAAACCAGGACTAATCTTGGACTTGAGAGACAGAGATCGGGTGATGGCTGCGCTTATCTCCATGGGGCACAGACCTCTGCGCTGGTCTTTTCTCCTGCACTCACCTAATGGTCTATGGGGACCTCCAGGCCAGTCCTGACACTCAGTCCTGGTTCAGTTTTGGTTCAGTCCTGGTTCAGTCCATATGTGACGCAAAAGTCCGGCATCTCGATCGATGTTTCTTCTGCTCAGTAAATAATGCCTGTAAAGTGGTGATGTATTTTTGACAGTAGAGTCGTATCTGTGAATTCGTATTCATACTGAAGAAAGTGTAATCGTAAATTTTCATTTCATGATTGTAATTCTTGATGTTGTAACTTTTCAATTCATATTCTGATGGATAAAATATACACAATACATCTTATGCACGACTGGACTCATTCGAGAGTTTACGAATATTTATTTTATGCTCAACTACAGACAAATATGCACGGATTTCCCAAATATGCACAGATTTCTATGCACACGAATATTTTTGAAAGCTTTCCCACTCCATACAAGAGGCGTATTGTCCACACCTTTATGGCGTTGGGTTTGAGCGGAAGAACATCTGGCTTAAAACTCAACTGAACACAGAAAGAAAACAAAACAATAAAAAGAGGAGATGAATGAAAAATACAAATGTTTACAGTTTTATGGCCATTTTTGTTAATTCTTGTTGACCAGTGAATAAAAGTACTTCTATACAACACAACATGTACTGTAACTGTACACTAAGCTCTATTTGCAAAAGTATTTCTCACATTTCAAAATTTCACTGCTCACATTTAAATGTCCATACCTCCGTCATGTCCGACATAGCGATGCCTATGGTGAAACGAGGATGACGTGTTTGTATTTACGGCGTGGACTATATGACTGTGTGAATGCCTTCATAACTCTTGGTCAGCCCTCCGCATTGACACCATACCAGGGGGCTTTGCGGAGCGCTCTCCCCCAGACGGCCCTCTCCGCTCCGGGTGCGGGGAGGGAGCAGGAGGGGGTCAGCTGGTCCAATGAATGACTTCCTCCAGCTGCAGCCCTGTCATGTCCAGCACTCATCACTCCTTAATCACATCACATATGGGGAACACACGCTCGCTTTACTAATGCTACGCTAATGCTACGAGACGCTCATAAAGTTTGCACCTTTAAACCACCGTATATCATTAGAGGGTCGGTTTGGACAGGGACATGGGTTAACGTGACATACATAAATTACGTTCTAGTTTGTTCGACTGCTTTTGTGAGTGTTTTCAAGTGGATAGGGTCTGAAGAAAAACAAAAAAAATTGCCCAAGTAACATTAGAGATCAGTTTTATTTTATTTTTTCGACAGCGTACTTGATATAAACTGTTGTAATATTGCTTTCATTTTCATCTTTTCTCTTTCAATATCATTTTAATGTTTAATTTTTCAACATAACTTCTGATTTCATTTTATATCAGATAAATTCTTAGCTTCACTCTAGTCTTTTGCAATTTGTTTTCGGAATTATTTATTTATCGATTTTCAGTGATGGGAAGAATACTTTGAAAATGTATTTAGTTACGGAATACTGAAAAGCTGAATTAAAATGTATTTTGTAACTTTACTCTGATACATGGTCCAATCAGAGTACTGTATTCTGAATATATAGAGTACTTTTGCTTTGAGTTGCATTTAAATGATAGTGTAAAGATGAAACATAGTACAGTTTTGTATTTGTATTTGCTGTTTTCAAAGCATCACTAATCAAAATCTCACTTGCCTCACCACAAGAGAAGAGTGGACTATTTTTCTCACTGATTCTGTGCAGTTTGAATCCTTACATGATCAAATAGCCTAATGTATTTTAGAAAAGTAACTGTATTCTGAATAAAGTTACTCAAAATAAGTCTTGAGAATATTCTTGGTACATGTTCAGTTACTTCCAAACACTATCGTTTTATATGAATTCTAACTTTCAGAATGAAGTCAACATGTTCCCAAGTCTGTAGTTTCATTGTACTTCTTTGCAATATCTGAAGATACTTGTGTAAATTGTTGAGTCAAAAATTATCAGTAAAAGTAAGTGACTTTCCATCTGCGCTGCCATCTTTGTTTTTAATTTCACATTTTAAACCATTTTCACCCATGCAATTATCATTCCAGTCTGTCTTGGATTAGTTAAAAATATCATATCTGATTTTTAATTTGGCTTTATTTTTATTTCCTTACATTACCTTTATGTGTAACGTGTGTTTGGATTGTCCCCTAGTGGCCACCATACTTCACACCTTTGCAAAAACAAACAAGAACAGACCAAAGCGTATTTTTTAAATCTTTAATTGATAACAGTTACGCCAGTGTTACAGTAAACACACCAACAGGCTGAAGGTACAAGTTCCCACTACTTCTAATACTTCATACAGCAGAATAAATTATACCATGGGAATATACACACATGCCGAACGGAAAAGGCCAAAAGCACAGGTCAGGAAGCAACTAAAAACAGGTTAACATCGGAACGCACAGGAGGCTGGAGGATTTTCAGTGGCTTAAATATCCAAATGTCTATTGACGTGTTAGAAATGAGGATTCACACTAAGTCTAAAATCCTTTGTATTTAAAATATACACATGTGAGGTGTTACCTTTTCTCACTTTCATTGGTCCACGAATGCAACATTGACATTTGTGCCAGAGGGATTGCGAGATAGGTCCATTGTCCATCGCCCTGGCAACATTGGTCCCAAAATCCTCTCCGCATTGTGACGTTTCATCCAGGCTTGGTTCAAAATATACAATAGTCCTTATATGTCCAAGAGGCTGCCTTTTCCGTTAAGTCTCTCTTTTGTACAATTTTATAGCAACAATTTCAATGGAATTAATACTTTAACTAGTTTGTACAAAACGCTCCACTCTTCTTAGCTTGGGCCCGGAACAAAACTCAGTTAGAAAAAACGTAAAAAATACAAGAAAGTAAAATCAAAATAAGAGAGTAAGACATCTACTTTCTGAAATCCTTGCTTACCTATCACTCATCTTGGTTTAGTAAAAAAATGTATACAACAAGCTGCTCGGACTACTGTACAGTTTTCACAAAATGGTCCCGATTTTTGAAAAAAGTCGACTACAAGGGCTACACAAATGTCTCCACTAGTATATATATTTTTTTCTTTTTGTACATTGCTGTGAATGGGGAGGATTATCGGGGCATCTGGTTCAAACTTGAGGTGTGGAGGTCTGAGGCTGACCCGATTAAGTGAAATTTTATAGTATATAGGAATGCTGTCATGTGTGCACTTTTGGAATTCGGTAATGTTAAGAGTTCAGGAATGACTATATGTTGGTAAACTTCTGGAATCCTCTTAGTGTTACTGTGGAAATTTGGGGTTTGACGTTGCATTTAAGTACATTCTTTTCGTTCATATCTTCGTTCTGTCTAAAATGTAACAACAATTTAATTATCCTTCATAAGCGTTCAGGAATGTTTTTGTAAATACATCTACGGAATGTATTGGAAGCTATGGAATTCAATTGAAAGTGCATGTACACAATAAGAGAAGCGCCCCCTATTGGTTGAGTGGGTCACTGTCAGTTAGTTTTGACATTACATTTGGGCAATTTAATCTTCTTTACACT
Organism: Boleophthalmus pectinirostris; assembly: GCF_026225935.1. Classification (NCBI taxonomy): domain Eukaryota; kingdom Metazoa; phylum Chordata; class Actinopteri; order Gobiiformes; family Gobiidae; genus Boleophthalmus; species Boleophthalmus pectinirostris. Next base: position 31,606,998 of record NW_026571299.1, read on the forward strand.
GTTAAATACACACAGAATTCCCAGTATTCCCTGGATTTTAGGATCGAGGGGTAGGAGCGAGCTAGCCCTCTTTGGCATGGTCCATATTTCCAAAACAAAATACATTAATTTTCCCCCCCAATCCTTTTTTTTTTTTGTAAATAATGCCATTCTTCCCCAAGGACCGCAGCTAAGGATGGGATGGAGGTTAGCGAGGGGTAAAAAAAAAAATAAAGCTAGCGTCAAGCCAAGAACACTGCTCCAATTCCCAACAGGATCTTTCCAGTCAGACTTCCCACCGAGAGGCTGAGTTCTTTAGGAATGTCAGGACAAAATGCTGGATGTAAGAAGGTCAAATCGCTCACAAAAGCTCAAGGGAACGGGCCGAAGGAAGAGCAGCTTGAAAAACAATTCTGTATTTTCAAATTCACGCACCACGCACGCTCCGTTGGTCCCACTCGGTTATTTTTACACATCGACTAAACAGGAAAAGATATAAACGCGAATCAAGGAACAACGGAAATCACCATAATCGTTATAACAGCAATTTTAACAATATCAAAAAAGGAAATGAGAGATTGGCTTCGTTAGCTACTATGAACAGCAAAGTACATATCGTCAATGGCTCAGTGCGTGAATGCAGTCCACAGACAATCGCGACAATCCAAGTTTATGTGCGCTTAGACCGGTTCGGCACCCAAGATTTCCAGTGGTCACGGAGATAGCTTGCAGAGTAGCTATTTTTTTCCTCGTTCCGGAAAGAAATCAGTGCCGATCCGAAGTCTTGGTGTAGCGTGAGAGTTGTTAGCTAGCGATGGTGTTTAGTTTTTTGTTTAGTAGGCCTGCCCTGTCTCCACCTGAAGCAACCCCAGCACGGCCGAGTGGTCTCCCAGCTTCATCCTCCTCTGGGTGGACAGGCTCACATTCTTAGCCAGGTAGTCGACCGCAGCTGGAAGAGAAGAGAAAAATATGTTAGTGTACGGATTTACTCTGTTTACATCCAGAAGATAGCTTGGTTAAGATGGGAATACACGTGGTAGGAACATGGGAGTGATCTTTTGTCCACTGATCCCAAAGTTGGCGGTTCGAACCACACTCTTGACATAAACAAATTTGATTCCGGCTCCCAAAGATGAATGCTGTCGTTGTTTCCATGGGCAAGACTCTTAACCCGTCTCGCCCTCAGTGTCTGCGTTTACTGGTGTGTGAATGCTAAGGAAACAATGCTGTCGTTGTTTCCTTGGGCAAGACTTTTAACCAATCTCGCCCCCCCTGTCTGCGTATGTGTGTGAAGCGGCTCCTTGATGTGAAGCGCTTTGAGTACCTTGAGGGTGGAAAGCCCTAAATAAAATCATGACCATTTGCCATTTTTAGGTTTTAGGTGGGATTTTAGGGGCCTTTCATGTCTGTGTGTGTTTTTTTTCATCCTAAAGTTTTTCTCTATTAAAACATACAATACACAATATCAAAATCCATGTCTAATCCAAAATATACACAATATTGAAATCTAAAAATCTAAATTCTATTCACCAGTAATGTTTAATACAGATGGGGCAGGTACTAGCCTGATTCATCAGCCAGTTTCACTTCGTGAAAACTGTCTGACCTCGCAGCATTAGGATTTGTTCACTCGACGGTAGGCGGTTACTTTTTTATTTAACCAATCGCTGCTATTTGGTTGTGACGTATGTAATGAGCCAAATCCCGTAGGAAGAAGGACAATAACGTCTTTCTCCTTGATAAAATTCACCAAACATTCTCTTTGTTCCGGCTTTAAATCCTTGAGCTCGGGAATTGTTGCCAACACAGAATATATGGTAATGTTCGTCTACATCCATCTCGACTGCTTTGTTTACTGTTGTGCTGTACCACAAAAGGGACCCAGACAGGCGCTTGAGTTTGAAGTCATGGCTTCACAGCTCTTTACTGATTGGCCAGTACACGGTCTACAACTTCTGGAGTTCTTGCAAACCATCTAGTGTGTTCCAATTTCTGACCTAGTCACTGGAGAGAAATGAAATTGAGCGGAGGCACTAGGTGGCATTAATAGGTTTAGTCACAAATAGAAATTGTCAGGTTAAACATTTGTGGATTTACTTCCTAGATATTTCATGGCAAAGTTAGGGTTAACAATATGGATATCTGGCTCTTGTTGTATTATTATGTTTCATTGTTGCTGCTGAAAATATTAATTTCCAGTATAGAAATATCTATCTATCTTTTTTGTCGTCCATCTGGTAGAATCTGAAAACCACCAAGAGGGGCTTCCTAACAAAATACTAACTTGAACACTGTCAAAAGGCTCCTATTGCTACTATCAATACAAGAAGGTGCCATTTCTGACCATTTGGCTTTCCCCTATGCCTATGTGGACTATTCATTATACAACAGGTCTAAACGCAATCATTTCTCCACTTGCATGTGCACGAACTGACAGACAGGTGGCAGATTTCTCGAGACATATGCCCCATTCATTCTCATATCATTTCCGTGATTAAGGCTGAAATAAGTTGTGGCAGTAGCGAGTAGGAGACAAAGCCCCTCCCCCTCCGTCCCTTGTCTGCGGTTGGCACGGCGATGGCATGGCGCTGTCACTCACACAGGTTGCCGTGTGCTCCGGGACGTGCCAGTCTTCATTAAACCTGGCATCTGTGATTTCATGCCCTCCGCACGCCACATGGACCATCATTTGGGAAGGCAGACAGCAGCTCTCTCCCTCTCCCCTTCATTCATTACACATCCACTGTGCTCAATCAGCGTCTCAATTAACCTCACTTCAGATCACATCCGCGCGCCCGTCACTTCCCCGTGAAGATGACAAAACGTGACACACACACACATACGCACACATAAACACACACACGACACACATGGAAACCTGAGCAGCAGATGCACTGAGGGATGGATGGAAATGGTCTACAGATCTTGTTAGCCTAAACCAAAGTTGGACTGTATAAAGACCCTGTCTATATTGGATCATCAAACCGCTTTACATGTAGGCACTATTCTCACTCACGCTGTCCACAGATCAATTAGTTTAAAGGAACAGTCCGGAATTTTGGACAGAGGACCTTATTTCCTAGTTAGCCCAAGATGGAGACGTTTAGAGACGTTTTTAAAAATTCCATCCAGTCCTTGTACTGTATTTGCAGAGGTCGCTGGTGCTAGGCTAGTGCATGTCAATGGCCATAGTTAGCCTGCCACTTACCCACGCCACAAGCACTCGAAGCAAATCTATTATTATGCCAGACTGTCGATATAAATGTTTGAAATTAAACTAACCTTGCATCGGATTAATTGTTGCATGTTCAGGGACTATTTTTTCAGCAGCAGTGGAATTTAACTTTGCCGGTATGATAGGTGCTAGGTGATATCAATTCGCTGCTGTCACAAGCTTTCAATAGCTGGGTTTCGGATGACATCACTACATTCTATAGGACAATATTATTTAATACAAATGGGAGGCAGCTAAAATTAATAATGTTCAACTGGCACGTTTTTGTTGCAATATAGCATGGTCTTGGGTTGAGTCAATAATAGACATGATCAAGTTCCATATTTGTGAATTCACCTTTCTGATATTTCATGGTTAAGTACAATGTAATTAATAGGAAAAACTGGCTCTTGCCCCCCATCTGAATATGAGATCACCACATTCTAGAATCTGAAACCCAGCAATCAGGAAGAACAAGTAGCTGCTGCTGCTCAGACATAAACCCTTCAAATGCAAGGTTTGTTTTACTTCTAAAATTATTTTATTGACACAGGCATTCACATCAATAGTTTGATGTTATAACTGTTTTGCGTCGGGTGCTTTGTAGGCTGTTTTTAGAAGCAGGCTAACTATGGCCATTGACATGCACTAGCCTAGCACCAGTGACCTCTACAAATACAAGGACTGGATGGAATATTTAAAAAAGTGTCTCCACACATCTCCAACACTCTGGCTCACTAGGAAATGAGGTCCTATGTCTAAAATTCTGGGCTGTCCTTTTAAGTGTCTTGCCCAGGGCCACTACAAAAGTACGGAATGCCAATAGCGGAGTAGTGGGCTAACCAACTACTGCCCATAGTAGTAGTTAAGTAGTGGTAGAATGTCCTTGTATGGAAATTTATCTTCTGCATTTGGCCCATCCTTCAACTCTGCTGGAGCAACCTTGGACCATAGGCCTGGCAAGTCCAAAATTATACAAGGCTTCAATTTCTAGGCAACCATTCTTGATATTGAGACATAGGTTTACGGTAATGAGTGAGTGGAGGATTAAACCTTACTCAGTGCGATCCCCTTAATTACAAAAAGGGCTTCTCACAAAATGATCAAGTATCTTATCATCACCCAGACTCCAGGTTGAGAATCATTGCCCTAACTTACTAGAGCATCAGGAGCAAACCTATCCAACCACAGTCAGAACATGCAAACTCCATGACAAGTAAATAGTATTAGTTAGAAGTGGTATAACAACTAGTTTTGAGTATTCCTTAGCTTTATAACTGAGTGAATTGTTTTTTATTTCAAGTTTGTGCCAAGAAAGAAACAATAATCTTACTATATATACAAAAGTACATTTCTCCAAAAGCAGTTGGGAAGAAGAAAAAACTTGTATGAACCCACCCCTGTTCATGACAGAGTTTCAAAAATGATGTGGTTTCTTATATTTACATATAGTAAAATTTATTTCATACTATGGTCGTACAAACTAATAATAATGATAAAGAAGGCACAGAAATTCAACATTTATAATCGTATCAAAAAAAGCAAAATGAGAATGAGAAAAATTTAAGGATTTTTTTGTTTGTTTTTGTTTGTTTATGGTCGTACAAACTAATAATAATGACAAAGAAGGCAGAAAATGTATCGTTTATGATCGTATCAAAAGAAACTGTAATGTTACCTAATCTAATTCTAACAGTGCCTCAAATATTTAACCCCTGTAACCAAAAACTGTTATTCTTTAATGTTTTTCCAATGTATCTATTGTGTTGATTTGCACGTAAAGCACTTTGGTCACCTTGAGATTTGGAAAGCGCTTTATAAATAAAATTTGATTGATAGTGAACCCATGGGATTAGTGACATTCACAATCCCAATTACTATCAAACGTCAGTGCGGATTTCTTCACTAACTGACTAAACAAAACCAAACAATCGTGAGGCGAAGCTTTGTTGTTGGTCAAAGTGTGCTTCCTCTTACCTCTCGTGAACAGCTCTGACAGCATCACTCAATTATGCTAATCTAATAAAAGCGCCCTTTCCTTCCCCGGGGCTGTGTGTGTGTCTGCGGACAGGGGGGTGAGACAGAGGTGGGACAGAGGACACAGCGTCGCCTCCGGGTGTCTCCTCTCCTTTGAAGTGTCCCTCTGCTTGTCCCGGGTCGAGAGGAGCGGGGTGTGTCCGCTCCTCTCGCAGAAATCCAGAGCTGGAGCCAATGGGGAGGTTTTATCAAGAGCACGTGTCCCATTCTCTCCAGAAAAGAGGGCAAAGGGCAACGGGTGCTTTCTTAAAATGGGCCAGCGCTTTTAAAATGTAAGGGTTAAGAATGTAACTATAAAATTGATCTGCAGATTGTTTTCTTTTTGTTTCATGGTTTTGAATGATAAAATTGGTAGTAAAATCGTATGTGTATTCTTGAGTTAGAGGAATTATTCAAGGGTTATATGCAACATTTTGTGGACTTTTTCACATTTTAATCATTCTGAAACTCATGGATAGCATTTAAATTGGATTGGCTTCCCTAAATTGTTGTCTTGGCTTCTAATTAATGTATTGTGTTTATGTCCAACGTTTCTATTTTTATATTTAGATCCATTTATATTGAACTTTTACATTTTTGTCTGACCAGCTGCATAGGCCAGAATGAATTCGATGTTTTTTTCCACCCTGGATCAAAACCTTGTAGATATTAAATCCTATAATACCTTGTCCATACTGGCTGTACTGGTATGCTATGGCGAAGGGGTCCAGTTTTTAAATGGATGAAAACCTTAATAGATACCTTTATAGTGAACTTTAACATTTTTGTCTGAACAAGCCAGCTGTATTGACCAGACTGGTTCCACGCTTATCTCTCCCACTGAACCAAAAATCCCATGACACTTACTCTGTCCATACTGGCTGTACTGGTATCCTGCGGCGACGGGGTCCACGCTGTAGCTGGTGGCGCTGTAGGTGGGGGGGCAGTAGGACTGGGACGAGGCCAGGGAGTCCACACTCTTGATGGGGTCGGAGCGCTGGCTGCAGCTGGCTGAGATGGGGTTGGAGCTCTCCAGGCTGCTGTGGAGGGGCGAGATGGAGAAGTCGTGCTGGCTCTGGGAGGGCACCGCGCTCGGGTTACTCAGGATGCTCATCACCTGAAGAGAGACGGAGCAGAGACAGAGGAGGTGAGGTGTGGGAGAAGCTTACAACGTAAAGGTAGACAAGAAGTTGAAGTTGAACATAATGTGGATGTTCAATAATAAATAGCTTGACAATATTGAAACAAAACTCAATTTATTTTTTGGCAATGCATTGAGAATGTACTTAACTCATACCCGTGTTTGGGAGATTACACTAAACATTTCTGTCTGTTTTTGAGGTAAATTTTTATTCATTGTCAGTTTACCAAAGACTGAGTCGCGACCCTAAGGGGATTTTTTTTGGGTCGCCTTGTCACGATCTGCATGTGGGTCAATTGAATGTTGAATGTTGGGCTACATTTAATGTTTAAATAGGCGACTTATGGATCATTTTTATTGCTGGTCCAATCACTGTTTTTTATTGTTTAAAACTTGTGTAATACTAATTGTTGAAAGACACGATCACTTAGTCAACAATAAAATATCCTCAGTAATGTTCAATAATGGTCAAATCCACCTTTATTTTGTGATGTACCAATAATGTCTATTGACTTTGTGACTTTTAAAATATGTGTCCCCAGAAAAAAAAGGTTTGGGAAACACTTTTATAGACAATATACTTGATATTCAAATCTCGCCTCTAAACAACTATTGCAATATTTTCAATTTTTTAATACTTCTCTCTCCACTGGTTGAAACATATAATTTGCTTGATGGTAGTGGTCAGAATTAATCTTGAAAAGAGAGCCAGACTTTAAAAACAAAAAAAAAAAAAAATGTTGAACTTGATATGGCCTAAGATTCCTGAAAGTGAAAACTATTACACATGCACATAGAGACCCGCCTATAGACTTTTGTGAAGGCTACCATGACTTGAACCCAATCTGATGATACAACTGCGTCTTGTAAGTTAACAATTTAAGACATCTTTAGTATCTTTCTTCTTCTTCTTCTTCTTCTTCTTCTTCTTCTTCTTCTTCTTCTTCTTCTTTTTTTTGTTCCCTACCCTGTGTCCCATCATTTGTTTACATGTGTTTCTTCATGGGCTTGGTCTGGAGCATGCTCAGAGCAGTCCACCCTGGCTATCCTGGGGCAGAGGGGGAACTGAGGGTGTTACATTTGGAAAATTGAGGATCAAAGCTCCTACAGAGTTATGGGAAAGTACTTTTTCATTGCAAATATAGCAGCCATCCCAGCTCTTCACGGTGCAGATACCAATAGAAATACACAATTTCAACTTTGAAATAGGGAAACTTCCCCATCATTTTTTTTTTTTACAAGTGCAGGGGGGAAGGAAGGATGGCACAAGGACAGAGCAGTGAAGGGTGACGAGGTTAAAAAAAGGAGAATTTGAACAAGAGCGAGCGTTTCCATTAGCCCCTGGTGCCAGTAAGTGCACTTCTCTGGGAAAGAGGGGTCCCATGGCGATAATAGACTCACCACTGGTGCCAGACAGCCCCCCGTCCCACCGACCCACCACCCCTGAAGGCCTGAGCTGCAGCCTACAGCACAACAAGCACCCAGGGAGTCCCTAATCCTGCGCCCCTAGCCTACCCATCTCATGAATAGTAATGGGGTTGGAACGGGTAAATGATCCCCTCAGATCCACACACAAAGTCCAGCCTCTGCGAACCCAACAGAGGGGCCGCTGATAGTGCAGGTTGGGTCTGTGCTGCATATTACACACACTGTATCATTCACACTGCATAAGAAAGCCTCCCATTCAATATTCCAGATTATTGTAATAGCTTGTGACACTGGTCCGAAGAAGGGTTGAAAATGTGTTGAGGCGACAGTTCACCACAAATTTTCTCATGTCACGGTCCCAACCCCTCCCCTCAACGGCAACAATAACATTTCAACCTTTTCTGATTGTATTTGAATCATGCAAAACTGGACCTATTCACCGGCATTATATCGAACTCAAGTTTACAGCTTAACCATAGCTTTGGGATTCAGTATTCTGCACTTACTCCAATGTATTACCAAAATATATTATACACATTTGCCTCTATTCCCTTTTTCGTTTTTGGTTTATCTCTGAATTTCTCTATGTGGCTCCTCATATTGTCTCCAACCAATAGAAATGTCTGTTACTCAGCCAGGCAAACTGATCAACCAAAGAGACCAACTTAAGTATTAGATCACATAAAATGAGTCTTAAATTCTTGTATTTCAGCTTTACATTTCAGTGAGTTTAATATTGAGCTTGCAATTGCATTTGAAATAGTGAAATAAAGTGCACAGTTTTTCAATAAACTATGAACATTATCAGTCCAACTAGGTTCATGTGGTCTTCCGGTAATTTATTTTATCGTTTTTCAGACCAAGATTTGGTTTCGTTTTCATATCTGACAGCAATTGAAATGAAATGTATGAAAAAAAAACTTTGTCTGAAAGAAAAAATGGAATTCAATATAGTCAAATAAAATATATGATCATTAACTTTTATTTAGAAAAAAAATATACAGCCTTTTTTAATGTTCGCTGCCTTACCATTAATACTGATTTAGTTTCCATTTCCCATCAAATGTAAGCAATTTTTTTTTTTTTTTTTTTTGTCTATTGAATTTGTATTGTGCTTTTCCTTTTATTTTTTTCACTCAGTTAGCTGAAGTGAAAGGGAAAGTGGGGGTCGATAAAAAGCCAATTGTCCTCCACATGGTTTTCCCTCCAAACCTTCCTCTCAACATCAGGTTCATGTTGAGTTTCGCCATGCTGCACTGACCTTTGACCCCTGTGCTGCTAAACCAATTAGCCCGTCGTGGAGGTGCTCGCACACAGCCGTCAGCCGTTAGCATCTCGGACACTCGCATGCAGACGCGGGACTGAAGCTGGACGCGTATGATAGACTGTAGGCCGAAAAGATCCCACAGAGGAGAAATTAACTATATTCTGTAAATTAATCATATTTTTTAGGAAGGCCGCCCAGGAAATATGTAGCATAAAAGTCATTTCCACATGTTAATTCTATCAGCATGGAAACCCCCACCATCCACTACAGTATACATCTGCGCACAAGCATGTGACATGGACTATAACAGGGAGATTCATGGAGCCTTCAGAAACAAGGCCTGCACAATATTAGAAAAACATGGACTCACTATTTAGGATTTCATTCTTGGCAGTGCACACGCCTAGATCTTGAACTTGAGAATGTTTAAGCTAATATTCAAACAGTTAAAAAAAGAACCTGATGGAAAGATTAAAGATTTAAAGTACATTTTATAATTAGATTTACACACATAGTTATTTAAAGGGCCCATATTACGCCATTTTCTGAAATTATAATGTTGTTTCCTGACCAAAAACATACTTGGAGTTGTGTTTTGTTTCATTCACATGTTTAACACACAAACCCTGCATATTTAGGCCAAGTTCAAAATCAGAAAACACTCCGTTCCACCTTGTGATGTCATGTGGTAATACAGAAAGTGCTGTACTGTGTTTTTAAACTCACAAACATACACATTCACATTCATCATTTGGATCGTTTCATCTCTGGAATTGTGAATCTCTGAAGAAAAAAATAAAAAAGAGCTGTTAACTTGAAAACTAGCACTATATGACATCACAAGCTGGAGTTTAGAATTTTGTTGAGATGTACCGGTAACAATAACCGAAATATTGTGATATGGTATCGTCAAAGTTCTCACATTAATATCGTGGGCCATCACAATATTTCGAATTACAAGTTTCTTTGCTTAAATTAAGAGTTATGGTGCAGCAATAACTAAAAAAAGACAGAGAACTACATAGACCATGATCCTTTGCTCCAATTCAGTGCAGACTACAAGAAGAATTAACAGTTCTAACCACTTTTAAGTCTTAGTTTTTTGGATTAAATCTTGTCAAGGCATTTTAAGAGAAAAAAAATACCATATTAACAGTTTTAGCTGTTTAGCCTCCACAAAATTTCACAGTAAATATCGTACCGTGAGATGTATATTGTGAAACTATCATACGAAGAGATTTGGATATTGTTACATCCATAATCGTGACTCTCCCCACCATATTGTGAACTTTCCCATGATATAGCAATAAATATCGTACCGTGAGGTTCATACCGTGACGATATCGTATTGTAAGACTTGGATATCGTTACACCCCTAGTATTTTGTGTTTTGGAGATGTAGACAGACAAATAATAAAGCGTTACTAATAAAGAAACAAAACACAATGCAACTTCAGGTGTGAACAATTCTTAGAAGTATGTAGTATTTCTGTTAATAATTTGAAGAAAGTACTTTTTTCTTTACTTACAAAAACACTTGATAGGATAGAATACTTCAATTAACTAAGTTCGTTGTGACTTCTGATGTTTCCGTATCATATAATTTGTCATGTATTTTGCCTCTATAACATAATTAGATCATATAGTCCTAATGTCTTAGATTGTCCTGTAGAGAAGGCTGGCGGGCATTAGTCCATTTTAGTCATTGGTTAATAATAAAAGCCTGATTAGATTACTTTGTTAGAAAATAGAATTGCCAATTAATGTCCACGCTCAAGTTCTTCAAAAGAAAATGACTCTTATCACCGAAACAGTTTGAGCCAATTACACTGTCACTTCTTATGACGAGTCTGGTCATCTGAGAGAAGAAGTTTATCCATCTTTTACTAGAAATGAAAGTGCGTATGACAGATTTTTATAATTTTCAAATTTTGACTTAATTTGGTGGGATAATACCTCCTGTAAATGCAAATTATAGTTTTACACCAATCAAGAAGCAATTTGAGAAGAAAAGTTGAAAAACATGTTGAAAATTGCAGGAGGTAGAGAATAGTTCTTCACAGTTTACACGCAAGAAACACATTTTTTCTGATACTTTAAACATGACTTCAACAAAATAAAGGTGTGTTCTTATATTTGGATTTGCCAGATAAGAATGTCTGTACACATTAGAGGAGTTTTGTTAGGTAACACGATTTCCAACCAGGTAGTAAAATTTGAAACCTAAAAAGTGACCAAACTGGGACAACTAGAGTGAATGTTTTTACAAAAATCTTAACTATAATTGTTAACTTAATTGTGGTTTGGTAAAATGCGTAGTCAGATTTGACATATGCACTTACTAACTATGCACTTTTTCTTATTTATACCTCTATTTGTCATAATCTGCACGTCATGAAGCCATTAAAACAACAGCAACCCAATCAGTTTCACAGCCTCTCATTTTCCACTCTAGTTTTCACGAGGAGAGCGATGGTCTGTTTGTGAGGTGGGTGTTAGTTTTACAGGCCCGTAAAGTTCATCCTTCGTTTGTGAAATGATACTTTGTGATGCAATAAAAGTGTCATTTATTTCCTTTGACTAATTTCAGTTTTTTATTGTTTTTGTGTCTCTGATGTCAAAGACTTCATAAACCAGGATGGAAGTGGATGAAAAGAGCTTAATATACTGAGCTTGAGCCAGAATTTGAATCATGTTTTACCATGATTCATGATTGGAGAAGTAGTGTTTCTAAATCTAAAGTGATATCATCAGAACAACTTTGGTGTTAAGTCTTTTAGTATTTTGATTATAGTTGGAATTTAGTTTGATTTAGCCTAAATATCAACTATGCGCAGTATAACTTTTTAGTTTTACTTCAGTTTCTCCCTTTAATTTTGTTTCTAATTGGTGTCACCTCATAGGGCAAATATAGCGCTTTGCATCAATGAATCACTCACCCATTCACTCACACATTCATGCACCACTAAGGGTGAAGCGGGTGATGTGTCTTGCCCAAGGACACAACAACAGCATTTTATCTGTGGGAGCTGGAATCACACCGCCAACCTGTAGGTCAACCAGTGATGTTTATGTCGACAGCAGGATGCGAACCGGCAACCTTCGGATCAACGGACAAACGCTCGACCAACTGAGCATCATTAATACATAGATGATGATTTACCCATTTTATTAGGAAGTTCTTGGAATTATTTCAAATCAAAAAAGTGAAATTGTATCAAATGTTATATATTTGCTGGATAATGTGGAAAACACATTATTATAAAATGTTAAAAACGTACAAAATAATGACCTGCATACAAGCTGATGTAGGTTCTTGGAATATACAAACCAGTATTCAAAACCAAAAATTCTACCATCGGTACATACACACATTTGAAATACTACCACTACTATCCAAACATGTCCATTTCCTTCCATATATCTAATGCCTCTCTCCTCTCCTCAGTGTCCTCTGTAGCAGTAGCAGCCCACACGCTTCGTTTGTTGTTGTGCTCGGAGTGAGTGCTGCTGGGAGATAATGTGAGCCAGGACCCAGTTTAAAGGACAATGCTCGGGGCTGTTCCCTTCACCCACCGCTCTGTCTACGCCCAGATAGATTACTTTATAAATAATAATAAAAAGTAATTAATTCTCACAACTTCTGAGCCCTGCAGCCCGTGGCGTCGTGAATGGGGAAGTGTAAATTGATACCATGTGCATCCTTTTAGATAAATAAATAGCGACACTGGAGACACAAAAAAGGCCCTTTCAATCCACCCCTAATTTCTATTTCTGCAACAGACAAATTATGTTTTTTTTTTTTTTTTTGTTTGGGCCACTGTTGGACGAGTGGGTCTTTGTTGGTTGGATAGAACAATACGAGACAAAGGAAAAAAACAAACAAAAACAAAACATCAATTTTACACAATAAGTTGGCTGAAGTTCGAAGATCAACATAAACTTTTAGCTGTTGGTTTTATCATCACAAATGTTCTTAATTCAACATGTTGCACTGAATATTTGTGTTTTTGTATGCTGTTTAAGAAGATAACACTGTCCAGTAAGAGCATTGGCTGGATAGTGATTTTTTTTTTAACATACAATGATAGTGTTTTTTTTTTTGTTGAAAAGCACATTAACATTAAGTCCTGTAGCTCAACAACCAATGGGAGGTCTCCTTACTCAAGACCTTTGCTAGATTGTGATTGGCCAGAGGTTACAAATAAAATTGAATGGGAGGCTGAGCAGGAAGCAAAAGGTTGCACTATCCAAAACTGCTGTTACAAAAAAATAAATGAGTTAGTATAAAGAAAGGACTAGTTTTATTCTTACATACAGGTAGTTATTTTGCAGTTTGTGTACAGTCTAAACAACAGCTTCATACAATAGTTTATGTTAATCTTTGCCATAACTAAACTGGTTTTGACCAAGAACAGGTCCAGGATTTAACACGAAACTTAATCATGAAGACTAAACCCGACATTTTAAGGTAATATGGTAACTAGGGGTGTAACGATGTCCAAGTCTCACGATACGATATTGTCACGGTATGAACCTCACGGTACGATATTTATTGCAATATCGTGGGAAAGCTCACGATATGGTGGGGAGACTCACGATTAGGAATGTAACAATATCCAAATCTCTCTGTACGATATTTGTATCGTATATTTCATATTTCATATATTATATATTATATATTATATTTCGTATACATTTCACAGTATGATATTTATTGTGATAATTTGTGGAACTAACAAAACTGTTAATATGCTACTTTTTCCTCTTAAAATGTCTTGACAAGACTTAATCTAAAGAACTAAGTCTTAAAAGTGCTTAGAACTGTTATATCTTCTTGTAGTCTACACTGAAATGGAGCAAAGGATCATGGTCTATGTAGTTCCCTCTGTCTTTTTTTAGCTATTGCTACACCATAACTCTTAATTTAAACAAAGAGACTTGTGAGAACTTTGACGATACAATATTACGATATTTTGGTGATTGTTACATCCCTAATGGTAACACATGTCACTTTAAATAACTAATGTCAAAAATACTTCATCGACTAGGACTTATTTTTATTTATATTAACCTTCTATTTGATCTTATTTTACTATCATACATTCCATTATGTTTCACCGTATCACTGAAGTACATAGTAGTTTGTGAATTTTGCATGCTCAGTGAAAATGCCAATAAACTTTTCAGACTATTTTAAATACCTTTTGCTTATTTCCCTACTACGCTTTTGCCTTATGTTTAGTATCATAAAGCTGCTAGACGAGGGTGAGGGGCCCTTGGAGAAAGTGATCCAGTGCTGGAGAGTGGCGGGCGGCTTTACTGCGGTACAAAGCCTCTGTAGGACTGCACTGGCCCCGGGGCTGTAGTCTGCCTGCAGAGCTGATACGGGCCCTCTGTTCCAACGCTCCCCTCTCCACAAATACTCCTAATCTGCGCACCACTGGATTAGGTCCTCTGTCACCAATAGCTCTCCGTTCTGCCCAAATCAAATGCCCCCGAGATGTACCTTCAAGTGGGGCCGAGGTCACCGGGGCAGGAGGGGGGGCGGGAGGAGAGGGGGAGTTATCTGACTGCTGCAGAATAGGCTCGCTCGCACCCTGGACGATCCAAAACACTGATACCAGCCTCATCCGAGTGTGATTAAAGATCCTCCCTCATGATGACACTTGAATTTTAGATCGATATTTGAAGGGCTCTGCTCTGTCCCGCGGCGATGATTTCTGAGCATAAAGGACAAAATCTAAAAGAGCCATAGAGTCCAAAAAGAAGTGACTTTGACAAGTAGACCGAGAGAGAATACTGAAATGTTTTGAGTAAGTCTGAAGGCAAGTTTGTTGTGACTGAGAAACTAGATAGAAAATTGTATTAAAGGTTTTAGGTCAGTGGCAATGAGCTGTTTTGGTCCAAGAAACTCATAACTCTGTGCATACTTTAGATTTTTTTTTTTAATGAAGACACACCATTTTTATTAGTTTGTTGTTTTTATTTAAATAAAATTTTTTTTTTTTGCTTTCTTCTCAGTATCTCAATCTGACATATAACTGCCCAAAATGAGAGCAAAGTAAATAAGTCCATTCCAAAAGCCAGAATGGGGCTTGTCCCACCCCTCCCCCAGCGCTCACATGAGAGGGCCGGCCCAGCGGGCAGTGAGGCCCCTCATCTGAGCAGACAAAATGACTATTTAAAAATAACAGTGATTGCATAAATTGAATTAAAGCGTTTTGGTCACGGTGGAGGTGGCGGGGCTGCAGACAGCAGGCCGGTGGCAGGCAGCAGATGACGAGCTCTGGCCCCAGTGCCACTGCGTTAATTGGCCACAGCACATTAATAAAAAGTGAAAAGTGTCCTCCACAGCGCCATCGCAGCCACGGGCACAGAGGCAAAACACAGAGGTTTGAGCTGCAGGGAGGGCTTTGAAGAATCTCAGGCAGAGGAGGAGGAAGAGGAGGAGGAAGAGGAGGAGGAGGGGGCCGCTAATTGTGTTCAATTAAGTGTCTGATTGGCACTGACAGAATCTGGGCAGTGACACGTCAGGCACAGATGAGGACGATTAGGCACCGCTGGAACAAGCTGTCACTCCACAGTCCCCCATAGTCCCACCGCAGCACCTCCACCCTCCACAGTCCCTCTATTACAGTCCCTCCGTGTAGTCCCTCCACCCTCCCTCCACAGTCCCTCGAAGTCCCTTGCAGTCCCTCTTCCACAGTCCCTCCATTACAGGCCCTCCGCGTAGTCCCTCCACCCTCCCTCCAGTCCTTTAAAGTCCCATGCAGTCCCTCTTCCACAGTCCCTCCACCCTCCATATAGTCCCTCCACTGTCCCTCCACAGTCCCCATAGTCCCCTGCAACCCCTCTTCCACCCTCCCTCCACACACCCACACCCTCCACAGTCTAATACAATCAACAAACCAATCCAAAATCATTATAATAAGGAAAGCCATGGATATTACTATTATTATTTTGTTTATTGGTTGATTGGTCAGTTTGTTTTCTAAGTCATTTTGTTTTGATCTATTATTATACTAATATTAATATCCGTGTCATCTTAAGGTCCATCTCCATTACAGCTCTCTGAAGTTTTTTTTTTTTTTCCTTTTTTAAGTAATAAAGTTAAATTTGTTTCCCTCCAGTACAGCTCTTGGAAATGCGATTATAAACTCATCATCTGAATAATTAGGATGCTTGGAATGCATTAGGAATAACTCTGGCCCACTACAAACCGTTTAAAATGAACTAGTTTTGTTTTTCACATTTTTAAGATAGAAAAAATCCGGTAGAGCGCCTTTGAGGAAATGCTCTAATGTGCTAAACGCCACCATTAGTTCCTTGTAGACTCCTAACCTCCACACGCAGCTGCTTTAAAGAGCTCTCCCCTGTCTCCCGCTGTATAAGCTATCAGCCCTGCCCCGGCTCGCTAAAGGTTAATATGACGTCTATTGGGCTGCAATTGGAGAACGTGTGGGGAGCAGTCCTCTCCATTCTGTGCTAGTGATATGCTTGAGTAACTATGGGATGGATTCAGCCACTGGGAACAAGAGAGAGGCCCCTTCAAAGTGCACAGCCTAATGCACACAGACTTGCAGCTCCCTCAACCTTGCAATGTTGCTTTTTTTCTAAATGAAAGTGAACTGGAAAGAGCGTTTTGGGCCTAAACTCCAGTTTTTTGTAACGCTCTGTTCCACCTTGTGATGTCATGTAGAAATACAGGAAGTGCTCCACTGTGTTTTGAAACTCCATGCACCTTCACTAGATCATTTGGATAGTTTTAGCTCTGGAATTGCCAATCTCTACTGCAAGAAATGGTAAAAGGTAGCTGTTAACTTGAAAACTTTGTTTGCTTTGTGACATCAGAAGGATGGGACAGAGTATTTTGAGCTTTGGAGATGTAGACAGACAAATAATGAAGGATTACTCAAACATGTGTGAATGAAACAAAACACAACTCCTGGCAAAAAGCTCACAAGAATCAATTTTGTGTAATACAAGACATATTGCTGTAATCGTATATATTTCCTTTTTATTGTGTAACTTGTTGTATTATTGGCAAGAGTTTAAGCCAGATGCCCTTCCTTTTTCCATATACTACAATGGATCCTGAATCTTACATGAAATTTTTTATCATCTTACTGCTGTTTTATCACCTTTCAAATGAGCTGTATGTTAAAGCATGTACTGAAACGACTACACAATATTAGAGGTCACAGAGGTTAGATTAAACTGATTTACAGAAAATACTACGCAGTATTACCACAAGTACATAACTGTGTATTGTCTATGTACTTTTACTTTCTCCACTTCAGCCAAATGAAGGCAGAAACTATAGACAGGGATGAGTGCGTTTGGAGGGGGTGTTTGCTCAGAGCAGCAGGGGCTTGGTCTTGTGAAAAATGTCAGGTCAAATTGTTCTTGACAGTGTTAATATCTGCAGCTCATAGCCATAATTACATGTAAATAAATAGTGAAATAGCTCACAGCTGGAGACTGGGAGCGGTGCGAGGCGGGCAGCTGAGCACCCATCTCCTCCTCTGATTGTCAGGAGGAAGAAAGGCAACAGGGAGAGGAGACATGTGCACTGAACCATGGAGGTAATAAACATGAGTATTTCAAGGGGTGAAGAATACTGAGAGGGCAAGTTTGTGAGTCCACAGTAGCATATGGACGCAGTCAGTCCTCAGTGTGCAGGATACGAGAGGAGTTTGATTGATTACGGCGTTTAAATTGTTGGACCTACTTCATAGTTTTAAGTGGACAAACTGACAAGCGTGTACTGCAGTTGTCAGATTAATAATGGATCATTGCCGTTTTATTTATTTATTTATTTATTTACACAGCCAATCATCAGTTCTGAAATTTTAGTTTTTAGTTTGGTTCGGGCCTATTTTTTTGTTTTCACTAGACGCCCTTTTAAGGCTTTATGGGTACATTAGGCATTTAAAAAACTACCTTATTGTGACATTATAATTTCATATAGAATTTTGCCATTTCTGAATAAGAATGTATCAAGGAAACATAAAAGAAAGTACATTTTTATTATAATGACAGCACCTTCAGCTATATCACCATAGCATTTGACTATTATATTTACACTTCTCTACGTTCACTTGTGTGTGATACAATGAGATAACTTCCTCGTGAGAGCAGAGTGTGAGTGGGCGGGAACGCGTTGTGAAAATGTGGGTTAAAGCAGGAGTCAGGGTGAGTATTAATCACAGAGATGCACCTGTCAGACTGGCATCTGGAACTAACGGGAAGCACATTTCTCTAAAACATTGTCTGAACCAACCAGGGCACAGGGGCAGGTTCAATGTGAGTCCTACTCCTGCCCTGCCGTCCCATAACCCCCTGCTCTATGATCTCTGACCCCGAGGAGATAGGTCAGTGCACATGTGTCCAGCAGACGCGTCACCTGTCCAGCTCACCGTCCTAATGCTTTATTACTCTACTGTCCACTGTCCACACACAGCGGTCTGCTACTGCTGCTGCTGTTGTTGTTATTGGTCCAGTCACCTTCAAGTGTGGCGGAGTAGAGCTGTGGCTGATGAGCATGTGGTGCACTGTATACCTGTGTGTAATAGCTATTTTAGATAGGATCGATGTCTGGGCCTATACTTTAATAAAGGCATGAGCACTCTCCACTTTATAGGCATTTCAACTGCGTGGGACACATAGCATGTGAATCAGTTTCACTTATTTTCTCCTTAAATCCCCATCTTCTAGGATTTACTGAAATTCATATTGGCTGCCTCTGCAAGATAAATGTAAATCACATTCCCTTATATTTACTATTTATCAGGATGCAGCAGCTCACTTTCAGCAGGAAATATCTCTCAGCACACACAAACACCCTTGCATTTAAATAGCATTTTTATTGTCCGCCATAGCCTTTCATCTGGGCGCAGGGAGAAGAGCTCCTCTCCAGGGGAGAGAGCTGGAGCAAGAGAGGAAGGTGGGGAGAGAGAGCGTGCAAAGCACTATTGGCAAAGCATCATGGGATGACAAAAAGCCAAATGGAGGAAAGGAAGGTTGGTAGGTGAAAAATAGATTATGAATACACAAAGCACCCCAACCAAAAATATTTTGGAATGAAAAAGAAAATGGCTTTACTTGGATGCCCCAGAGACTGCAACAAATGTCTCAGGTGTAAAGACGAGCTAATGAGCTAAAGCATTAGCATGAATGCTAATATTCAGAGTAGTGCTGTGACAGTGAGGAGCAGCACACTGAGGCTGGATGTACATTCTGGTGTCACATATGCAGAATATTTCCTCAGAGTTCAGAAATGTTGCAAAACAACAACAAACATTAATAATCTGTGCGGGAACAGTATCGCCAGTGGATATGATTTACAGTCCCTGCCTTTTCTTGGCAGCTGCCAACAGCAGGTCTCTTTTTTCTCAAAGCCTCTTACATCTTTTTTTATACTTGCCAAATTGAAACAGTATTTGTTTTAATGGGAGTTCTAATTAACCACTATGTATTCCCCCTCTTGCTCTGCGAGTGGTGGAGCTGTGAATGCAGGCTATGTGCTCATCCCCTTTGATTTGTTGTCAGTGTTGGCTGCCAGCTGACACAGTGCCCGGCGAGAGGCTTAATGCCCAACTTTTAATAATGTGGGGGACTACATGCTCTCCCCCTCTCATTGGTATTCAGGTGCACAGCGTCTTGTTAGAAGTCAGGGAGGGAGGCGGAATCAGCCGCAGCTCCAGATTGTTCACTACATTTTCCCCTCCACATTTTTTTGGCAGCGGCAGAGCTTGCTTCTTAAAAATAATTCATGGCTTTTTAAAAGAAGCGTCTGCGCAGGCTAATGGAGCATTGGTGGTGCGGTGGAGTCTCCCCTGGCTTATCTCTGTCAGACAGTTGCGGGGAGCGCTGGTGCCCGTGTCAGTGCAGCGTGGAGGGTGCAGCGCTGCGCGGGCTGCAGGCCTGGGGACACACTTCAAAGAGGCAGGGGTGAGAGCGCTCGGCTCTGATCCTCCACCAGAGCAGCCCACTCAGCCCAGAGGCCCGCTGCACACCGCCCTGTCATTCCAAAACACAACACTTCACCAAACTGCAACCAAACTTACTCCACAACTTTAAAACCCTCATCAGCTCAGCTATACATCTCCATCAAAGTTCACATAGTCTTAAGAACAAGACACGTGCTTACAAATCTCTCTCTCCCTCGCACTTATCATATCAGAAACAAGGTGGCGGCAAGTATTCATGGCTGTGCTGAAATGAATACGTTCAGCCCTAAATGTATACCACAACACAGGGCAAAAACAATGTATGTATTTTATATGTTTTATGCTGTATTAATGAAATGCTAAATTTGATTAAACTTGGATGTGCCGTATTGAAATTGCCAATAGTTTTCAGCCACTAACACTCAATTTTTTTCTGTTGTGAATAAAGACAAATTCTGTGCCTGGAGCAACAAATTTAGATTTTACAACTAGACATTCTCAAGTTATTAAAATCACTCTCACTACCCTATAATAAACCTCAAATATTCAAAAATCCATACAGCCAAAACAATAAACTATGCATGTAAGCAGCTCTCATTCCACTCTCATTTGTCCAACATGTGTCAGATGCTCTCCCCACAGTGACTAGCATGCTCTGTTCTGATATTTCTTTCCTGATGTCATTATTTCTGTAAAACATTCCTCTGGGGAGTGAAACCAGAGCTGTGCCCGTGACTGGACTGGACCACATGGACAGTTGTTTCCTCTCCTCTCCCACCAAGTGTCCCTGTCAGACACAGAAGAGGAATGCACCAAATACCCCCTTATGTAAAAAAATGGCTATAGCTTTATTACTGTTTGGTATTGCATATATATTTAAATTTATTTTAATGTAAGTACAAGGATAAATGGCACATCATCACAATTTCTGGGTTTCAGATGGTATTACAAAATTGAAGGCCTTTAGTATCCAACTGAGACGGGATCACGTTAAAATTATATTGCGAACTTAATGTGCTGATTTTCTCGTGGTATCATGAACCTTACAAACTATCATAATTTAACTGACATTAAAGTATTTCACATTTGGATATTTTTGATTTTGAATACAGAAAAACTGCCTCCTGACATCAATTCAAAAACTCCAATTCATGAACATGTAAACAACCAATAACCAACGATATACACTGGGTAATACTGCAGTACTGTGTCTTTAAGAGCTCTACATAAACCAGAATTTGTTGAAAGAATTCCAAATAGCGGTCTCCCTGCCCTCTGTGCCCTTGCCGTCTCCCTAACACCTGCTGTGCTGTTAAATGAAACAAGACCAGTGACAAAACACACTTCTGGTCCTTCTGCCTTTGCCCAGCCATGCACAGCTCCACTGTCAGCTCCTCTAATACTCTATACCTCCCTCCTCTGGCCCATAGCGCCATCCAGGCCACAGGCTGTAATGGGAAAACCTGCGCTGTCGGGATAGGTTATGGGATTGGGATGGACGCGAGCTCCAGTCGGTAACGCCGGACTCTGCAGGTTTCCATTACACTCCTGGCACCGCGCCGCCGCAGTCTATTTACTGGGAATCACAGAATTTTTGTCAATCTTTACAGCAATTGCTAAGGCATCAACGCTAGACACTTGAGGAAAATGGCCCGCACATACCACTGCACAAGCATATCTCAGCCAAACAGATGCAGCCTCGATTTCCACCTCACTCAAACCTGAGTCTTTGTGTTGCTTTTCCCATCACAGCAACAGGAGAATGTGAGCCACCCATTGATACCGTTCAGCTGATGTCGTCAACGTGAGGGGGGGTGAGGCTAACTGGGGGCACTGCTCTGTCTGAAGCTGCTCAAGACTCAAGCCATCTGCAGCTCTCTGTTCAGTTCTGCTCTTTCCAAAATACAATGTGAGCATCGTGTTTGCAGCACACAGACACTCCGAGACACAAAAAAGAACAATCCACAGTTTAACCTTTGCATAAAAGACAGAGACAGCTCAGGTGGAGATGAAGAGACTGAAGAGATTTGTATCAAACCCACTTGATGATGAGTAATTGAATAGTTGAGATCCCAGAGCGATGTTGGCCAAAGGCTCCTGTCCTAATCCTCACTATGACAGGAAATGTGTAATATCCGGCTCATGTGTGAATGGCTGTGAGAGGCAGAGAAAGCGCGTGCCCCATGCCAGTATTAGAGAGCCATTAATGAAAAATGAGTCCATGTTCCTGGTGTTTTGTGCAGGTTTGCAGTGAGAGCATTAGCAGTTAAAGCCCCTGTGCCACGATTAACAATCAAGCACGCTGTGAGCTGCATGTTATCCTGCGACGCTCCGCACGACGGAAAATCTCTTTTTTGTCACAAAATCCTTAATTCTTTCTTCTCTGAAGAAAGAGGGTAATACCAAGAATGTTTCCAATCTGCTTTGAGAAATATTTGAAGGAGAAAAAAAACTCCCAATAAAACATGTGTGAACGACGGGGTAATTGTGGACAAATGCAGCATTGAAATTCATTTTCAACTCTTTACACACCATTTCAATCTTATTTTCTGCCTGTTAACCACGTCTTGTTGGTAAGGCTGGGCAAGACTGGCCAGTATTGATGGGTAATTGTGTATAATTCACTCCGTACACATGATTTGCATCAATACAAATCATTTTCCATTCTGCGTGACTTAAACCTCAGCCCTGACTATGGAGTTTATAAACGCTCATTAATGAAGGGTCCAGGAGGTTAGACCAAGAAATGTACCCATTTTACGTGCAAAAAGCTCACATTGTGACAATGGAGCATTTTCTTATGTAAAAACATACATTTCTGTTTGAATATTGGGAGCGTTTAGTGCCTGCATTGTGACTGGCAGGTGCACAGTGACAGGTAGAGTGACCAGGCTGGCTAATCCTGATTGAAAAGCTAACGTGGTGATGTTGGATCTGTCAGCATGGAGCTTTTCAAAGAGGCGTTCAATCACACAAACTGCAGAGTCTTACCACAGCACACAATTACATGAAGAAGATTACGTGTCTACATTTATAAGCTTTAGCTAATTATTTCATCTGCATGTGTTCCTACTGGGCGCCTCTGGATTTAGATTTCCCAGGGAAGTCGAAAAGAACGGTTTGAAGCCGAGCGAGTACTTGTGGTATACTATCAAGATGAATTTTAATTTCTTGATGTTAATCCAATTGTTTTACGAATGTAGCAATTTCCAGAAGCTAAAATAAATCCAGAGCTTTGGAAGATGAACATGAAAGCCCACACCAGAGGTTATTTTGTAGAACATCATTTTTTCACAATTTTAATTTCAATTTTCAATCAAAGACAATTACGTGACAAGAAAATGAAAGCGAAGTGGGGGAAGACAGAGTGACTACTGACCCTTGAATGTAATTAGAAAGTCTACAGCCCAAATGTACTTGTAGAGAATTTGAATATATGTAAAATATAATTAAAAGTGCTCATCGAGGTCCAACTTGGTTCAGTGAAAGCATTTACTTGTTTTGTATTAAATGAAAAATCAGTGGCAGAAGCTTTTAGTTAATTGGTTCTTCAATTATAATGTCATGCATTTTGCTAATACTCTGACATGGTGTTTTAATGTCTTGCATAACATATATTTCTGTGACTTAAAGCATTTGCTACTCATATGAATCAAGTAGCTCCTTACAAATTGATTGAGTACCTTTTTCTAAAACCACATGTGTGCTAATTTATCATTTAGGTTACATCATGTACTTCATTTAAATAGTACTTTTTGTCCATATGTAGTGCACCGATATAACAGCCTCTACCTAAACATTACAATATAAGTATTTGTACAAGTTTATATATAAAAAATATGCAAGCAGATGTAATTTGTGGTTACCTAGCCAGCAAGAACCACAAGCTTTGACAAAACTTTACAAAGATGAGTGGATCTGGAGCCATATCCTATCTCCCTGATTTGAGAGGGTGTGATTGACAGGTGGATTAACCAATCAGAGAGACACATGCTCCATTTGCTTCTAAAACAAACATGGCTGCTTATACGTAAAAAAGGGAAAAAAAACTACATAAAGGCCTTAGAAACCATGTAGATTTTTTTCAGAATCAGCAATCGAAGCACCCAACTGTTACTTATCTCAGGTAAAAGAAGCTATATATTTTGTTTTGAATGATACAAGAGGAAATGTCATTTGAGAGACACATGTTACAAATTGGCATCTGTGCTTGGACCGTCTCAAGTTTGTTGTTTTTCACGCTCTGTGGTCCGATTCCAGACCCTTCTGGATTCAAACAAAATGTAGAAGGGACTGGCAGAGAGTTGATGTACAGAATATAATCTGAAAAGCCCCACTATTCATGGTTTGTATTTGAAATAGTGAATTGCGCTCATTATGAAACCCATGGACAGTTAGTATGTGTTTGTCTCTGACCTGTGGCGAGAGTCCGTTGCTGACCGCGTTCATGTGGTTGCTGGAGGCCGAGGGGCTCATGAAGGTGTCCGAGTAGCTGGAAAAGCTGTGGCGGTTGGACGTGAGACCGTAGGCCGAGCTACTGTCAGCGCTGAGACCGCCCTGGTGCATGGAGGAGGGGGGGAGGGGCTGGGGTCTGTGCAACGTGCTGCCACCCTCTGACAATGCACAGGTGAGAAGAGAAGCAGAGATAAGAAGAATGAATGCAGTTATACAAGGATATACTGACTGTTTTGGTGCATTCACAGTTGTGCACACATCACATCTAAACTGGGACTAAACTTGGACTAAACCAGAACTAAACCAGTTTATGCCAGGACTAACTGAAACCAGGAGTATGAGTAAATAATCAGTGTTGGTATATATAAATCGAGATACCACAAAGACACCAATGAGCCTCTGAAAATTATACTGATAATAATATACTAATATACCAAAATGTATTAAAGTAGCTAACCCTAACCTCTTAGAGAAACCAATAAACTAAATCAATATGATGGTTCTTTAGGCCTTCTAATGCCTCTCTGAATCAACACAAAGCTGCTATTATAAATCTAAGCTCAATTATGCAGCACATGTCCCATATCATTTATAATTCTGTTAACATGAATGTAAAATATGGACGACATACTATAAATAAACCACAATAATTTGATCTGGAATCTATTGAATTATACTATAATGGTAACAGAGCTTACGTAAAGTGAACAGTATGGTTCTCTGTATTACCCTGTGATAGTGTAGTACTTTGGTATTTTGTATTACCCTGTGATAATGTAGTACTGGGGTATTTTGTATTATCCTGTGATAGTGTAGTACTGGGGTATTGTGTATTATCCTGTGATAGTATAGTACTGGGGTATTTGTATTACCCTGTGATAGTGTAGTACTGGGGTATTTGTATTACCCTGTGATAGTGTAGTACTGGGGTATTTGTATTACCCTGTGATAGTGTAGTACTGGGTATTTGTATTACCCTGTGATAATGTAGTACTGGGGTATTTTGTATTATCCTGTGATATTGTAGTACTGGGGTATTTTTTATTATCCTGTGATAGTGTAATACTGGGGCATGTGTATTACCCTGTGATAGTGTAGTACTGGGGCATGTGTATTACCCTGTGATAGTGTAGTACTGGGGTATTTGTATTACCCTGTGAGTGTAGTACTGGGGTATTTGTATTATCCTGTGATAGTGTAGTACTGGGGTATTTGTATTACCCTGTGATAGTGTAGTACTGGGGTATTTGTATTACCCTGTGATAGTGTAGTACTGGGGTATTTGTATTACCCTGTGATAGTGTAGTACTGGGGTATTTGTATTACCCTGTGATAGTGTAGTACTGGGGTATTTGTATTACCCTGTGATAGTGTAGTACTGGGGTATTTGTATTATCCTGTGATAGTGTAGTACTGGGGTATTTGTATTACCCTGTGATAGTGTAGTATTGGGGTATTTGTATTACCCTGTGATAGTGTAGTACTGGGGTATTTGTATTACCCTGTGATAGTGTAGTACTGGGGTATTTGTTTTACCCTGTGATAGTGTAGTACTGGGGTATTTGTTTTACCCTGTGATAGTGTAGTACTGGGGTATTTGTATTACCCTGTGATAGTGTAGTACTGGGGTATTTGTATTACCCTGTGATAGTGTAGTACTGGGGTATTTGTATTACCCTGTGATAGTGTAGTACTGGGGTAGCTGGATTCGGGGAGCTGGTATGTGGGCAGAGTGGGCATCCCGGTCGGGGGGAATCCTCCAGGAAGCAGGTGGTTAAACGCCGCAAGCTGATTGGCTCCTGCCTGTTTACGCCATCGGGCACGCCTGTTGCTGAACCACACCTAAACGACAAAGAAATGTGAAGTTAGAACAAGAAAATAAAAGCAAAAAGCAGAATTTTGACATTTTTCTTCCAATATATTTTGATTTCAATAGGAATACATTTGGGAGGTTGCTAACATTAGATCATGGACAAAAGGGCCATACTTAAATGTGACTGCTTAAAAGTGTAAAAGTTATTACACAGTATTAACACACACTTAATACAAGAAGGAATAGAATTGATATGTATGCATTTATAATTAAACAATGCTTTACCACATGAAACAGACAGTGGGGTCAAGCTTTTTGTGTCATTCGTTCCTGTGTGATTTCCCATGTCCCTGCTGGTGTGTGGCACCTGTCATTAATCTCCCAGTGTCAGTGTCAGTGCATGTGTGTGTGTGTGTGTGTGTGTGTGCATGTGTGTGTGTGTGGGGGGGGCTGTCGTGCTGCTCTTAAGTGCTGTGAGCTGTGATGTGTGTAAACAGACTGGCCTAAGCCCTCTCCAGAGAGACCAGTGGTTTAGGGGTCAGAGGTAGGTCTTTAGCCTCCCCATCACACGGAGCAGTTCACAAGTGTGTTTGACAAGCTACTGAGCCAAGTTCTGCATGTTAAATACTCAAGCACACGTTTAGTTCAAGCGTGGAGTGGAGGTGATTAAAAAGCACACTTGATAGGGAATTCTAAGTGATAAGAAAAGCAGAGTTTACAAAGGATGCCCTCTAAAAGTCCGGTTATAATAAGGTGTTTTTAGTTCTTCTTATTACAGTCGTTTACTTTCAGTGACTGCTTTAAAAGGTCAAAAAGCAAGAAAAAATATCAAGTTGAAATTATGTGAATTTTAAAGGTGCAAAACCTTTCTGGTGCTTTTCTCTGTGGAGATGTTATTGCTTTATCTGGAAACTTTTACAGTATGGTATTAAGCCTTTCTATCTTCATGGAGATGTAACTAGACCAAGTTACAGGTCAGCTCTGTGGAGAGGCAGCCCCGCTCGCAGTCAGAATACTATAAAACCACCTGTAATTTAATAAATGTAAGGTAGAGCTGTTTAAAGTCATCCTGTGGAACATTCCAGGCAGAGCAATGAGTTATGAATAGAAACAAGCAGGTGGCAGGCCCGTAACCAAAAAGGCAAAATATTGACCATTCCAGTCTAATCCAACCAATAGAATCACCTAGTCTGTAAAGATTTTAATATTGATTTGAGCCAGATGCCCAACCTGACACAATGCTCAGGATTTATCAGGTTTTGAGCAGTTATTGCCTCATGTTAGTTACTGTGCCCAAGCATTACTAAGTTTGATGTATCCAGTTTTTTGATAAAATTATAGGCCAAAACAGAGTATAGACATTCAAATGTGTCTTTTCTTGTTCTAAATAGCCCCTTAATTCAAACTATTTAACTTCAAAGTCAACTTCTGAGTCTATAAACACCAAAAAAGCTCCCAAAACGAGCACCACCGAAGCCTCTTTGACACAAAACCTCAGTGAATAAAAAAGGGGGAGAGGCAGGCGAGTCGGACTCCTTTTGAAAGTGACCAAAGATTTACACATTTTAAAAAGACTCTCGCTTCAACAAAACACAAATATAATCAGGCAGTTTTTTGAAAAGACGCCAGCAACCTGTTCTCCTTTTTGGACGAGACAAGGCCCGGGCTGAGCTGTGTGCAGAGGGGTTGAGGGACATTGATCTATGGCTCGCACAACCAATTCATCAGAGTTTAATACACTGTCAGCGCAGTTCATCTACTGTTGTGGCCGGTCCATTGTGAGCACACTTGAAAGAGGGGCACAAAGCGAGCTCCATACGCCACAGAGGGGAGAGGACAAAAGCAGGGGGCGTCCCTACTAAACAGCTCCTATTGGCTCCGAGAGACTTTGAGAGAGGACTTACACCGAAACTCACCACGTTTAGGCTATAGTGCTTCTTGGTGCACAAACATAAACTTGTACAAGGGAGATCTTAATTTGAATGTGGGTTTGGAGGTAAGATTCTGAAAGAGAGTGGTTTTTGACTTTGGTGCTTGGAAGAGTGGGAGAAAGTTTGGCCTAAAACTGGTGGAGGTGGGACAAAGATAAATTAGGTGAATATATCATGCAAATGTGTTGAAATCTGGGTTTGCTTCTCAAAGCCAGAAGTGTGTTGCTTAAAATGGTGGATTTTGTTGTCCAAAAAAGACATTTGTCCAATATTCTGACAAAAGAGAATTTAGAAATATGCTAAATTATGGTCACAAAGCCATAAATGTGCTATAATGTTGGAGGAAGTTGAAAGTGCTCTAGATGGACCAACTTGACTTTTGTTATAAAGTTGTTCCCTCATCAAAAACATACCTGGAGTTTTGTTTTGCTTCATTCATACATGTTTGAGTATCCCTTTTTTGTTAGTCCAACTACATCTCCAAAGCTCAAAATGCTCTGATCCACCTTGTGATGTCATGAAGCATAGTTTTCAAGTTAACAACTACTTTTTTACCTTTAGTTCAGTGGAGATTGTCAATTCCAGGGCTAAAATTTTCCCCATGAGTCTAGTGAAAGTGTATGGAGTTTAAAAACACATTGGAGCAATTACCACATGACATCACAAGGTGGAATGGAGTGTGTCAAACATGCGTAAATAAAAAAACAACAACAAAACAACTCTGGTTTTGATGAGGAAGACAACATTATAACAAATCAGAAAATAGCGTGCACGGGCCCTTTAAAGAAGATGCAACAGGAGCAAAAGCAGGAAAACCTCAATTACAGCAGTTAAAAACCAACAGGGTCTCTTTATGTGGGGCTGATCTCTCTTAAAGACCCCCGGACACTTAGGGCCAAACAAATGCAGTGTGTGATACCAGTGAAACCAGTGAAACCAGTGCCATTGGGATGTAGTGGAGCGTGCTCTGAGGCCTGCCTGAGCCCCTCCTGGCCCAGACAAACAGCTGCCCGCTCAGGGGAGGGGCAGGAGGACACACCCCTTTCTCCACAGCCCGCCCCGTCCCCCAGTGCCACTTCACCTCCGACCCCGACCACTCACCCCCCGCTGCCTTTCATCTCCCCTGATTTCCTTAGCCCAATTTGTATCTGAAATATCAAGAGGATCCAATATGTCAGACAAGTGTTTTTCCTGATTTTTATCTATTGGTAAATGGTAATGGTGTCTGGAATGTTTCACAGTATGGCATTAACCTTTCTATTTTCATGGAGACCAAACCAGACCAAGTTACAGGTCAGATCTGTGTAGGGGCAACCCCGCTCACAGGCAGAATGCTGTTTTTTTTAGGTATTTTTGAACTATAAAACCATCTGCAGTTTAATAAATATAAGGTAGACCTGTTTAATGTTATACTGTGGAACATTCCAGTCAGAGCAATGACATAGAAACAAACAAGTGATGATGGACCCAAACCCAAAAAGTTGCATAGAGCTACTTTAAAGAACCAAAATAAACCAATTTCAAATCAAACGGCAGAAAAATCAATGGGAATGGTAGAAAATCTGAGTTAGAAGATGGACTTAATTTTTTTCAGGATTGAAATTACATCCTAAACCTTAAAGACTCAAAGGTACACTATGCAGCCTTTCTAGTGGACAGTACAACCTGCTTGTCTCCATGGAGATGTTATTGTGTTGCTAGGCATGCTCTACAATATGACAAATTAACAATTATTTTATTACTCAAAAATACATTGAAAACCATGCATTTTTTTATTGTAAGCAAGGTCACCTCCCCACAGATCTGATCTATAACTTTGCCCAGTGGTGTCAGCATTAGGGCTGGATATCATTAAGAAGCTGTCGATACGATACATACCTCGATACATAGGCCACGATATGATACATATCTCGATACAGTGCACTTTCAGTTCGATATGATATATTGAAAATATATTCAATACGGTTCAAAAAAAAAAAAAAAAAAAAAAAAAAAAAAAAAAGGTTAAATCAGCAATACTAAAAGTCTTTGTTAAACTACTTCTTGTGCAAAGTTCATATTAAACACACCCATTTTAATCATCAAAACAGAAAATGTCAAATGTGTCGCCTAAACGAGTTTCCTTCGTCTAAACAAGCAACAAAACTATAGCTGAAACAAAATAATTTAGGAACATACCAAAAAATACTCTTGGCGATATATAGATACAGCAGTCCCCAATATCGATACTGTATCACAACATTAAATGATACGATATACTGAAATTTTGCTATTTTTGCACATCTCTAGTCAGCATCTCTTTGTTTATTAATATTTTTATGCCATACTGTGAAAAGTAAAGTAAGGCCCTAAAATTGAAACCAATTTCTTCGTATCTTGTTCCAACTAGATGAATCAACAACTGCAACCCTCAACTCACCTTCACTGACAAATCCAGAGCCATATATACAACGTAATAGAGTGTTGGATATAGGGCGATTTCTGCTGCTCCTCTGCATATACTGGGATAACACTGCAGCCATATGTCCTCACAGTCTTGCATACATTAGGAATACAGCTCTCTCTCTCTCACCCATTCTCCTTCTACATCTTCCCCTCACTCTCTCTCCTTCTCACCCCATCATCCTCCACCTTCTCTTTGGCCCTCTCCCTCTCTCTTTCCTCTCTCTCGGAGTAAGTACCACACATGGCCTGGAGCGCAGGATTTGAGGCTGCGCTCTGGAACCTGATCACAAAGTCACCTTGGACCGCTCCTCTGCACAATCCGCTTTAATTCTCCTGCAGTACAGAGAGCTGGGCCGATAGCTGCTCTGTCTACCTACGAGAAGTGTGTCACCCAATTCACTCTCCCTAGTCCTGGAGTCACGCACTAAAAGGTTTCCCTGCTTCTACAATTGTGGGACTAAGTTTGGGGAAAAAGGTGGGGTGGATGGTATATTCACTGGGTTTCACCTTTCAGCTATATTCAACATTTTGAGTTTTTTTTTTTTTTTTTTTTTTCACATTCAAAATAAATCATTGTTCTGTTAATAGTTCATCGCTATGGCAACGGTCATAATAATTAATCATTCTGAAACTCAGGGAACTCACTTATTATACACTATATGATAAGTATGGTATGGTTTTACATTTTAATAAAAGTGAACATTTTACTGAGACTACTGGATTGAGAACTGTAATCAATTTAAAATATAGAAAAACTAATTAATTATAAGAATTTGTAGTTATAAAGCTGCAGCTAAGTAATAAACTGAAAACACATGCCAGCAAAACAGATTCTTTAAATAAATATCGATATATTGTGATACTAAATTTGGTGACACAGTATCGTTATTGTAGGCTGCTGTATCAATAACACTACTTTCAAACAGTACAGTTGGAATGTTTGTTCAGTTTGCTCAGGAAAGTTATTTATAAACTACACTTGAGAACATTCACTGTTTTATTGATGACAAATGGTTTATTCCATATTGACTTTGCACAAGAAATACTATTGTTAAAATGTACTTGGTTCTTAAAAATTGCGATACAGTCGTCCCTCGCTATATCGCGGTTCACCTTTCGCGACCATTGACCATGGTCAATCAATCTGCCGTGTCTCCTGTACAGTACAGAATGCGTTCATCTTGCCAAATTTACATAATGTTCGATTACTAGCAGTGTGATTCTGAAGTGCTGCGTGATTGGGCGATTGCTGCACTTACCTCCGTGAGGTGCAGAGCTCTCCTGCGGTCACCCCCTGAGCCCATCCCGACAGTAAGTCCTGGTTCAGTTCTCGTTTAGTCCTAATTTAGTCCTGGTTTATTCCTGGTTTATTCCTGGTGTACTCCTGTTTTAGTCCTAGTTCAGTCCTGGTTTAGTCCTCCTCTTCATTCCCAGAATCAGTCCTGGGTTAGTCCTGGTTTAGTCTTGGTTCAGTCTGTGGTGTATGCGGCGCAAAAGTTTGATATGATTTCAGGTTAACAGTGTGGTGCTGTACTGCGCTGTAGGACTCCATTATGCAATAAATGGATCTTCGGTTCGTTAACAACAGCAGCAATAAGTTTTAAGAAGGATGCAAAAAGGGTTGTAACTGTCCTGTTTGAGAAAAGTGTATAAAGTGTGTGGTGAGGGGTTTTACAGCCTTAAAACATATAATAATTGTTGACTATTTTGTGGATTTCACCTATCACGAGTTATTTTTAAACGAGGGACCACTGTATATTGCAGAATATCATGTGCAGTATATCAGTTATTGCATGTATCCTCATAATATCTTGTAATAATATCATGCATTGAGTATCGTATCGAATCATGAATGACTTTGCGATTCCCAGCCCTAGTGAATATGCAAATACAAGTCATGAAAAAAATGAACTTTTTGAGAAAAACATTTGCATTCTAGATTAAGTCTCAGAAATGTGTTAATAAGAAGAATAAAAAGTCGTCAATGTTTGTGAAAGAAGTTTAAGTTTTGAGATCAAACTTACAAAAAGGACGTGGCTGTGGGTGGCAGGGTGCAGCCCATTTTGAGGTGCCAAGCTGGAGAAGAAACCCTCAAATACTTAATTGGATAAAGCCGGTATAAGCAGGACTCTGTAGCACTGTCTCTCTTCTAGTCTAGTTGCATCATATACTTCCCATTGTTTTCTATACACACTTAACTCCAAAAGAACCGAATTCTAGTGATCAAACAGCATCTCGCATTGCCTTATCACAGATCAACGCTAATTCTCACTCCAACATTGTCGCTTGTGTCACACGTTGCTTTCTTGAGGCTTGCATATATTTTTTGTCACACAATCCCCCATGAATGATTTTCGACTAAGAGAAGTCCTCAATATGTAACGTGACGCTTTTCTGCAGCCAATTTGCAACATTCGCTAGATGAATACGGAAAGAGGAGATAATGACAAAACAAAATGTGCTTGCTTGCTGACTTCATATCCACAAATGAAATACATGGGGTGATGCAAGACACACAAATCCTCTCCTATACCACGCAACTCCAACCCCCACCCTCTCTCCATCCCCTCCTCCTCTCTCTCCTCTTTCCTCTCTCTCTCCCTTCTTCTTCGCTCCTCTGCCCGCCTCAAGACTGGCACTATGCTAATTAAAGTAGCTAGGAGTGTGAATTTGAGTAGACTGGGATTAGTTTGATAAGTATCAGTGGTACAGAAGGCACAGTACCCAAGTCATTTAAATTCTAATAATAAGAAAACTGTTAGAACATTCACTCTTACGCGCAGCAACAATTTCTACACAAATCCTATTTATTCCTTTATAAAAACGACACAAACTGGCACACAGGGGATGCAGTTGCCTTTTGGGTTTAGTTGTCATTGTGTTTCTCTCCCTCTCGTGCCGCTAGTACTTGACAGATATCAGGAAATTGTACTTATACCGCCCCATTGGATTATTTTCTGAGCAGCTTTCTTACAAACTGGCTTTGAAACTATTATCACCAATATGTTTGCTCTCAAAATAGGGCATTCACTGTAAAAAGCAATGTTTAGTTAAAATGTAAAATTAAAATGCCTTAAAGTAGCAGCGTTTTACTTTATTTGAGAAGATTCAACTTGAGAAAAAATGATCTACCAATGGAAATAATGTGTTTTTCTTAATTCAAGCAATATTAGATTTTGTTTCTTATTTTAGATGCAAAGAGTTGTTGTTTTTTCTTATCTTAACTGTAACAAGATGCATTTTCATATTTTAAAAGTGCACTATGTAAATTTTAAATTGCGGGCCCTTCACCTGCTTGTTTCTATGGATACGTCATTGCCACTGCCTTGAATGTTCCACAGTATGACATTAAACAGCTCTACTTTACATGTATTCAACTACAGTTGGTTTTACTGCTCAAAATATCTAGAAAAATCGGGGTCGCCTCTCCACCGATCCGATCTGTATCTTGGTCTGGTTTGGTCTCCATGACGATAGAAAGGTTTAATACCATACTGTGAAACATTCCAGACAACGCAATAACATCTCCACAAAGACAAGAATTTGATGAGCCCTCCATGAGAAAAGTTACATCTTTAAGTCTAACAAAATGTATTAAGTTAAGTCAAGTGAAATGTTCTCAAATCATGATAAAACTTTCTTAATTCAAGTCATCTTAACTTAACTAGATTTTAGTTTTCGCAATGTCCCAAGTACGCAGCCCCACTCCGTCTACAATTTAGCCTTCTACCCGCTCGCCCATGCATCAACAGGCCAGTGTGAGTCTCAGATGAAGAGAGAAACTTTTGACCAAATTGATTTCATGCCTCGTAAAAAACCAATGCTTATACCTTATTAGATTCCACTGGCTATAATAGCTACATGCAGAATGTTTATTGGTAATGAAAGAGGATCTATGCAGCCAATTGGGCAGAGCGAGGGGAGACGGCGGCCTGCTGCGATGATGAGTATTCGGGAGTCAGACCTCATAAACTTCAGACTAAATAGAGCTCAGTGTAATTTGGTTCATTTATAAGATCTGATATAGAGAAGCCGGCGGACTACTGATGGTGCCAAGACCACACTTTCAACACCCCATGTACAAAGTCAAAAGAAACTGCGTCTGTATGTTGAAATGTATTCTTTTACACATTAATATCCTTTGACCTTTGCTCAGCACAGTTAAAGGTGCACTGTGTAATATTTCTAGTGGAAATGTTATTGCTTTGTCTATATGTTCCACAGTATAGATTAAAATTATCTATCACAAAAGAGACACTACAATACATTCAGATCTGTGGGGAGTCACCCCTATTTACAGAAGGAATTATTGTACGGCTAGATGATATGTTTAATGCTGTACCATGGAACACTCCTGGAAAAGCAATAACATCTCCATGGAAACAAGTACGTAGTGGACACTGAAGATGCCATGTGTCATCTTCATGTGTCTCCAAAACCAAAAGGAAAAAAACGGATGAACGAAAATGATTCCTTTTTTTTTAGTTTTTGATTTTGTGTTTTGTGGAAAAAACAAATAACGGCTGTTTCCCGTTTCTGTGACTTAAACTGGAATGCCAGACTTTCGCACTGTATACAGACTGAACCGGGACTAAACCGGTCTCAGTCCTGCTCTCAGTTGTCAGTCTGGTCCTGGTCTCAGTCCTGGTCTCGGCCCCAATCTGGTCCAGATCTTGTCCCGGTCTGGTCCTGGTCTCAGTTCTGATCACCCGACAGTCTACAGGGGCGCACCTCCGGGCCCGTCCCAACACTCAGTCCTGGTTTAGTCCTAGTGTCGTCCTGGTTCAGTCCTGATTCAGTCCTGGTTCAGCCCGGTATCACAGTTTAAGTCACGGAAACAGGAAACGTCTGTTCTCCGTTTTTTCCATTATTCATTTAAACACAAAATCAAAAACTGAAAAAACAAATCGTTTTCCATTTTTTCCATTTTGGTTTTGGAAACAAATAATGAAGAAAACTGTTGTATTTTCATTTTCTTATTTTTGGTTTTATTTTGAAAAACGAATGAACTAATGATACACGGATTTTATTGCTTTTCCTGAAATAGTTTATCATTAACCGTATCTGACTTTTTTGTTATGAAACATTCTTACTTTGCTTCACCAGATTTGACCTTTGACTTGGACTGATAGCATCATGTCCCCACAAAAATAAATAAGTGAATGCCATACTGTGGAACATTCTAGGCAAAGCAACAGGATTAGGGAAGGTTTAAAGTTATGCTCTGTCCTGGAATTTAACCTTTGTTTTCACCATCAAGCAAAAAAGCCATAGCAAATTATAATAACTAAATCAATAAATATATTCCCTTTTTATTTTACCAAGTGTATTACATTGTTACTCCAGAAAAACTACTATCTACTTTCATTTGAAGTATGGTTGACCACTTTAAACAGTTATTTTATCTGTGAAGATCATATCAATATATCTATTTCCCTGTACCAATTGTGAGCTTATCAGGTGAACGGTAGCACACGAGCCACAGCACAGATAAACTATAGGTGGCTGCTTGGACTCCCACTGAGAAGGCCTGGAACTAATTGCAGAGATATGTATCAGATCCCAGTGTTTGTCAGACAGAGGCAGTGATAAAACCATTGTGGAGAAAGCAGGAGCTCCAGTGGAAAGGGCCAGGGGTGCTCATGAAGATGGATGGTGAAGGGGTCTCAAAATGGCAGCCGGGGCACACGCAGAGGAAATAAAAGTGTTTGTGAGTTTGGGTTCTGAGTCAGTGCTAAACCAAACACACAAGACAAACGGTAATTTACAACGTGCATGCTGCTTAAAGGAGGGAAAGGAAGGGAAGGCTTTCTGGACAAGTACAGTTTACAACTACTAATACTACTACTGCTGCGACTACTACCACTACTAGTACTACCACAATGACCACCGCTACTGCATTCTGTCATTGCGACTCACTTGTCAATTCAAAAGCCAATTACCTCTCCAATCATCTTCAATACCACTACTTTTAATGGTAGTATTTCATTATTTGGACTACAAAAACTAGCAAAAGTTTTAGTTGTGCTACCATAACAAGTTGTAATTTAAGTTGCAGTAATAACTATTAAGTGGAACAGCTATTAGCACAAAACAGATGATAATAGATACTTAATTTAATACTACTCTTTATTCTGATATTTTATATACTAATGATGGAACACATTAGAACACAGGATTGCTCGAATGAAAGTACACCTACTACTACGACTATGTATACTATCAACACTCAGCAAAAAAACTTCATCTAATAATATCACCACTATCTGAAATAATATTTGTATCTACTTCTTCGGTTACATTTCTCGCTCTCCTTCAAACAGAGGCATTTTCTCCTTAACCTAAGAAGTCTTCCCACATTATCGCCATGTTTAATGACCAGTACTTAAACATTTGGACCATGACCGAGGAGCCAAATGTGAGGTGAAATATGGTTGTGTAGGACACCCCCTGCCTGTCCGGGCCCTCTCCGAACCCTGCTCCTCTGTGAAGGACATCTGGAAGATGCGTCATCGCAGCTGTTGTGGAGAGGCTTTGCTCTCAGGCCAAAGGGTGTCCAATCCCCCTGCCCCAAGATGGACTGTTTGGGCAGTGCTCTGGTCCAGCTGGTGGACAATATCACTCTCATTGAACAAACACAACATGCATGCAACATTAGCTAATAATTATATAGCTCTTTTAAAACGGTTTTTGTTTTTTATCAGATCTGACATAACAGGAAATGCTAACCTTTTAGTTGTCAGTTAAGATTTATAAGATTTATTAGTCATTGTTCATTAGTTTTAGACTGTAATGGCCCAAAATGATTTGAGATAAAAGATTTTTATTCATCTCGGAATGCCTCGGTTCTTCAATCTGTTCACACAAACAAGATAAGGGTACTCTAATGTTTTACAAGTTGATATTTTGTTATTTTTTTCTCGTGAATGTAAACTGGAATACCTGAGAAATTACATTACTGTACAAAGGACAACTCCAGCATAGTTCTTGTTATCTGCCCTGTGTTAATACACGTTTTAATACTCCCTACAATGCAAGCATAGCCAGACTTGAATGAAAAACTCACACACACAAGGTATTGAGTGTCCATGTCTCTACGTCCCTTACTGATGGTAAATAAACTGTGCTAGACATCCAGAGTCCCCTGCCTCTCTTTACATCTAATGGGCTACTTCAGTTATACTAAACAGACAAGACAGATTTATAGAAACTTTAAAATATATATATGTATGTCTTTCTTTTTCAGTGATGTTTCTACTATAGGGATATCCTCAGATACAAAAAGTAACCTGACTACAGCGAAAATAACCCTATGACACAATACAATCTGTTGCGAGCCAGAATGACATCCAAATGCTCTCTTGAGTTGGCTCATCAAATTGTAACTATAAGAATTATTTATTTTGGCTAGTCAAACATCTTTATTTACTACCCTTTCTTTCCTGAAAATTAAGTTTTGGTTGACCTTTTTGAGAGTTTCAAAGCCTTCACAAATCAGATTATGAGGAAAACAGCATTAACAAATTATAGCCATGACTTGAATTCCTCAGGTTTGCACATGACATCATTTAAGTCTATTATCCAACAGCAAAGACAAGAGCCACTGCCATTTCTTTACTCACTAGCTTGTCCCAAAAGATGTCTCATTCTCTGTAAATAAATCTAGCTAATAAAAGTACTGAATAAATAGTTGGTAAAGCAGTGCTGGCTTCAACTATGGGTGTTCTAAATCCTAAAGACAGTTCAAATAAATAAAGTAGATTATGCATCATTAAAGACTGTTTAATTTTAATACTATATGGATGGTGGTTTAGTATCACTCTTTAGTATAATTATAATTACTTACTGCTATGACTACTACTACTACTAGTATAATTCTACTGCTACTACTACTACTACTACTATATCAAAACTTAATAATAATACTCTTTCTACTGCCTCTGCAACAAGCATTATAACTGCAGCTACTACAAATACACAAAAAGTACACTGTACAAGTACAAATTTTGCCACCATCTTGTCTCTATAAGCATTTTATTTTGTTTGGTATATGGACTTTGTTTGGAATATTTCACAGTATGGCATTAAACATAATTGATTCTATGGAGAAAAGCAAAAACAAGGCAAAGTTACAAGTCAGATCTGTGGAGAGGCAACCTCAATCAATCTTTTTAAATATATTTTCAGTAAAAATAAATGCAAAATGTATAAATTGATTGACACAGGAGCTTTAAAAAAACAATGTATGTCTTTGTTACTGATGTTTCTACTATAGGGATATCCTCAAATACAAAAAGTAACCTAAGCAAAAATAATCATATCACACAATGCAATGCAAGGTATAATGTCGCAGGTGGTGGAACTTCTACCAGAAAAGTTGCATAATACATCTTTAAAAGTTATTTCTCCCACTCCAGATCCAGATCCATTTTCTCCCTGCTCTGAGACTGGACATCTTCAGACTACAGGCTTCAAGATGGACAAAGACATGTGTTGAATCAGTTATATCCTGACTGCATGTTTGCACTGTGATGAACACTTAGCATGCGGTGAGGACTCCGAGGAGAGCACAGGAGAGGGGGGGGGGCTTTGAATGATGTGGTAAGAGGAGAGGGGTGCCCCAGACCCAGCCGTTTTTTACTAGCGTCTGATTGATTAATGTTGTTGTCGGGGTATGGGGTCCCGGGAGAGGATGAGGAACCCTGTGTGATATGTGGAGGGTTTTACAAGCGGCGGCCAGCTTGAAAGTGCCGGGGATGAGATTCTGGCTAAAGGCCGAAATGAGAAATCCATCAGGAATGCGTTGGTTTTTCTCCCCTCCGTCCCGGCGAGAACAGCTGTTGCTATAACTCTACTGTACGGATCTGGGCCTGCTGTGGTACAAGCTCCTGTCACTCTGAATGTCAGACATGCTTTAGGGGCAGAGGGGAGAAAATGGAGTCTTAAGTGTGATGAAAATGAACATGTTTACGCACAGGGAATGGATGGACAGACGGTTTGTACACTTAAAAGCGAGCGTTACTTTTCTATTTCTATTTTCAATTTCTGTTGGTTTAATAAATGATTTTGAGAAACCCTGTGAGTTGTTTTAAGTCTAATGCTTCTTGTTAAAAATGCTCAAAATAGTGATTTGACCTGTTTGTGTTCAAGTGGTACTAATGGAAATATAGAACTGGAACCTGGAGTGACCATATCATTTATTGTCTAGTAGTACAGTATAGAATAATATACATGAATTTATTTTCCAAAATAGTTTTTCAATTTGCAGTTATTGTTTTCTGATTATAATAACACCAGTAGTCCTTTCTACAGCTTATATGCCCTTGTTACCGAATCCGTAACACTGCCCACTTAACTCCTACTAGTCCAAGTACAAACAGTGTAGTAGTTTCAGTTTATGCTATTAGGGTCAGAAATGTCAAAATCTCAGATACTAATCAATAATTAATTCAACAGGAATCAAAATCACATATAGTTAACACAATTTTACCTTTCCTGAGTCATCAGAACTGAACAATGTGTTGACGATTTCATTCTATATTCTAACAGTGTTTTTAATCATCATTGTGGTATCAAAATCGGTGTTATCGGGAGTGTCTTTATTGTTATTTATCTCGATTTTGATTGCATGTTCTTATTTTCCTGCCATTTTTGAACTTTGCATTGCAACACTATAAACTATGGTTTATCTAATCGTATATCCTATTACTTGTTTTGAACTTCTAGTATCATGACAAAACTCACTCCTACTATTATGTCATATTCCTGTCTCGTCCAGAGCAGTTCCTTACCTGGACCCTGGCCTCAGTGAGCTTGGTCCTCTGTGCTAGCTCCTCGCGGGTGTAGATGTCGGGGTAGTGCGTGCGTTCGAAGGCCTTCTCCAGCTCCTCCAGCTGTTCTGCGGTGAAGGTGGTGCGACTGCGCCTCTGCTTCCTCTTCAGGGGCAGGTCCGGCTCCGAGTCTACGTCCGAGCCCTCGTCTGTGCGGTTACCTGGCAAAAAACAGGTGGGTGTCATTCAAAAGTAGATTACTAACAAACAACAGCAAATGTGTTAGTCTAACTTCACAACATAGGGAAATGATTGATTACTTCAAATATTAGTACACCACACTATTTAAATTAGCTCACTTTCACATATTTCTTCTTAAACTGTAATACATAACACATAAAATACAATGAAGAGATTTGTCTATTAACACAACAATGCTATGACTTTTTTCACCTTAACTATTCACATGTTGCCATTTTGTTGACTTTATTTTATATCACTAAACTGTGTCATTTAGGCATTTACAAAGAAAGATTTAGTTCACTTTTAGCGGTCAAGTTCAATCTCTGTGCACTGTTTTTGAAGATCTTTGTTTTGTGTCTTTAAACATGAAAGCACAGTTCCACAGAGAAAAGGTGTTTATGAAATATCTCTGTGTACATGTAAGCAG
The DNA here is from genome assembly GCF_026225935.1 of Boleophthalmus pectinirostris. Classification (NCBI taxonomy): domain Eukaryota; kingdom Metazoa; phylum Chordata; class Actinopteri; order Gobiiformes; family Gobiidae; genus Boleophthalmus; species Boleophthalmus pectinirostris. The sequence continues at coordinate 31,648,082 of NW_026571299.1, forward strand.
GGCCTAAATCGTGCAATAGTGCATTCTGCGGTGCCGAGCTGGAGAGAAGAAAGGCAGACGGGCAACACAGAGGATTGAAGTGACAGCGACCCTTTCGTCAATATACACCAGGCAAAATATTATCTTAATCTGAGGATATTTATTTAGTATAAGAAGCCTGATATACAATCCCAGTCTGAGAGAGGGGCCCCTGAGGCTGGGGCCGTCCTGGGGCTGGGGGAGTGTGGAGCGGAGAGAGGGGTTAATCTGCGCGGGACACCTTGCTGCTCTTCACCCTGCCTTTCTCTCCATTGGCCCAGGGCACTACGCGGAGATACAGCCAGAGCCAAAGAGCATCAGAAAGAACACAATATCAGAGCAAAGCCCTCAGTCCCCTGTGTTTCTATCTGCTGTCATTAAATGAATTAGCACGTATTCCACGTTACTTTTTAGGCATTCAAGCGCTCTGAGTTTTTGCTCGAGGAACAGAGATAGAGCACAAAGCGGTACAATCCGGGCCGACAGGGAAATTTTTGACAGCAAATACGCATTACCATTATAACTGAATTTAGAAAATTGCATCATTTTAACCTCCTCTGCATGTCTATTCAAACTACATGGCCCTTTTCATTTTATGTCATAAAATTCATATTTTCATAATTTCCTCATTGAGACATTGACAGGGAACCGTGATGTGCCAGCGTCGCCTCGGGGTGCGTTGGATTGCATCATGAACAGTCCAGAAAGTGTGGGAGCGCCGAAAGAAAGAGAGATAGAGAAGACGCACAAGCAGCGGGTGTAAGGAGAGATTTGAATGGGAACTATAATACTTATACCTGAATGACTCTGCTCCCTACCATCCCTTTCATTGTTTGTGATCGCTGTTTATAGCCCATTCCAGTCAAATCCTTCAACACGAGTGGACAAAAGAATACTCCAACCTAGCCTCCAAATAACAACTGTGAGAACAAAAGAGCAACAGAGCTGGCAGCGTCTCAAGGCCAGCTCCAGAGTTTAATTAAACAAGGAATTATGGGATTATATGGAGACTATCATTACAGGCCACTCCAGCAGTCTTCCACGAACGTTTGTGTCCCCCCGCGCTCCGGCTCGATGGTTCTCCGAGGATTACATGTGGCTGCAGGACATGAGCCCGCATTCATTAAATCAATTCTTCAGTCTTATCCTTTTTTAATAAAGATTGATTCTTGAAGCGCAGTTCGCATGGGGCTGCAGAACACCCTTGAACATACAAAGTTGAATATGTACATACGCCTCATATCCCTTTGTTGGTTTTCATGACGATGCTATAGCCATTGGCACGATAACACGCCATGACAACACTAGAGACCGGCCTCTTGGTGCACAGATCACTTTCCAAAGTCACCTCTGTTCTGTGGGGAGAGACCAGACACAAGGGGCACCCATGGAGACGCAAGGGGCACCCATTGAGACAACAAAGTGTCCAACCAAATGTTTTCTTTAGGTTGTGGAACACTACACTAAAGTCTGACAGTGCTTTGCTTGACTGTGCTATTTGAGAACCCAACATGACTTCCAAATTGTACACTGGTTTTGCTCTGAGGGTGGTTAGTGCTTCTTATACAGCATGAAGGTTGTAGGTCCAATTTCTGGTCCCAGCAGCCACTTTATGAACACTGATGGTCTCTCCAAATACTTCTTGTCACTGAAAGATTTTTGGTGGGTTCATGCTTGTCCTGGGTTGATCCTGGTTTGTGTCCCATTTAGTCCTGATGTGGACTTGGTTTATTCCTGTTCTAATCCTGGTTTAGTCCCAGTTTTGATGCAGCGCGTGGGAATGTGTGAATGCACCCTTACTGAAAGGGTCACAATGGTGAGCTCACCCTGTACATAGTTTGAGGATCTTTGAAGGTTTTTAAGGTTTTTAGCCTAAATAAAAAAAAAAAAAACATAAACTCATTTTGTATTAGCTAAATCTGAGTGAACAAATATACAAGTCTGGACTGTTTGTAGTTGTTTCATTGAGTAGGAAAGAAAGAAATGTGGGTGCAGAACCTTTGTCTTGCTAAAACCAACCTTATTTGAAAGTAGATGTTAAAACAAAATGGAAATAGATAAAAAATATTTGTGCCCATACCAGCTTGTCAAAGCCTGATTCTCAGAACCTAACCAAGGCCGGGCCTGGGCCTGTACTTGGATGGGAGACCACTGAGAAAATCAGGTGCCACAGTGAGGCACCAGTTACAAAAACTATCATTGTGTCCTTAGGCAAGGCACTTCACCCACATTGCCTAGTATGAGAGTGTTGTGTGCGTGAGTGATGATGGTGGTTGGAGGGGCCGATGGTGCCAACTGGCAGCCTCGCATCCGTCAGTCTGTCCCAGGGCAGCTGTGGCTACAATAGTAGTTTACCACCACCGGGTATGGAGTGAATAAATAATGCTTTGTAAAAAAGTCTTTGTGATATATATTTGTGAAAAGCACTATATATATATATATATATATATATATATTAATATATTATAATATATATATATATATATAAATAATAAACTAAAACATCTAATTTACATGCAATAAACATATGAACAAATTTACATGCTTTGTATTTAAATTATTCTGTGACAGTTGCTTCAAATGCTTCTTGAACCCATAACCAAGTAAATAGTGCAATAGTCAGAGCCCAGTTCTAATCAAGCTAAATGGCTGTAATGTTTATACTAGCATGTCAACACACTAACTGTCACCTTACAAGCTAACCAACACATCCAACCCATGTCACAATTAGCATGCTATCAAGCTAATGACTGATAAACCTCTACAGACAAAAGAGCGCACGGCTGCTCCCCTTAAGCCCCACAGATCCTACACATGTCCCTGGTACGCTGCTCAAAAGCACAAGGTCAATGGCAGTTCCTCTAATGATGAAGGGAACATGGCGGCGCAGAGGGCAGGCAGGTCAAGGCGAGATGTAAAGCTCATATAAAACCCATCTATATGCTGTGAACTGGAGCTGAGGGAGAAATGAGAGATTTATAACAACACATGTCAGCTGTAATGGGCTATCTGAGGTGATGCTATGTGGGTTTGGCTGTTGTTTTTGAGTACTGCCTTCAAAAATTTGTTACGGGCAGTTGAATACCAAAATACTGTGTCTATAATGTATCAGTACTGACAAGGTTTTGAAACGTATCAATTCTAATGCAAAAATTGACACACTTAAAATCTCTCAAAGTAAGTATATCTTTAATCAAATTATATTTTTAATACATTGCTTATACATTTGAATTCATCTGCATAACATTTTGGATCAGTTCAAGCTGGGGTGGAGTGAAAACAATGATAATCAATACGCCAAGGTAAGAAGAGTAGTTTCAGTGCATTTTAATACAAAACACATTGGTTTAGGTATCGGATCAATATCGCAACTTTCTAACACTACTACTTGTTACTGAATTAAAACAAACATGACTCATATCTAAATGTATTTGTATAGTGATTCAAGCTTTTGGGAGTTTTTTGTGCAGGTTTCAAAAATGGATAAAATAATAGCACCAGGCCCATATCACACTATTTTATTTTCCATGTTATAATGCTGTTTCCTCGTCAGAAACATACCTGGAGTTGTGTTTTGTTCTTTTCACACAGGTGTAATGCACAAACCCTGCATATTTAGGCCAAGTTCTTCTTTCAGACAGAAAACACTCTGTTCCACCTTGTGATGTCATGTGGTATTACAGGAAGTGCTCCACTGTGTTTTTTATACTCCATATACCTTCACTAGAATCATTTGGATTTAGCTGTTAACTTTTAAACTATCACTTCATGACATCACAAGTTGCAACTGAGCATTTTGATCTTTGGAGATGCAGACATACTGATAATAAAGGATTATTAAGACATGTGTGAATGAAACGAAACACAACTTCAGGTATCTTTTTCAGGAAGTATTATAACATGGCTTCAAGCTCACAAGAATCCATTTTGTGTAATATAGGACCTTGAGATAGCCAATGACTAGCAGGCTGTTTGGGACAATACTGTCATATTCTCCCCATTACAAATAGGTGGTTTCTAATTAAACCCAACCATAATAGTGATGGTGTAATTCCATTCAGAGGGTGCAGGGGATATCGATAAAGCGTTCATGGCCTGGTTCATTACTTATCTCCCAATTACAATCTCATTATCCTCCTTCCAGTTGGCGCCATTACAGCCGTGTACTCTCCTTCAGGGGCCCTCCGAGGGTTTGGGGTATTGATTTTGAATTAAAAATAAGACTGAATGAGGTTAAATCACTGCTTTGTCTGGGTAAAAAGAGGGAGATAAGACAGGTTATAAGTGAAAATTACCTGAAATTACCTGCAAGTAAAACAAGATACAAGGGGTATTTATTGTGATTTTGTGGGAAAGCTCACGATATGGTGGGGAGGCTCATAATTAGGGATGTAACAATATCCAAATCTTACGGTACGATATTTGTTGTGATATTTTGTGGCGGCAAAACTCTGAATATGCTACTTTGTCCTCTTAAAATGCCTTGACAAGATTTAATCCAAAGAACTAAGACTTAAAAGTGCTTAGAGCTATTATTTCTTCATGTAGTCTACACTGAAATGGAGCAAAGGATCATGGTCTATGTAGTTCCCTGTGTCTTTTTTACTAGTCTATAGAAAGTAAATTATTTGTTTGTTTCTATCGGTTGCTTTGGCCACAAGGTATGAAGCCAGGGATATCATTAGCTAGATAAACTATTTACTTTAATGTCTAGTCCTAGTAGCAGGGGATAAATATACTAATTTATTTAAAACAAAGACTGAAAGTTAATAGCTGAGTGTTTATTGTGTCGTTTAAGGACTGCAGTTGTTTAAGGAGGCTCTCTCATTGACCCCACAGACAAGTTCACACACGACATCCTCATCAGTGCCGCCTTAAATCCTGCTTATCACTTCAGTGCCACCTTAAAGACCTTAATGACTGAGTATTCACAGTAAATATTAAACACTTGGAGATCTAGTCACTAACTAATTAAACTGAATATGAGGTCTCCAAAGCCCAAATAATTACTCCAGCTATGTTTATTGACACAAGATCTGGAGAAGGACTCTTGGGTGCTGCACTGCGGTCACCCATTGCTTGAATCATAGAGAGTGAAGAATGGGTCAAATGCAGGGGACAAACCCTAGAAAATGGCCAGCCTCTTTTGATCTCAGAAGATTGATAGGATTGGACCTGCATGCCTAGTACCAGGAGGACTAGAATACTAGGTGCCATAACGGGGCAGCAGTGGCTTAGTGGTATACTATCATTGTATCCTTGGGTAAAACACTTCACCCATCCTGATTCCAGTGTCAAAGTACACTTGTGTATGAACGCAACAGATGACATTTTACCCAAAGTTACAATCTTGCATGTTTACAGCTTATGTATTCTCTAGGGATGTAACAATAACAGAAATATCATGATATTGTATCGTCAAAGTTCTCACAACAATATCATGAACTGTCACAATATATCGAACTACAAGTCTCTTTACTTAAATGAATTGTTATTGTGGAGCAATAGCTTAAAAAAAAAAAAAAAACTGAGGGAACTACATAGACCATGATCCTTTGGTGTTGTCGATGGAGACTTAACATCAACAACAGTATCAATGTTTTTTTTAAAGAAAGAAGTAACATATTCACAGTTGAGTTGAGTTGAGATGCAAATCGTGAAAATATCGTATCGTGAGATTTGGATTTCATTACATCCCTAGTATTTTCATTAAAATACTGTCCCCGAGAAACCAAATAAACCAAAACTTAAATACCAAATTACTACTATTACTATTGGTAGACGATAAGGTTAAGAAATGAATGCATCATGTCGTATTCTTACACCAACTAGCAGTGTACCGCCTGGTGTTTCATAGCGTTGAACGATGGGTCAAATGCAGCTGCCAAGTCACATTAAGTGGATAATTAAGAAGAGAAGTACGCATAAAGCTCACTTCTAGCTCTATAGAGGTTAACTTCCAGACCCATTGAGCTGGTCTATAAAAACTACTTATGTCTTAGTCTTACACCAAAAAAGCAGCATACATCATGTGTCTCATAGCACTGAAGGATGGATCAAATGCAGTGGCGAAATGTCCCTACATTTAATGGACAATTAAGAAGAGAAGTATGCATAAATCTCTCCTCTAGCTCGGTTGAGGATAACTTCCAGACCTATTGAGCTGGTGTGTAAGAAATTAATACCTTGTAGAACTACTTATCATGTCTTATTCTTACACCAACCTGCAGCGTACAACCAGGTATCTCACAGTCCTCTATTCAAAGTGCTGGTGCAGCGGTGCCAGACTTAACTCCTGCTTTATCCTCCAGTACACCTGCCTTTAATACTGCTCGGGTCTAACACAGCGCTCATATAGGCTACATTACCTCTCAATGTTATCCCTGTGCACCTTTCTGCTAACTATCCCAGCGACGGAGGGACAAAAACAGACAGGGCCTTGGCAGAGCCGGCATTAGCTCATAATGGCTCATTTTGAAAAGCATATTAGTTCCAGCATAATTACAATCAGGCCTCTTGCTAGCATTTTTTTTTTCCTTTTTTGCATGCATTCACGGGCCCAGCCTCCAAGCTCCGAGTCGCACCAGTTGACTATATGAATGACAGCAGATTTCCCTTTCCAAATGTTGTTTTTCCTCGCCATGGGACAAAAATAACACCGGCGTCTTTTCTTGTTTATTCCGCGCCTACCTTTTGTCGAAGCTGATGCCGCAATTATAGTTTTTGTCAGCGCGAGAGGGTGAATATCAAAAGGGCTAATTATGCAAACGGAACGCGCGATAAGAGAAGCACGCGGGGTCTGATAGGAGATCTGCTATCTTTGACATGCATCTGTCTCTGCAATGTCTCTACTGCTCGGGGCCTGCATAATATAGACACTACAAAACCGAGCAACAACGCTGGAGTGGAGACATGTTTTGGGGGCTGTGAGAGGAGAAGAAGAAGAAGAAGAAGAAGAAGGAGAAGAGGAGGAGGAAGTGGGAAGGGGGGGTAGCAACATCAAATAACTAACAACTCAACCAATTTGCATTTTTCCGAACACGGGGCTGCTTCTGTATTTAGTGCCTGTGCGATCCCATAGGGCTGGTTAAAGAAGGAGACACGAGATTCAAGGCATTTGTGCAGGGATGTAGCGCAGATAGGAACCTTATGTGGAGACAAGATAGGCACTGTAGATAACAAAGTGGGTTTAAGATGAATTCTCTCCGACTATAATCTTTTTCTATCTCCAAGTGATGACAAAAAAAAAAAATCTTAAAGGTACATTACACTATTTTCCAACTTCATGCCATGTTTTACATAAATTTACTGATAGGAGACTGAAAAACAAAGCCTTGGCAGTGTAGGAATGTGGGTTTGGTAGGATAACTGCAAAGTTTATTCAAGTAGTAGTAGTAGTAGTATTAAAGTAGTAGCAGCACTAGTAGTACAAGTAGTAGTAATAATGCTTTTATGATGATTATTTACTAATATGTTTATTGTGATTTTTTATTTTTTTTTTTGTTATTCTGTAAAGCATCTTGAATTACTTTGTGTATGAATTGTGCTATAAAAATAAACTTGCCTCGCCTAGTAGTAGTAGTAGTAGTAGTAGTAGTAGTAGTAGTAGTTGTAGTACTGGTAGAAGTAGAAGACTAGAATTATAGCTGTTTTCCCAGGTCTCGTGTTTGTGATTTCTATTTAAATCGAAGTAAACTAATATTACAGCCAGGGATAAACCCAAGTGGAGTTTAATAATAGATTCTAAAACCTATAACTTAGAAAACTATTACACAGAGTCATGTCAACACGTGAGTTCCTTCAGATTCATTTTATGATCATTTTCCGCTGGATGTCAGTGACCTTCTCCTGGATGTAATTTGACATTTAGCTGAAATTGAATCTGGGGATGGGGTATGGGCCTGTAACTTACAACATGGGGATATTAAAATGTGACCATCTATCTGAAAAACAATCATTTTGACTTCACCTTTAAGGACAGAAATGTACTAACTAGAACAAGGTCAGTTTATTCCAAATATATTAGAGTTTTTGTTGCGATTATAAGCAATGTTTACCTGAAAATCCCTTAACTGTTATTGGTAAAAAAAAAAAATCTCACCAGAATAATTTATTTGTCAATACAATATAGTTTATAGTTTATTACAATGGATTTCATTACTTTTGTATGTATACGTTTATAATATTGACAAAATATGATACTGTATGAATGCCTAAGTGATCCATGTATATTTTTTCTGTAAATAAACTTAATGATTTACTTCAATACGTCCATTATAAACAAACACATTTTTTTTTTTTTCTACTTTTGCTTCACAGGAAATATTCACAGAACTTTACTACGTTTTTGTCAAGAAAATTCCAATACTTTTCTGCTTCTCGTGCCTGTCTTTCTGCCCGTCCTTGGAAACGGGGGCTGAGGGGGGTCAAAGCGGACCGTCCCATAGAAGGATGGGAGGCTCTATAATCTTTGGCTCTCACAACAAACAATTAGCCCCTCTTTTTTGCACTTTGAAGCGGGCTGGGGCGAGCGGGGTGCGGCGAGAGAGAGAGGGAGAGGGAGAGAGAAAGAGAGAGAGGGAGAGAGGACGGAGAATGCCATGCTCTTTTATGGCTGGTGTCATGTGGTTGAAGCCCAGCGCGTCCACACTCACCTCCAACAACAGGGCATCGGAGGGGCCCCCAGCCTTTTGAGCCCAGAGAGAGGAGCTCCTCGGGGGGCCATTAGAGCATGAATGGGCCCCTGACAGGCCGGTGCAGCTCCGCGGGACATCCATAAACGCTGACATATTGACTCCCCATGCCTGCGCTGCACTGTGAGAGCGTGAAGGGCTTGTGGGCTGGGAGCACTTTTCGCTAATATGCATCGACTAAAAACCGGGATGTTACAGGCTGCATTGTTTATTATTGAATTTTCTGCTTTCTATTTGAATGGGTATTAAAAGTTGTATTTGGAAAAGTGCAGGAATAAGCAGTTTCAAACCACACTGCATGCCATAACAAGGCAGCTATCACCGTGCACACACTGTTTTGCATTTATAAGCAAACACAATGAGAATAATAATAAAAAATATATAGAAAATGAACCTGGAGTTTAGCAATATGTGTATATGTCTTGCATTGAGTCTAGAAATTACAAAAAAATATGAAGATGCATGTTCAAATTTGCAACTTCTGCCTGTGCTAATTACTTTTTTTTGCATTACCAGCATCTCATAATTTAATACAAATTAGTAGCCTTATTAGAGCCAACGTTATTCTGTCTCAAAAATTCACTCGCAAATAAGTAGTACATTCCAGAGGTAAAATGTTTAAATACTCAAAATAATTTCATTAGCTGAGAAAAGTACTCATAAGCGAGCTGTTAATTATGTCACAGGACTGAAGTCTCTACCTCTTTTCTTGCACGGAACTCGAATGTCTTTACTAATTGAGGTCACAGCTAAAGTAGCGAAATTAACGCAGTGCACTCGAAAGCATCAGGGAGCCCATGGGGGAGCGGGCAGAGCTGGGTCCCTCCGCTCTAATGCCTAAACCCTGCGCAGGAAATCAAACCTCGGTGTCTCTGGGCCAAGAGCCGAGAAGTCCTGCAGGAACAAATCAGTCCTCAACAAAGAGCCAGAAAAGATTACTGAGCGCGCTATAGGAATGCACACTGGACACTTCGGAGGGCCCAGGGGAGGAGGCTGGGCCGGGCAGGGCGGCAGCACCACTCTGGAAAAGTTTTAGAGTCATTCAGGGCACTAAGAGGAGTTTGAAGAGCAACTTTGGGTTAAGGGAAAATATAGGACTTTTCAAATGTATTGTGATTTAGTCCCTAACAGACTAACGCACATTGCAGTGATAAGAATGAGGGTGTTTGCAAATAGGAAGGGCATTTTATATAAAATTACAATTACAAATGTATATTTTCAGTATCATTCATGTGTAAAAAACAGAAATAAAGCTTCCCTTTTTTGTCTTCTGTCTATATCATACAACTAAATAATTTGTCTAATGGGACAAAGTTGAGTTGAGTTTTTTTTTCTTACATCAAAACTAAAAAAAAATTCTCTTTGTATTGTATAATGTCAAATCCCGGTTTGAATTGATACCTACATAAAATTTCATAGGACTATAAGTTTAGGTCAAGGCCTCTATTTTACATTTACTCAACTTCTTTGCTGTTTTACTATTTATATATTCACATTTATTCGCTTTTTGTTATTCAGAACTATTAGTGAGAGAAGAATTACACTTTATAAGTCAAAGAAATGCAGTTTAAATATAGTTGTAGATCCGAAAATACACCTAGAACCACCTTGTATTCCTTTTTGTACTGTTGTCTAATTTGAATAGCAGAGGTGGGCAACATTAAGAGAATTAAACCTTAATGCTTAGTCTTAAATCTTGTAGTATTTGCATATTACGTCGCATCTCAGTCCGTCCAGTGGCATTCAGCTCATTGTGGGACAAACAAACAGCTCTCCACTACATTGTGCAGAATTACAGTGTGTTTGGCATTCATTTGGAGCTCCCATTTACTTGTAGTGAGGGCTTTTATAGTACCACATATTCCCCAAAGACAGAATGAGTGACAATGCAGAAATAAGCCCATTAGTGGAGAAAACGCCAAATGCATTATTTTCTACTTGTTTATTGAGTCGGCGCGGACAGCAGCTCCACCCCACTGTTTGGACGACCACATTTCTGATTCGAAACACTTACAGGACATGTTTATTGTCTATGCCAGAGGTGGAAGAGGTACTGCCTATCAAGTTCAAGTACCGCTACTGCAAATAAGATTACTACAATGGGAGTAAAGTAGTAGGTAAAATTGATTAAGTGGTGAAATTGAGTTTAAGTCTTGGCTGTGCTTAGAATGTACTCTGAAGAATACTGCAAATCCTACTACTGTTTTTACAACTTACATAGTAACACAAATAAAACTAAACATGGCTATAGTTCTTATATTAGTGTAGGCAATATTACAGCTGCTACTTGTTAACTAGTTGTACTTTGTTAGTAGTACTTTGACTACTATGAGCTATATCTACTATAGCTACTCATACTATCCCACTGAGGTCTTATTTACTACTACTTATACTTAGACTTAGGTAAATTTTATTCATCCACAAGAGAAATTACTTGAACAGAGAAGCTCACACATCACAATATATTATAAAAACAGAGAGAAAGGCATAATTATATAAATGTATATGCAAAAATAAAATTAAATATAGAATAAAATAATAAAAATATGTCTCCGTTATAAGGAAAACAGTATGATATGATGATTGACAGGGCATAGGGTTATCTGTTACATAATAGTAGTACGTAAATGTTCTCCTAAATCTAAAATAATTATGTAGTACCCAAAAATGCATATTCCTTCCAAAAAGTACTTAAGTAGGCCTACGTTAGTATCAAGTTACTGTCCACTTCGGCTTTAAAGTCTTGAATAAACAGGGACAATTAAAAACAAATGAATATCGGGGCCGATGCGGAGGATCAAGAGCATAAAATGTACAATGTTCTGGCTCTAAGTAGCATAAGCTAATGGTGATTTCTAAACTAGCAGACCATGGTCAATGCTTTTCATTCAGCTCTAAGGGGGAACACGCCTGCTAAACATAATTACCCTGCACATTATGAGGACTATCCCTGTATTGTAATAAAATTAGCCCCAAATGTGTGCGCGTGTTTTTTTGTCTTTTCCAACGCCTCGCCGTGGTAACAAGAGTACGGCCATAAAGCGGCGTACTGTCCCCAATCGGTGCCAGTTGTCAACCCGAGCCGGCACTGCAGCGAATCGGAGGAAACTACGTGTCTTTCAGTAAATGACATGCCTATGACCTGCTTGGGTATTGTGCGATTTTACATGGGAAGTTAATAAGGAAAATTGGAATAGAAGAGGTCCCGCGTGGCCTGGATGCTGCTGAAAAAATTGCAATAATCTATCATATGTGCAGGATTATTGCTAGGGTCATATTAAAGCTACTATAGGCGTTAGGAGGGGAGCTTTAGTCAGTTTTGAATACAAACCTACTACTATTCTATTCTGTGTATGTATTGGTTAATTATTTGTTAGCAATTTATTTGTACACGTCTTTGGACAGTGAAAGCGTTAACCACTCTGCCACTGTGCATCCTCACTGTCTATTTTCTATTTCTATTCACTGTCAGACAAAAATATATATATATAGATTTTGATTTTAAGTAAAGTTTAGGATCAAAATTAGGACATACTTTCTTTTTTCTTTTTAGATTTCGCTATTGCTTCCTTGTCATACATATTAAAGCTTCACTATGTCACTTTTCTGGTAGGGGTCAGTCACCTGCTCTCTCTGAATGTTCCACAGTATGACATTAAAACATGTATCTCTCGTGCAGTTTTTAAGCATGTTTTACTGCTAATAACACCTTGGAAAACCTGTATTCTCGCTGTGAGTGGGGTTGCCTCTCCACAGATCTGACCTGTGGCTGTGACCTGACCTAGTGGCAACTCTTCCGGAAAGCTACGTTTAATGCCAGACTGTGGAACATTCCAGACAAAGCAATAACACATTCATGGAGACATACAGGTGGTGGTGGTAGTACTGCATCTTTAAATACAATTACGGAAACTACAAAAGGCATGACATGGTTTAGAATAACATACCAAACACATATATAAAAATGGTTGTTTGAAAAAATATTATCATAAATAAAGCGCTCCCCAAACCAGACCACCGGGATACATGGGCCTATATCTATTAAATGTATTGCATATTAAAAAGGCAAAGAGGATTGTTATAATAGTGACTTTAAAATACAGATAATAGATAATTCCTGGGGCCACTTCTGTTAGACCAAAGCAGGATCAGTTTTAGAGATACCATATTTGTTTATTTTCTTTCATTTTTTACTCCAAAGATTATTTGTCAGCCCACTCTGGCATTTATATCGTTTGGTAGATAACATATTATAACAAAATGGCTATGATTTACGCAATTACACGCTTCATTCAAAACTCCTTGCAGCTAAAATGATTCAATAAACATATTCATATTGTCTTTGGGCATTTTATCTATTTTGCAGCTAAACAAAGACTCGCGTTATATGGAGTAAACAGTGCTTTCTTTTACAATGTGGAGGCCCTATTCTCTCAGTGGTTTGTGTTGGGCTAATACGACGAAAGCTTGTAATGATTTTATGACTTGTAGTAGCGGCTTTGTGTCACCATGTGCTATTGTCTGTAAAGGTCAAATGTGAAGTTAATTGGGTTGTTTTATTGGGGAATAATGGGCTCACAAACAATAACTAGAAATGGGTTTAGGTCCAAAAGACAAACTGAGGAGGACCACACACACAAAGCAAATGGAGATGTGTAAAATGCTACAGCAATTACTTCCATTACCAGTACTATTTCTACTATACTCTCTTACTAATATACTCTGTTGATACTACTTCATTTACCGCTGTTTCAGTAGTAAATAGTGCTATTATCACAGAAACTACTATCAGTACTGCTACTACTGCTGCTGCTGCTACTACTACTACAAGAAGAAGGGAATGTGGTATCACCCATAGTGTTTGGCTCCAGTCAAATGAAGCTCATCGAGGCTCGTGGTTATTGGGGTGAATTTGGAGAGAAGTTCCATTCAAAATAGTGAAATAAAAACACAACGATCAAGTAGTGCGGGTTAAAGGGACAGTCTGGAATTTTGGACATAGGACCACAATTCCTAGTGAGCCAGAGTGTTGGAGACGTGTGGAGACACTTTTAAAATTATTCCATCCAGTCCTTGTATTTGCAGAGGTCGCTGGTGCTAGGCTAGTGCATGTCAATGGCCATAGTTAGCCTGCCACTAAAAACTGTCTTACCCACTCCACAAAACACCTGAAACAAATCTATTATTATGCCAGACTGTCGATGTAAATGTCTGTGTTGATAAAATAATGATTGAAATAAAACTAACCTTGCATCGCATGAATCGTGGCATGCTGAGGGACTATTTTCTGAGCAGCAGCAGACATAAATCCTTCAAATGCAAGGTTGCTTTTACTTCTAAAATGATTCTATCAACACAGACATTTACATCGACAGTCTGGTGTAATAACAGATTTGCTTCGGGTGCTTTGTGGAGTGGGTAAGACTGATTTTAGTGGCAGGCTAACTATGGCCATTGACATGCACTAGCCTAGCACCAGCGACCTCTGCAAATACACGGACTGGATGGAATATTTTTAAAAGTGTCTCCGCACATCTCCAACAAATCAGGTCCTATGTCCAAAATTCCAGATTGTCCCTTTAACTCGCACTACTTGATCTTGGTGTTTTTATTTCACTATTTTGAATGAAACTTATCTTCAAATTTGCCTCAATAACAGCCAGCCTCAGTGAGCTTCATTTGACTGAGCCGAACACTATGGGTGATACCACACTCCACTTCTTTATACAGTCTATGATTAGTATTAGTATTAGTAGTAGTAGTAGCACTAGTAGTAGTAGTGATTGTAGTTTCTGCAATAATAACATTAGCCCCAAATGTTTGCGTGTTTTTTGTCTTTTCCAATGCATCACCGAATACAGTCCCGAATGTGCAAGAATTCCGAACTGTCCCTTTCACGTGTACATTTTAAGACCAAAATGATGAGGCTCACTGCAGCAGTTACAGAGAGAGGGATGCCCATTTTTCAACGTAAAGCCAACTGAAGCCAGAAGCTGGAGCCAGAAGCACCCCCATGCACACTTCCTATTTGGAAAATGGAGGATAGTGGGTTACCTATGTCCATTTACATATACAGTATATATACTAACACTAATAATATGACTACAATATTTGCTATTCTCACTTACAAGACAAAGATCTATACCGAAATTTCAAAAACAGAAATTAAATTTCAGACTGATAAGAGTACACACATTTAATTAAAGTATGAAGGCATTATCCTTATCATTCCCCTTTTGAGCACAACATGCTTTTATATGCTATTCCATTTCTTCCAAGCACAAATAAACCTGATGTCCTTTTAACTAGAGCACTTGAAAGACTATTGGTTTTCCCATTAAAATCTCCTGCTCTTGGGCTCCACTTGTCCCTCCTCGTAGCATGGCTCAGAATCACTCCTCAGACTTAAATAAATGGTCTTTAAAAAACATTGGCTCTCTTGTCAAGACACATATCCACTCAAGGGCCGCACCACTCCAACATGTCAACCCATTCCTTTCTTATTTCCTTCACGGCTGCTCCTCTGTCCTGTCTAATGAATGGCAAAACCCCAGCTATCCCCGGAAGACCTATAAGCACCTCAAGCATCCCCATTTCGGACATTTTGCTCAGTGTCCACTATCCAGCGACGTAATCAGGTTTCATTACAAGAGCCAATTGACTTGCTCGAACAATAACACAGAAGTGATAGGCCTCTCTGCTGGGATGGCCCTCTCTAACTAAATTGGATTGGTCTATATGGGGGGATGCTCCGGAGAAGTGGCGAAAGAAAGAAAAGACAATGAAAAATAAATACGCCTAAAGCCACGATGAAAACTCCGCTTGGTAAACTAACACAATATTGATTTGTTTGTTTAGAAGCGACTCATCCCTCGTAATAGCTGTCTGAAGAATGTAATCTGTCTCTTGTCCTCCTCTCCTCTCCTCCCCCTCCGAGTTGCCACCATTATGTTGCTTCTTTTCAGCGTATATGAAGTGCCGTGGAGTTTTTCAGTGTTGGGGTATACGCGGCCCGTCGGGAGGGGGCTCAATTGTTTGCTAATGTTGACACCTGCCAGAGCGGAGTTGCTGCTTAGGCTTGTGGGGCCCTCCAAGTGAAGAAGAAGAAGAAAAAAAATGGGTATGCCCCCGCCTCTGCCTCTTTAGTGAGATTAAGTGTGGGTTTGCTGGGGTCACAAATCACTGGACTCCCCTCTGATGTAGCGCGGCAGCCAGCCAAAGCCGTCACAAGACTAAAGAGCCAGCGGAGGGAGGAGGATAAAGACTGACACTCAATTGTTTACTGAAAAGAGAGAAAGAATAATGTATCTGAGGAGAAAATATACAGCTCTGGAGGGATGCAAGAGAGCGCAAGTTATGGCCTGGTGTTGGTAATGCTGGTGAACTTAACACGTTGACTTGTGTTTAGGGACCTGCCTTTGAGGAGGTCAGCTCATGCCAAATGACTTGAAGTTAAAATTGTACTACTATAACCATTTTTCAATATTATAATTCCCAATAACACTACTACTACTACTTCTGCTACTACAGCTCCTACTGCTACAACTATAAATTACTACTACTATTATTGCTTCTGCTACTACAGCTCCTACTGCTTCAACTACTACTATTACTTCTGCTACTACAATTCCTACTGCTACAACTACAACAATTAGTACTACTGCTGATATTAATACTACTACTAGTAGTATGACCACTATAACCATTCTTCAATATTTTAATTGCTAATAACAGTACTACTATAACTAATTCTGCTACTACAGCTCCGACTGCTGCAACTACTACTACTACTGCTACTGCTGCTACTACTACTACTACTACTACTACTACTACTACTACTACTACTACTACTACTACTACTACTACCGATATTACTGCTACTTCTGCTATTACAACTCCTGCTACAACTACTTCTGGTGCTGCTGCTACTGCTACTACTATTACTACTACTACTTGATGTTACTACTACTTCTGCTACTTCTACTTCTACTAAGTATGTCTACTACAAGCATTCTTCAATATTATAATTGCCAATTACAGTACTACTATTACTACTTCTGATACTACAACTACAAATGCTACTACTACTACTACTACTGCTGCTACTGCTACTGCTACTACTGCTGCTACTACTGCTACTACTGCTGCTACTACTGCTACTACTACTGCTACTACTACTACTACTGCTACTGGTACTACTACTACTGCTGCTTCTGCTGCTGCTGCTGCTGCTGCTGCTCTTGTACAGGACCTTCTAGCAGGTGCAGGACTTAAATTACCAAGTAAAATCTTTTGTCATAGGTACTGATGAATTTTTGTTAGAGAATACCTATTGTAAAAAGAAAAAAATACATTATAAATGGGCTAATTGAACAAACCCACATTTCTGTTTTTCCTTTTTTTCCCTTTTACTACAACACTTTACAACGATGAACTGAAATCAACCCAAACATCGGCCTATAAGAGACATCAATACCTCTGCCTACCCCATTTTAAACAGCAATGCTCTGTCATTTTCAGCAGAAGAACTGTATTGACTTTCTAGTGAGCACTGTGCCGTCCCCATCTCCGCTGCTTTCTGCTTCTCTTTAGGTGTGTAAAACCACAAGGAAGATTTAAAGGGCTTTGTGCAGAGCTTTTGAAATGCGCCTTAACATGAAACATTGTCACAGTGCGCTCTTCGTTTTCACCAATTTCCACACTCCAATACAGCAGCCGCGCGAGGAGTGGTAGTGCAGCACATTAGAGCACGGGCTTTTGTGATGGTTCAGCTTGAATTTGGCCAAAACTAAAAGCAGAGTTTAACTAATAAATCACAGGCTGTTTGGGCTACTGCTATAAAGGGGAACTCGGAGGAGAAGGCTGGAAACAGTTGGCAATCTTGTTTTTAAAAATAATATTAGAACAAATCATAAACAAATGCAGTCGCTGGGGTCACAAAACAATGAACTCTGTCATTCATCTGAAGAAGGATCTGGGATAAAACCAAAAGCTTTGCAAAAAAGTCAAAATGAGATGGTAAAGATGTAATGGATTTGAGATTTACAACCAAAATTCCTATTGTCTATTTAATTCCATAACTCTACAGTTTCTGATACACTATAGTGCGTTATGTTCTAAGGATTTGTTTCATCTTCCTGTTTTGAGATCCATTCAGATATAATATTTAGTTTCTATTGTGAATACCTACGACAATGGTGCTCCTTTTCTTCTCACTCTGAAAGACATGGATGTTCAACCTGGCATGGGACTGGCACAAACTCTACAGACAATAACATCTGAAAGCGGATCATTTTCTATCAACATTTTTTTCTATAATATACCCAACTCAACTGTGAAGACACCTTGTATAACCAACACAGCCATGACACTTCTCACCTCTCCTCCCCCAGCTCTTTTTCAGATGTACATTCGAAAAAAAAAAAAAAAAAAAAAAAAAACTGCAAGAGAAGCGCTTCGTCTGCCTTTATAAGTGTTGCTGTCCGGCCCTATCGTGTCACTATGAGGGGCCCCATTCACAAGTATTCACGCATCCGCCTTTGAGCCACAATAGCAGTGAGTTTATATACTGTCGGCCCCTGGATCCCCAAAGCCTTCACAGCGCATTGTTTCGGGTCCCTTAATAAACTTTTTGGAGGAGTTCATCAACTTGCCTGAATGGTCTGCACAGAAAAAAGTCTTGAGACACACAAAATAACAGAAGGTCCCTCTCTCCGCCCTCTCCTTTCTGCTCCCCATTCAGATAACAATGGCTGGAGTGGGCTGTCAGACATCACACAGCTTTTGTTGCCATAGAAGAAGAAGGAGGAGAAGAAAAAGCGTCCAAATAAAAAGAGAATACATCCTTTTAAAATAACAACTAAAGAAGATTTTAGGTTTTAGTCTCAACAGAAGAGGCAGAGTATATGAAGTAATTCCATAAAATACTTAAAACGCCATACTTACTTACAATTACACAAGCGCATCATCAAAATATACAAAAATCTATGTTCTTCAGTAGTTCAAATGAAATGTATAAACTGTGACAATTCCGTATAAATTAATTATAAGCGTATAGAGATCTTTAAAATAATGTGATTTTGAAAAATTAATAAAATGCCAAAAATTACTATAGATGTAGGCGTATAAAATTTTGCACCATATATAAAGTAAATAAATTTGTAAAAAATAGTGGACGTCTATTTTGTCATTTTTTTTAACAACAAGTTTGTACGGTAAGAAAAAAAAAAGTAAAGGCCTAGTTTTCATCATTTTAATAAGTCTAAACAGTATTATTTTAACACTACTGTTATTTTTTTATTTCATAATGTACAATGTAAAAAAAATATATGATTTTTTTTTTTTTTTTTCCATCACCAGCAGTTGGCATCTGTGAAAGTGGCTTCAATAATGACAAGATGCAATAAAATGTCACATTGAGTTTAAGCCATTAATCCACTGTTACACCTTTAAACTGCGCTACAAAAATTAGCCCAAACCTAAAAAGTCTTAAGTGGATGCCTCTTCTAATTAATTTCATAGCTAATTACAACAGGGCTGCCATCCACGCACGCTGGCCCCGCGTAGCCTGTTGGAAAGGACGCGTAATAGCCAGCGTAAAAAAAATAAATAAAAGCTTACAAAAAAATAAAAAAGCTCGCAACAGTGGTCCAATTGCATTACCAAACTGCCCCCACCTGCCCCACAAAAGCCCCATTGGTTGCCCCCGGACCAAGCCACCTACTGTTCCCCCGATGCTGGCAGCGCAGTTAACGCCCTAATGAGATGTGACAAGTTGAACGCGCCGGTTTGAGGGGAGGAAAAGGCGGTCGCGTTATGATTTCCGAGTCGCACTCACAGGGGAATCTGCGGACAGCTGATTCCTGTCACAGCCATTCATCTTCTTCCAGCCAATTAAACTTTCTATCGCTAACAAAGCTCCAGTAATTTAGCCCCGGCGTTAAAGCGGGTTTAGCTGACAAGTGGCAAATAGTGAGGTCAGTGGGGCACTAGTGTTACCTGAAATTAATAGAATAACATCAGCACTATTATTATTATTATTATTATTATTATTATTATTATTATTATTATTATTATTAGTTAGGCCTGGGTTTTAATTATACTGATATTGTAATTTATGCATAGGCAGATTTGGGGCACTGATAGTATATGGCCTCTATATTTTTTTTTCTCATTTACACATAAAAATACAGCTAATTTATAGTAATTATAAAATGGGGTTTAAAAAATTCCACGCATCAAAAACAAAATTGGCAACTGACACTAAATACTTGGATTTTAAGCAAAACAGAGCATCAAAAAGGTACAAATAATGAAACAAAAATGTACAAAAATGTCTGTAATCGGCCCAATTTAAAAAAAATTGCAACAATTACACTGCAAAAAACAAAATTTAGTCAAGTTAAGTTGACTTGAATTAAGAAAGTTTGATCATAATTTGAGTAAATTTCACTTGATAAGTAAAATGATCTGCCAGTGGAATAAGACTTTTTGTACTTAAAATATGAAAATACATCTTGCTTCAGTTAAAATAAGAAAAATAACATCTTTTTGCACTTAAAATAAGAAACAAAATCGAATGTTGCTTGAATTAAGAAAAGCACATTTGTTCCATTAGTAGATAATTTTACTCGTCAAGTTGAATCTACTCAAATAAAGTCAAATGTTCTTAATTTAAGTCATTTTAACCTATATATTGTTGCTGTTTTTTGTTTTTTTCCAGTGTATAAAAAACAACTGTAATGGCAAAGGGTCATAATATGTAAGCCCTACATGTGCTTCTATGGCACACTTGAAGAAACCTGAGAGGAGCCCGGAAACTCTGAGTTTGAGGGAAAACACAAGACGGTTAAATTGACAGGATACCTGGAGGGCAGCGCTTCCTCTTTAATTTGTCTCGTACGGTTCAGGACCAGACCCCCAACCAGATGCCCTGGTCCTCCGAGTCTGCCTAAGCCTGCACTGGATTCAATTCTCACTGGTACATTCTGCTGCCATAATTAAATATCGCTTCAAAATGCTCTCTGCTGCATCTTATCGTCCCCTGGTCTTCCTTGGGTTTTTATCACATTAATAATAACAACATATAAAATGGGTGCTATCTTGAATTTGCGAGGAGAATTGCTGGCTAAACAAAGGAGCACCTATGGGCTTACAGCTTATACTAGTGATATTTTCTTGCAGGGAATGTTAACCTTGAAATGCTACTATCTGCAGTTAACAATGTGCGATCATAACCCCATAAATGAGGGGAGAAATTGAATCCTTTTAAGTTATTAAGCAGGAAAGGATTATAAACTCGTCTTTAGAAATGAGCTAGAAATCCCCATGTCTTCCTTCTGTACACTTTAAAATGTCCCACATGAAGCTGGGGAGAGAAGATTGCCCCCTTTTCATGAGAGCCCCACAAGAGATGGAGGAGAAAAAAAAACACATTTTTTTTGTACCCAGATAGGAAACGTCCCACATGGTAAGCACCACTTTAATTAATAGACAGCCTTGAGAGGTATCACTGTCACCCGGGATAATGGTGCCATAGCTTGTGTTTGTGGTTTCATGAATATTTGTGATGTGATCAAAGTCAAATGCCAGTACAGAATGAATTTAAGCCTACTCTGATTTTTTTTTTTTTTTTTTTTTTTTTAATGCTTTGGACACGTAAAGCTCTTGACACATTAAATATCTGACGTGTAACTGCTGCTAGTGTTGGTAGGCCTACAAGCTTAAACTCCACTGCTTCAAATTGACACATTACTCATTGCTAATAAGCAGAGGGCGCTGGCGTTTATTATGTTGCACGGTGTGTTACCTCCTGGAACCAATAGGCTCATTTGTTACCCTTATATAGGCTTGACATTCATCAGCAGGAATAGCCATGTGTAATTAACAGCAGGCCTACCACTATGGGGCTAAAGATGCTGAGAATGGGATCACGCTAAACTGTTCAAGTGGACAGTTAGTGTGTCACAAAGCAGATACTGACTGGGTGGAGGAAAACTATTGTTATCCTACATTTTCAATATTTTGTATGTATTTGAGCTCAAGGTTTGTGTTTAGAAATTAAAAAAAAAGATATTGCATTACAAAGAAGTATATGTTTAGTAAGAGAACAAATTGATTTTATGCACTGTGATTTTTTTTTTTTAACAACTTGATAACATACCATATGAATGTTACGTATAAAACAAAACATGTACCAATTTACATAACGTAAAGTCTTATATTTTTCTCTATCTACTATATTTATCATAGTTGCTGTTCAATAAAAGTGGCCTGGCTGGTTAGCAACAATAAACTGCATTTATCTAAACATATCTATTCTATGATAAAAGATAAAAACAGAAGTACTACACTGACAATAATACATTTTTGATGGCTCTGAGATCTGTAAAGTAATCCATCAGCGGATACTGACCACTGCTGACAATGAGGACTTTAGGAACCTAATGAACCATGAAACATTGTTAGATCAGTCATTGACAGGAAACAGACTCTTTGACTTTCTTTGTACAATCCTGACCCATTTAAATGTGTGTTACATTACACAGTTTTTTGTTGAACTGGAAGAAGGTGGCATTTCACTACGTTTGTTATATCATAAAAGGGGCTTATATGAATAACATTTTAGGATAGGAATATTTATCTTGTCTTCACGTTAAATTGATCATATATTATTATTATTATTATTATTATTATTATTATTATTATTATTATTATTATTATTATTATTATTATTATACTAGACGGCGTTATCCGACAGATGCCCCTCTCTGAGCGGACTGCAGAAGAGCGGCCTACCGATGTAAATTCCAGTGAAATGTGGCTGGAGTGGCTGCGGGGACAGGGGAGGTTAATCCGAGTTTAATGCAGTGAAGCACAGCGCAGGGTCTGGGCTGTGATGGGTATGTTATCTCTGCCCAACATTTGGGTCTCCCTCAATTTCCACCCAGCCAAATAGCTGCGAGAAAGTGCAGATGGAGTCACTCTCAATGCCTGAGGAAAAAACGTTATTAATAGCTAAATAACTTCCCCATACTTCCAGAGAATCTCTCTCTCACACTGTTCCAGATGGATTTGTTTGAAGTGGTCTCTCGCTTCATTCCCCTGTCCTTCTCATTCAGCGCGGCTTTAGACCCGAAATATAGCTACATTATATTACCATACACTTAGGAACTGTGTGCGTGCGTGCGTCACTGCGCACGACGTGTTTGTGAGGAAAGAAGGACGAGTTTTTCATCTCCCTTTCACTCTAGGCCGAGCATATTATTACTATATAGAATTTGTTTATGCTATTGACGTTTGTGCCTTTAGTGAAAATTGATAAAATAGACTGAAACATTATTGTAAAAATGTGTGCGTATACGTTCATTCCAAATCCCGTGCTGATATATTTTACATGAACCTGGGTCGCTGTGTGACTCGATGGCCTCACCTCTCGCGGCTGTCACCCTCTGTCAGGCGCGGAAATAATCCTACCTGGCACGTGTTTAATTAGAGCGAGGCTCAGGTAATCCAGCGATTTGCTGAAGTGTCCATCGCCTGTCCAGCGCGTGCGCGTGTGCCAGATGGACACAGCACCTTGAGGCGCGAAACAAAAAGATGAGCCTGGTTTGTGCAGACGCAGCCTCTCCCCAGGTCTCTGCCGCGTTTGACTTTGGAGTTAAATGCGCGCGGATGCACCGTGCACAAACAGAATAGAGGCTGGAGCAGGATCTCCGCTCAGTGACCAGCAGACAGACAGACAGTCATCAGAATGAGAAAGACTCATGCAAATATGTAGACCTATTGTGGCTGCTCTATTTGAAACTTTTGCTTCACTGATCCTTCATTAACACTTTTGGAAAAATACCAAATTCACAAAAATAACTGCACAATGTGGTGCCGCAGAAGGCAGTTAGATTAGAGCTGGGATAAATCCGTGATGTAACCTCTTAGAAAATCTAATACACCAACCTAATAAACAAATAGATAAATAAATAAAGTCTTAAAATCTGGATAAGTAAACGAAAAAAAAAATCTCATGAATTTTGTGCCGAGGGCGAGCCACTGTGAGCCTCGCTCTGAGATGAAAGTGGAAAGAAATAAAAGGCTCTATTTAATCTGCTTTAAACCCTCTGCACAGAGGGCTGCGCACAAACTCACAGAGTGAGGGGCTGATTGGGGATAAATACAGTTCGTACCGAGCCTGCGAGCTATTACAGCCACCACAAACACAGTTCCTATTCAGCAGGCACCGTTTACACTGCTTACTCTAATAAGTATTAACGTTATTAAACGCCATCGGTACTGAAACAACATTACGCACCGGGCGCCCTTTTATTTATAGTAATGCAATTCACTCCCAATTAAAACTGAAGAACATAGAGCCGAGAGTTTAAACGCTCCACATCACAAATAAATAAAACAAGTACAACGCCATCATGTTTTAGGTGCTTAAAAGCCGTGCGTAACGGCGTGTGTCCGAGTGCATCAGCCATTCCCAGACATGATTCACAAGCCGAGTCCTGTACACTTAGATTATTTGCAACAAAATGGTTAGACCTTATTCAAACATTAACGCAAGGTTTGACAGAAAAAATGAGACCGTTTTCACGCTATCAACTTATTCTGGTCCAACGGACCATTATCTGAAATTACAAAACTATGTAGCAGCGGGGCGTACTGAATAATTCATCTCCTTTTTATACCTCTCCGTGCCCTTTGTCCAAAGTTGTCTGTCTCTTTTAGCTGATTTTTTGAATGAGAATGGACGGGTCCTGCTTTTGCTTTTGTACCTCGAACCCTTCACTTAGAAAGGCGTTGGTAAAGAGAGCTTTAGCGAGTGAAGTTCATCTTCAAGTCTGAACAAAACTTACGGCACAAAAAACCTTTTTGTGAATCTTTATCTAAACCCCTTTCACACGTTTGGCCTCAAAGAAGCGAACCTTAAGAGCGTTTGAAAGCTGTGTGTTTTGACATGAAATACAATGCAGGTTGGAATTTGGAAATATAAAAAATAT
The DNA here is from genome assembly GCF_026225935.1 of Boleophthalmus pectinirostris. NCBI lineage: Eukaryota > Metazoa > Chordata > Actinopteri > Gobiiformes > Gobiidae > Boleophthalmus > Boleophthalmus pectinirostris. Next base: position 31,672,791 of record NW_026571299.1, read on the forward strand.
AAATGCAATGAAATATGCAGGACGCTGGAGCAGACCATATTTACTCAGAAATAGTTCTTTTCAAAATAAGAATTTGCATGCTTATATTAATCCCTGTGCTCTTTGTAAACTACATTTGATTGCGCATGTGTGGAGCTTTAATTATGGCACATGTGTGACATTGACACTAAACCCCAAACATGTAAGTTACAATATTTATGTGCTGCGCGTAAAGTGGCAGCCGCTGACAGCTCGTACCTGTCCCCCCTCCGCGCATCACTTTTACCAACAGCAGCGCCAATAATAATCTCTACATTGATTTCCACTTCAGCTGACAAGTGCTGAAATGTCGGCCAACTGATTGTGAAATGGGTCAACTGTCAGCTGTCGTTTAGAGCTCGTTAACCGCTGAATGAATGAGTGAATGAATGAGGGAGGAATTCGGTTTCACAAATTAATTTTCTGCCAAAGCTCTCATAAATAATTGAGAAGAATGAACAGCCCTGAGTTAGAACAGTTTAGGACGATCCCAGGAGGACAAGAGGAGGGAATACTTAAACACCCAAGTCCCAAGGCTTCCAAATAATAATAATAATAATAATAATAATAATAATAATAATAATAATAATAATAATAATAATAATAATAATAATAATAGCCTGAACTTACATTTATCACCGAGGATGCCATCGATGCTATGCTTTGTTTTCTTTTCTCCATCTTCGTCCTTCTTATCACAGTCATCCTCGTCATCTTTTTTGCCAAATCGCGCCCTCAAAACGCGGCTGATGGAGCTCACTAATGGCGACAAGAAGGTAAACGGGTGATTAGGCCTAAGAGCCATAAAAAGACCCATAGTAATCCTATCAGTGCTCCCTTAACAAAGACACAAGTTTCACAATAAAAAATAAAGAAAAAAAGCATACAATAATCGGTAGGCTATAGTTGATGTGTAATCTTAATAAATGTGGCTAGTGTGCGCGTCGGTGGAAAGTAATAATAAAAATAGTGCGGCTTACCAGAGGATGCCTCACCTGAAGGGACAGTGCTTCTGTCGCACACGCCGTCCTTCAGCAGCTTGTCCCGGATCTCCCAGCTGAACATGCCCGGGTTCTCACGCTTGTACTCCTCGATGCGCTTCTCCACGTCCGGAGTTGCCACCTGCTTTAAATCCAAACGTGGGCCGTGCGTAAAAGTGAGAGGAACAGAGACAAAATAAAAAAAGAAAATGATTTTAATAAAAATAATTTGCAAAATGTTAATACACACATTAAATACAAAGCCATATATTATGTTATTATAATAATATAATATTTCAATATTAATATAGTTTTACTATATCGATTCGAAAACAAAAATACGCGATTATTGTAAGTCATAATAAAAAAGTAAAATGAAAAACGTTTAAAACAGTAAATCTTAAAATAATCCTTGATAAAAATGTAAGTGTTTATTGGTTCCAAAATATTAAGGATGTTGTAATGTATATGTTGTATTTAAAACGATTTAATGCAATTCAAACTGATTCAAAAATAATTATAAAATGCAGGCCTATTTACATATGTATACAATCAAGTATTATTATTATTTTTATTTTTTATTTTTTTTTGTATAAATGTAGTCTTGTTACACTTTTTTAAATGTATAACATGCCGAGGCACCACGCAGCGCGCCCCACTGAGGCCCATAAGCCTCCACTCGGAGGTGCGTTCACGGCCTCACTCACCCTGGGCTTGCTGCCTCCGATGGCACCTGGACGGATGGAGCCGGTCTCCTGGTACCGGCACAGAATCTTGGAGACGCAGCCGTGAGACACGCGCAGCTGTCTCGAGATGACGCAGGGCCGGATGCCATGATGTGCCATTTCCACGATCTTGTGTCGGATGTGGTTTGGAAGCGGCCTCCCGTTGATGAAGACGCCGCCGAGCTGGTTGACTCTGCCTTGACCCAAAGGCGTGGACACTGGACAGGACAGGACAAGGGTAACCATAGCAACTGGACACACAGGTACAAGGCCGGACCACTGCTGCTCCTAATGGGCCGCAGTTTAGCACATTACCATGTTATACATTTTCAAGAGCGCGTCCTGTCTGTGTGGCAGGACGCGCGAGCCACTCCAGAGCCGTGCAGACACTTCCCGCCCTGATTATTCCTAGTCATGCTGTTCAAATATTGATGTGATCCTTTGAGCTGTGTGTGTTAGTGCCATTTCCAGCCGCGTGGCACTTGAACAAATCCCGCGGCTCGAGCCACTCCGAAGAGCGTGGTTTGTACATTTCAGTCCGGCCCACTTGAGCACGAACTGGGAGTAATGGGAAAACTGCTCCCATAAATGTATGCAAATACAACGAGATCTTTTTACGCACATATGGTCAAGGTACAGGAGAGGAATATTCATCAATATAACATATTCTTTAGGATATGATATACATTTATGATTTGTATGTTTGTTTATTTCTTATTCTGTTAAAATAGGGCCTATATACAAGGGAAGGGAAGTTCGTGAAGCTACATTTTACTATAAAAAATGGCTGACAAGTTGTTTTACTATGGAGTCTTAATTTATATCCATGGCAATATTTCTTGGCCAAGGCCCAACTGCTTTTGAAGACTTGTACAAATATCACAACAAAAATGAATCTCTCTGTAAGACTGTGATATCAGACCTGTAATGGGCCACAAAGAATAAAATATATTCTACAAAAAGACAAAATGCCCAAATGGAGAGCTAGTGAAAAACAAGTGCAGTGCGCATGCCTTCCAGGGGATTTACATACATTTGACCAGACTGGAGCTTTACATACATTTGACCAGACTGGAGCTTGTCAACTTTAATCGCCACTGACTGGAGGTTGAGGCACCTTTCTATTTGCCGTATGTCGTTGGTAACTAGCTGCACATTGTGTAAATTTAGACTAACTGCCGGTGTGTTTTGTGTGTGGTGATGGGTAAAGGACAGATGTTAGCAGCTGTCTTACCTTCCAGTGGAAAGCCGGTTCGGGGGTAATTCTGGCCTGGCGCAGGACGCACCATTCGAGGCACTGTTCCCGGTAAAGTAGCCATTCGTCTTTAGCTACCCAGAAGCGTTTCGGGATATTGGTCCAAATAAACAAAAATATACAGAGTGTTCTCAAAATGCAGCGGTCAAATCCCCAATCCCTCGTAGTGACAGAACATAGAGCGAGCCCTCTTCCACCGGGCTGAACGAAATAAAGGAAAAATAGGAAATATAGAAGTCTCAACAAATGCAAATCGATATCTGCCCGTTTAGGCTCGATTAGAAATTGACGTTGGCGATGCACTTGACGCTAAACAGACCGGAGACGTAAAGCAGAACGTGCTGTTGTCGTTTCCTTGGTGTCGTTCGGGTTCAGTGTAACGTCTGCCTGCAGCCTGGAAGTAGTTTAAGTGGCCAACTTTGGTGCATGTCGTAGGAGGAGACACCGAGCGCTCCCATAGGCTCCCTGGCCTTTCTTTTATGGATGAAAGAGAGTGGGTTTAGCCAGGAGCCCGCGGACCAATCACAGCCACACGCTTCACTTTTAATTCACTGCTGCCTCCCTCTTAAAAACAACAAAACCCGGCACAGCATCGCGGTGGAAAAATATCACGCTTCTCAAACGCACAAGAACGCACGTCTAAACACAGCGGTCCCATAATGTACAGCCAAGTTATATATACTTTCTTTCAATTGAATATTTCCATCTCATTTTCATGCACACTAATTACACCGTTTTTGAGGTTTATTTAAAAACTCTTTCTAAGCTCCAAATATTGTTATAATTTCTATTCTATTTTATTGCATTCTGCTGACCTTTAGAGCTTGGCACAATGTTACTTATATGCTATTATGTGCAACATTTGGGAAATTATCTTGTATACAAAATGTGATATACAAATAAACTTGGACTGGGTTCTATTTTATTTTATTCTATTCTACTTTATTCGATATTATGAATAAAAATATAAACATATGTCAAATAATTTGTTTCTTGGGGACTCAATGTGCATTTACGCACAACTCTCTAAATTAATATAATCCATAACTCTGAAACAAATGCGTACTGAATCAATGCTTTGGCTCCTAACCCTGCGTAAAAGTTGCCAATTTTCTTATAGGACCCACTATAAGATGCCTGTGGCTTGTTAACCTGTTAATTAGGCCAAGTAAAAGTGCGCAGCGTGCGTCTAAATCGCTCCAAAAGGCTCTGCGACAATGACACGTCTTGGGATCGACCCGCTATTGATGACAACAGGTTGAGTTGCCCCGGTGGATAATTGCTTTAAGGTAATTGTTAGGAAATAAATAATGCTACACTATTAAAGTCCCATAAAAAGGGAGCACATATGGCAGAACAGACGAGGTGCATGTGTCAGCTCTGTGGGCCCGCCGCGCATTTAAAACCCTGTGACAATTGCCGTGGAAAACACTCCTGGTGGAAGGCAATTTCACAAATAATTTTAGCAACAATTAGGGAGTGTGGAGGGGTGAAATGGCGATTTCACATGCAGATGCGCCGGTGGGGAGGATCTGGTACCCTGCCGAATAGCTCTGACCCTCGCTCTGGCGCTGCACTGCGCTTCACATGGGACAGGGGCGCACAAAGACGCACGGCAGCCTCCTGGGAGGACGCACACAGCTCCGGATTAGGGCAGGCATCAATCACGTGGAAGCCTTGACAAAAGCAAAAGTCCTACAGAGAAAGCCTTCACATACATTAAGGTAAATATTTTCGAGTGTGTGAAGGCAACAGGCGTCAGAAATGCCAAAAATGCCAAATCAAAGAAACTGACAAACAAAGTTAAAAAGTGGTCCACTGCAAGTGAAACGGGATTTATGGATGTAAATATACGCGTGTAAAGAATCTGTTACGTACACATAAATTGTGTATTAGTCCTGTGAAGGTTTTTTTTTTTTTTTTTTTTTAATTGTTTAAAGAATAGAAAAGTGAGGACCATAGCATATTTAATGATGAGAAAACAAAAGCCACACATTTAAAATGAAATAGGCTTATACTTCAAGTATGAATATGAAATATGAATTTGAAACATAAAGTGAAGTTACACTGCAGGGGTCAAAGCAGATGTTTCTTATTGACTCTACTTTGATCAATTTCAATGCAAGACAGCTTTTTATTGGTTATGTGCCTGGCAATATACAATAAACAATGCAGTCTAGTCAAAACTCCTGTTGATAGTAAATATAACGTCTTAAATGACAACTATATGTGTCTAAATCTTCACAAAACAAAAAAGAAATTAATCACATGTATATACATTTAACCAACATTAAATCAAATGAAAAGAAAACATTTGCCCCAAAGCTGTGTCTGTTAGTTCCACTAGTGGGCGTCTTCTGCTTGTTACCACAAACCATTTATAAAGCTTTATAAAGTATCAAATTTGAGCATGCACATGTGAGTCTTGCAGTAATTGAAAAAGGAAGGTTTATTCTCGATACACAAACTTCAATGCATATTTAACCTAGATGTGTATTTCATTCCTGTAACATTTGTGAGTCAGTTTTTTAATCATAAAAATCCAGTATAGTCACATTTTTATTTCAACTAAAGCATAAGGACAATTAAAAATAACTAGTATACAAAACACTGGAAAAATAACAGCTGTACAAAACTCTACATAACACACATATATATTCAACAATTGTGATACAGGCTTCACTTTTGTCTCACTGTCTCTGGGTCTCTTCTCTGTGAGCCAGTGCAGATCATAGACCGTATGGTGCAGATATAAACAGCTCCATCTTGTAAATGATAAAGTCTGTATCTTATCTTGATCAGCTCCTCTCTTCAAACACTTCCTACACCGTGTTATGTAGATTACCCAAGTTTCTCTGCTGCTATAGGTGACACTTTCTCATCTGTGTGTGCCAGTTTTTTGTTTGTTTTTTTCTTCCCAGGTACAATGTTTATTTATTTCAGATCACAATGCACAAAGAAAAGACAAGAAAGAGATGAGGCACAAACCAGATCTGTGACGATATGAGTAAAGGTGTGGAATATAAAATAATGTTCAATGTTTTTTTGGATTCAACTAAAGCATAAACACTTCAGGGAGGAAAAAAACAAGTTAAAACTGTGCTGGCCTGACAGAAATTATTGTTAGGTGGCAAGAAAATAATAAGTAAATGAATGGATAGTAGGATATACTGACTCCACATGAGCTCCAAAGCAATTTTAATGCATTTTAATAATTTTTTTTTGTTTTGTTTTTTGTTTTTTTCAGACTAAATAATTCATAGCAATAATGTAGGCCCATATCATGCTATTTTCTCATCTTATAATGTTGTTTCATCATCAAAAAGTGGAGTTGTGCTTTGTTCCATTCACACATGTTTAACACACAAACCCTGCATATTTAGCGTGGGTTCTTCTCTCAAACAGAAAACACTCTGTTCCACCTTGTGATGTCATGTGAGAATACAGGAAGTGCATCACTGTGTTTTAAACTCCATGCACCTTCACTAGAATCATTTGGATAATTTCAGCCCCGCAATCTGTTGAACAAAAGGTAAAATGTAGCTGTTAATTTGAAAACTACCGCTTCATGACATCACAAGGTGGAACAGAGACAGACTAATAATGCAGGATTACTCAAACATGTGTGAATGAAACAAAACACAACTTCTAGTATGTTTTTGATGCACTAACAACATTATAAAATGACTTAAAGCTCACAAAAGTAAATGTTGTGTAATATAGGACCTTTAAGTATTGCATTTGTTCCACAATTATAGCTGCGTACCATGAGTAAAAAGTCAAGGTGTCACAAAAACATACACACAACCAAGATAACAGGTAATAAAATAAATTCATGTATAGTCACCTCTGTTTAAAAGTTAGCCGCTCAGCTCCTTTTTGATTGGCACCCTAAATATGTGCCTAAAGTGTCAAACCACTAGCACCACCGCTTCATAACAATTTAGAAATATCCTGTTGAGAAGGGGTTTCAAGACGCCCCTTTTTTGCCCTAACAGCGACAACTCCTGTCTTTGCCTTGTCCAAACATTTGCACATCTGCTCAGCATTTCTGCGCCAGTGTAATGACTTCCTTATGGGCATTATTCTATCATGATGGAGGGAGCGTATAAAATGCCCTTGTGTTGCCGGCCGGTGGGAAGCTTACACTGTGCTGTAGCTCTGATTAAAGAAAGGTGGTAGAGATTGTACATGGCACTCACAGGACGTGCAGGTGCGTTTGGTTAATGCAAAGAGTGGACTGTTTCTCTGTCTCCGCCCGGCTCAGACCTACATTAAAAACAAGTAACGTCGGCAGTTTGATAATGAGGTGAAAAAAGGACAGGACAGTCATATTAGACCTGTACACAATTTGAAAAAATTTAATTAAATGAAAATGAAAATTATGGCCTGAAAGTGATAAATGAATAGTCTTTTCTTTACCACAACTGAAAGTTTGCTGCGCTACCTGACGTACAACATGAACAGTTTTCACTTCCTCGTATTCAGATTCTGTGTAGTATCCTCTGGTTCATTACTGAGTCAGTTCTGCGGCTCCATTCATGCTTGTAATGGTTCCGACTTGTTTAAGGCCTGTTAAAGGTCCTATATTATACAAAATTGACTCTTGTGAGCTTTAAGCCATGTTATAATGTTGTCAATTCATCAAAAACATACCTGGAGTTGTGTTTTGTTTCATTCACACGTTTGAAAAATACTTTATTATCAAGGCTGTCTACATCTCCAAAGCTCAAAATGTTCTGTTCCACTTTGCGATGCCATGTAGTGATAGTTTTCAAATTACTGGCTTAAATATCGATATACCGTATCACTTAATTTGATGATACAGTATCAATATGGGCTGCTGTATCGATACATCACCAAAGGTATTTTTAGGTATATTTTACTGAATTATTTTGTGTAAGTGCCACAATTGTGTTCATATTTTCACTGTTTTGATGAGTAAAATGGGTGTTTTTCATATTACCTTTGTGCAAACTTAGTGGCCTGAGTAGACTTTTAGTACCACACCCATGATTTAGCCTTTTTGTCACTGAACTGTATAGAATCTATTTGAAATACATTGTATCGAATAGTATTGAATCGAAAGTGCACTGTGTCGAAAAATGTATCGTATTGAGGCCTATGTATTGAAGTATGTATCGTATCGGCAATGATACCCAGCCCTAACCAGAATTGAACTTATCCAAATCATTCTAGTGAAGGGTGTAGGGAGTTTAAAAACACAGTGGAGCACTTCCTGTATTACCACATGACATCACAAGGTGGAATAAAGTCTTTTCTGTTGGGAGAAGAACTCGGCCTGTGTAGGAGTTGTGTGGTAAACATCTGTGAATGAAACAAAACACAACTCCGGGTATGTTTTTGATGAGTAAACAACATTACAACATTGATAATACAAACAGAAAATAGAGTAATATAGGCCCTTAAAGTCATGATGTAGACTGGTTTGGGTCCTGTTTCAGTCCTAATTCAGGTTTCAGGTCCACCATTAAAACACTAACAATCAAATTCCCTATGCTTTATATTTTACTCTTCAAGTACAAAAATTATATTAAATTGACAAATCCAAATGCACTTGTTCATCAACTGAAGATAATGCAAAAGCGGCAAGTGGTTTTCTAGTGTTATCAATAACCTAAAGGTGCACTATGGAACATTTCTGGTGAAGAGTCTGTTACCAGCTTTTCTCCATGGAGATGATATTGCTTTGGAATGTTTCACTGTATGGCTTTAAATGTATCTATCTCCACGGGAACAAGCAGATGCCACCAGGCTTGGTCTAGAGATCAATAAAAGACCCGGAATGGAATAAACTTAAGGTGGATAACTTTAATATCTTCCAGTGGGACATTCCAGGCAGAGAAACAATATCTCTGTGAAAACAAGCAGGCAACAGAAAAGTTACACAATGCACCTTTAAATTACCTGTAAATGCCATGAAGTACTTTGCAAATATGTAAAAAAGAAACTACACATACTTCGCCAACACTACATACTCTCTAAGTCATTGTTTCCCAAAGACTGGGTCGCAACCCTCAGGTCTGTCTGCATGTAGATTTGCAATATACAGTTCTGATCTGTGACCTTATCGTCATTCTGGATAAGTATTTTGCCAGAATATCCTGTCCTCAGTAGGGCCAGTGTTTCTATGCTTATTCCTTTCACTACTACATACATGTGTGACTTTGGATTTTCTGTGCTCACAAAAATGAACTCAAAGCACAGAAACAGACTGAATGCTGCGCCTGATGTGCGTGTTGTGCTCTCCTCCTGCACCCTGAACTGGAACACGCTACAAAAAACACAGACAGGTCCACCTATCTCATCAGAAATGTTGAAATGTTAAGACATGTTTTGTATCATTTCTAATATTTTTGTAATTATTTTATTGATTATTTTGTTCCAATATTGCTGGTTGAATTGAATATGGAAAAGAAAAAGAAATGGGCTATGTTTAATGTCCGAAGAGTCGACTTATGAATCCCTTTTATTGCTGCTTAAATAACAGTTTTTCATTGTTTAAAATTTGAGTAATACTAATTGTTCAGAGAGACACGATCACTCAATCAACAATAAAATTTCCTCATTAATGTTCAATAATGCTCAACCTTTATTTTGTGATTTACGAATAACGTCTATTGACTTGGGTCGCTTTTAAAATAGGATTTCCCAGAAAAAAAGTTTGGTAAACACTGCTCTAAGTTGTTGCTTCACCTGTGGCGTGTTCTTGTGATTCACTGTTGAAGATTTGTATTAAATATGATCAAGGAGAAATTTATAGTTTCCATGCTTCTTTACTGATTTTGGGTTAAGACGCGATGCTTTGGGGAAATTGGTTGATTTGGGAACATCTCACCTGTTTGAAGAGCGCACCTATGGCAACAAAGTGACACTAAACCAGCCCTATCTGCAGGACAGCGTGGGCGGCCATGTCGGCTGGTAAGACATCGTTTAAAATATTATCTCATTGTAATGGTTAAAGGCAAATCTTCAAAGACACAAGATCAGTGGTTGGCCTTAACGTGGAGTGACTCAAAAATGAAAGCTCCATATTAAACTATTACAACACTGGTCTTACATAAACAAAGCTTAGGCCGGGTAACAATGGCCAATGTGAATTATATTATTGGTGTAAAACAGCGAGAGACAGAAGAGCTGTGCTAAGAGGCAGATAAGGGGCCAGGATCATGCAACATTCTTGGTAATATATTGTAAAAAATCATAAGAAAGCAGCAATATTCCCAGTGTGGCAAAAGCTGACAGTACTTCTTTGACAAATGACTAAACCTGCTGCCTCGGGTGGTTATGTTATCAAAGCCTAGTGCGTAATGTAACTGTAAAAAAACAACTCCGAGCAAAAGGGCATCTGGTTTGATTCTTCCGCTTATCCCCCAACACAAACCTCAAACTAAAATTGGATGCATAGTTGTATTTGGAGAGCCTCACTAGAAGAGAAGAACAAATGGAGCTAGTGTATTTCAACCTAGAAGACCTGACTTCGCTCCCGTCTGCTTCTCCGGAGTAGTCCTGCTCCTCAGTCTTCATCACGTCACTCCTGTTGCTTCTCTCTCTTCATCATCTCGTCGTCTCCTTAACTCTCCACATCATTTCATCCTCCCCTTCACTCTCCTCATCGTCTCGTTGTCCCCTTCACTCTTCTCATCCTTGTTATTCTCCTCATCATCTCATTCATCATCTCACTGTCCCCTTCAGTCTCCTCATCGTCTCATCGTCCTCTTCACTCTCCTTATCTTCTCATCGTCATCTTCACTCTCCTCCTCATATCATCGTCCCCTTCACTCTTTTCTTCATCATCTCATCATCCCTGTCTCTCTCCTCGACCTCATTTCCACCACCTCCAGTGTCCAGGCTCGGGGGAAGACATCTCCTAAACTTCATCTAAACGGCCACGCCTTTCATCACGATGTCTTCTGCCAGGGTCTGAGCGCCAAACATAAATCACTGAATAAAACTTCTAATAGCTTCTCCATGTATCACTCCAGGTTGAAATGTGGTTTGCGTGTGATACATCTTGGTACAAGGTTATTTGAACTTAAAGGATTTTTTGTTGGAGGCCAGAGCCAAGTGCTGTGATGGTGAGAAAGTGGCCATGTCACCTCACAGCACTGGACTTCTGTTTGGATTGCAAGACTGGAGTTAGTTTGCTTTAGGTCTTACTGTGCCAACCCTTCAGCTAGATACTCTTGATCTGATCCAAGGCTCTAACATGAGTGTACCCTGTAAACCCGAACAAGTTACCAAACTCAAAATGATTAAGGCAATAGTTTCCCTCAATTATTTTAAGCTGATGAACTTAAAAGTCACAATCTTCCACTTTAAAAGGATAGATGGTTTGCTACTTGTACCTTTTGATAACAGCTGAATTAAAAGTGCACATTTAGCTCTACTCAAATATTTGCAGTTAGAGTTTTCAAACCACTGGAATCATTTAATTAATTTTCATTTTTTTATGTAGTTCATGATTTTTTACACACATTGTACACAGAATCCAGTACATCCATGTATCTACACACATTAGAGTATACATATATTATACTATAAACACATGATATTATACATATAGAAACATTATACATATATTAGATTGCACACACCCTAGGAGGGAGATTTAAACCCAGCTTCCCCACGTGAAAATCAGGGGATTTACTAGTCTCATCAGTATTATATAATATGTATATAGTTTAATAATATGTACATACTTACATACATGACACATTATAGTATACACATAGTACATTATACACACATTACATATACATTTTTAATTATTTAATTCATCTAAATTGTACCTCATCTATGTTTTTAAGTTACACTCACTCATATCCACAATAGTTCCTTTTAATAAAAACAAAAAATAGTTAAAATTTGTCAAAAAGAAGAATATGTTACAGCAATTTGGCAGAATTAAGTTAGTAGGACTATTTCTAAAACTTTGACTATACACAACTTAATCTGTTTAATGACTTTGAATGTTCAGGTTCACAGTGTAGTAACAAACAGATCCACTGAGCCCAGCGGCACAAGGCATGGGACTATATTGAAGTTTGGTGTCACAATTATCATGGCTAAAATAACAACAATTAACGATTATATCACAATTATTCATTTTGCTGACAAGGAAAAAAATGATGAATATTAATGATTAATATTAATGCTATGAATAAGTTTCATCTTTAAAAAAAAAAAAAAAAAAAAAAAAAAAAGAAAAAATTTAAATCTGTGAAAACAACTGTGATTAGAGGGGAACATCATACAGAAGTAACGTTTTTTCTGCACATTCTGCAGACAGAATGGCGATGATCTTTGTTGGCGTTTATCATGATTATATATAATGTCCCACAAATTATTATTATCTACTCTTTTTATTATGATAAGCGATTATAGTGTTTATTGTCCCAAATAGCACTAAGGACATTACTGTAAAGAAATATATAAGTATAAAAAGCCCTGACCATTTTTTGGTTGATTATATTCCCTGATCTTCCTCCAGCAGCTGTCTCTCTCCACAAGTGTCAAACATGAGCAGTTTGTGCGACTCACAGCTCTGGAGGTTTTATTTGGAGTAAACAGCCTCAGAGTGTAATGAGCAGTGACAGGATGGCAGCCATGTTGGCTCAGATCAGACGCACCACCTGCTCCACCTGCTCCACCTGCCCCCGTCCAGTCGAGGCTGCTCTCACCTCTTCACTTGTACACACCACAGGCTTCAGGAAAGAAAGACACTAATATCTCCTATGTAAATAAATGTGTGTGTTCATAAATCTAATTTTAGCAAAAACTAATGAAACACAAAATATGCAGCCAGAAATTGAAGGACAAATATCTAACTTTTTTCTTTATTCTTTCTAGTATTATAAATGATCTATGAGCATGTTTATGATAATAGACCAAAAAATTGAGCACAGAAAGGTTTGTCTATGCAGCCAGATTTGAAAAAATTTGACACAATTTAACTGCGGCAAAACTAACACGCTCTTACTTTAGGGTGGTAGTTTACGCCTGGAAAGACCCTTGAGCAAAAGACTTTTGACTAAAGAACTTTTGATAGTACACTTACAGACAAAATAAGGCAAGGGAGCAAAATATTAAAATATATTTCATTATATTTTAAAATCTAAGGTTATGTTTATTGTTCCACAAGGGAAAATTTGCATAAATAACAAGTCAGATTCAGAAGTCAGAAAGTACAGAAAAGAAATAAAAAGAGGACAAATGCATCAACTACACTAAGGCTCTGGTCGTCAGCCGTGCACCCCAGGAACCATAAACCTCTTCTCTCAGCACCTGATATGTTTTGGAGTAACTACATTAGTTACCCATATTTTTTATAATTGTTTAGTTGTGCCTGATCCATATACTTTTCATATATAGTCAGCTGCAAACACATTTTGTCAAATCATAAAAAGACAGATTGTTATGTTTTGTGTGCTGTGTTTTGTGGTCTTGAACATCCATATTCAAAGAGTGAAAAAAACCCAGAGGGAAAAAATTAAATTCAAAAGAAAGATCTTATATAGATGAAACAAGAATCACAGACAATGAACCAACAATGAACCAACAATGAACCAAGGAGCACATGGGGTTTAAATCCACACAGGTAACATGGCACAGGTGGAGCACAAGAGGGTGGGCACACAGAAGTTATCACACACAAGGAAGTCAAGCACGGAAACACAACGTATGAGTAACAGGTATGTTAAAATAAAACAGGAAATGCACAACAATACAAAACATAAGTCGAGACATTAAAGATCAGGGATGTAACTTTATCCAAATCTCATGGTACAATATTATCACTATATGCATCTCACGATGCAATATTTATTGTGATATTTTGAAGAGGCTAATATAATTGTACTCTACTTTTTTGCTTTTAAAATACATTGACAAGATTTTGGTGTGAATTATTTCTGTCATAATTCCAAGAATTCAAGTAAAAAACATATTTCTTCACATTGTCTGCACTGAAATGAATCATGGGATATGTAGTTTCCGATGTTTATAAGCTGTTGCTACTATAAAACCATGCATTTAAGCAAAGGAACTTGTGATTCGATATATTGTGACAGCCCATGATATCACTGTGAGACGATATCACAATATTTCGGTTATTGTTACATCCCTATTAAAAATTCTTTATTACACAAAACGGATCCTTGTTTTAACCATGTTATAATGTTGTTACCTCCTCAAAAACATAGTTTTGGTTCATTCACACATCCTTTATTACAGTGTTATTTTGCATCAGACATGTCAAACTCAGGCCAAGGGGTCAAATTTGGGGCGTGATATAATTATATTTGGCCCATGAGATCATAACAAATATGTATTAGAGCTGGCCCGCTGGTTACAGATGGACTACAGAGCCATTATTTATTTAAAATGTTATTATTTTATATTATGCTTGTTTTGGATTCAATGTTTAAGCAAAACTCTTATTAAACATTTATTTTAATAAGAAAAGGTTTAGCATTACATATCTTGAAAGAAGAGAAAACATGTACATTTTGTTGAAATGTTTCAATAAATATTTAGTTTGGCATACGACTTAGTCCCAGTTTTTTTTTTTTTTTTTTTGGCCCTCTGTGAATTTGAGTTTGACACCCCTGGTCTACATCTTCAAAGCTCTGCTCCACCTTATGATGTCATGCAGTGGTAGTTTTCAAGTTAACAGCTACCTTTTACTTTCTCTCTACTTTCAGTTCAGTAGAGAAATTATCCAAATGTGTATGGATGTAGGGAGTAAAATCACAGTTGCTGTATTACCACATGACATCACAAGGTAGAACATGTGTTTTTTTGTTGTTGTTGTTGTTTGAAGAATGAACTCAGTCTAAATATGCAGGGTTTGTGTGTTTAACATGCGTGAATGAAACAAAACAAAACTCTTTTTAATGAAGAAAAAACATGATAACATAGATCAGAAAATAGTGTAATATAGGCTCTTAAACATGGGGAACTACTCACTTTTATTCAGAATTCAAAAGTATTCCAAGAACAAAAACTTAATGGGCATCTTGGGAACATTTGGACACGACTCACACACACAGCTGTCAGATAACTCACAATGCAACAGTACAACTCCTTTTTGGTGTCGTAACAAGCTCCCCGGACACCCAGATCACCAGCAACCGGCAGTGTAAAGGAATACAGTGGGTTCCTGGCATCATTTTATTACAGTGGCCAGTGTTACAATCCATTTTGCACAAGCGGGGGACTGCACAGGGCCAGTGTGAGAGTCCGTGTGTGTGGCATGTGATAGGAGCAGAATGCTAGGCAAGCACGCTCTGATGTGCATGCCAAATCCACTTGTCCCCTCACATAAGCGACCAGTGAGGGGCTGAGCAGAGCAGAGCAGCCAGAAGACTCCTTACAGTATAGAGTCCAAAAGTCCATCCAGGCACTCAATATTACTTTTAATCAAACTTCTATAAGCGTTTTCACTTCTTGCTGTTGAATATAGTGGGTTAAAGGGTACAAGGCAATAGCGTATTCACCCAGGAGAGGAGTGGTTCACATACATTTTGGCACAGGGGGGTTTGAAATTATACTTTGACAAGCCAGAACCCCCAGTTGAAATCAGAGGCAAAAAATATTACTTTTAAACAGAATACCATAGCTTCGGATGTGAGGACTTTTTCACTTATACTTTCTCATACTGTTGAAGAATATATTTTCATTGAGACAGAACTTACTCTGTAAAACATTTGTAGGAAAACTAAAGTAGTACTAAAGTTAAAAGAAAAAAAAAAAAAAAACTTGAGTAATCTAAGTACTGACTTTAGTTTGAAATGTTAGGCTATTGTGTCATTGACCACTTAGTCATTGTCAGTTGAAAGTTAAATATAATACTAAAAATGGTCAGCTGATATTTATCTTGAACTACTACTACTCTAACTTAATTTTAACTCAATATTTGTAACAATATCTTTGAACATATGTAGATAATTTTCTACATAGCACATGATTTGCATTCATGCTTTCTGTACAAATATTACGAATATTATAAAGCTCTGAAATTCTGAAAAGAGAATTATATATTTTGACAGAATAATTATTAGGATGCCTGAGTACAGAAGTTTAAGTTGATCGGTGATTGCCTTTCTTCAATTTAAAAGTATTATTACTTTTCAAGACATAAAATGTGACGTAGTAAATGCAGATTCAGATAAAAATGTTTGCATATTTGTAGATCAGAGTGGCCCTAAACGACGCGGTGAACTACATACAGAGGAAGTATCTTTGAACTGATCGTCAAAAAGCCGTCCAATAGCTATTCATAATCAATGCTCATACTACTACTCCATATGCAATAAACATGGAATCAGTGAGACAAACCAGATTTCACAAGAGAAAGCTGAGCCGCTGCAGCATATGCATATTAGATTGTGAGGTAATATTTTTAAAGCGCTAATACACATTTAGTTATGGAGTTTTATCAGATCTATATTCATACAACAAAAGTCACCAAAAAAATAAATAAAAAGTACATTTTCAGGGTGTCAGTACAACTAGTCACAGTAGTTTTAGTTAGTACTGGATTAAAAAGAATCCTTTGGCACTTGAGTCACACAAGTTAATTACATATTTTACTATTTAATTAATTGAGATAATTAATTAAACATTTTTATGAGTTTCAATCTAATGTCACTATAATAAATTCAACATTTTCAACAGTGATAATTCAGTAAGACATTTCTTCATTACAAAATTCATTATAAAATGGTTCACAATATACCACTATATGACCATAGGGGATATTGTAAAGAATTATTGATGTATGCTAGTGTAAGTATTGATATAAATTACTGAACGGAACACTTACATTTACAGTTAGTGAATCTGTTGTGTTAAATATACTTAGGATGCGTTCATACATGCACTATCACCCCAACAAAACTAGGACGAAACTAAGACTAAACTTGGAACTTAACCAAGATTAGACCAGGACTAACCAAGACTATAACAGCACTAAACCAAATCTACATTAGGCTAAAACTGGGCCCAAACCAAGGCCAAACCAGGACAAGTGAGAACACATCCTGAACTTAAGTTAATGAGAAATATTATTTTCAGAAAGGAAAACATTTATCAGGCTGTTTATTGCAGCTGTAGTTGGGTTCAACCAGGAACCACATGTCTCTTCATTTCAAAGAACACAAGGCATTTCTACTCTAATCAAGAGTGGACAAATCTGCGGATGGAGGCATGAGGAGAAGAAAAGTCCTCTTTGTTAATGAACATAAAAGTAATGCCTTCATTTCGCATGCTATCACAATTAGTCTCAGCGCGAGGCATCTGAAAGCTCCTCCAGAGAAGCCCGATCACTTGACCCCCATCTGTGACTGAATGCTGTCTCCCCATTAGGTGCTGCTCAAACCATAACGTCTATCTGTGCGCGGCCTGGACACAGACACTTAAAAAAGCCAGGGGCAGCACAAAGAGCACATATACACACAGACACAGAGTCACACGGCACCTCCTATTCAAAAGAGCCTTTATTCTGTTGACCGCTCAGCTCAGGGGATGAGGGAAAGACACTTTCTCTAGCTCCAAACTTCATAAAACTGACACTGAGTAATTATTAAGTTGGCTTATGTTTAGGTGTTAATCTAAATATGAGAATTTTCAATAAAAGCAGTTATTGAGAATTGAGATTTGAGATGGAGATGAAAATAGAGATACTTTTTCCAATCACAAAAACACAAAGTAATATACATGTAAATGCGATTCATTCATTTTGGGGTAGCAGAACTCATAAGAATATGCAGGATTAAACATGTGTGAATGAAAAAAAACAGAAGTCCAGGTATGTTTGTGATGAGGAAACAGTATAACATCGATCAGAAAACAGAATATGGGCCCTTTAAGGTTGGCAGTTCAGCCCCATCTGTTACCAGTCCATTCTTTTGTGTACTTCACCTGTAAGTAATGAGTTAGAGTTAGTGATTGAAGCATAACATATAGTTATTCAGCCATTCTGTCACGGGGTAGACTGATGGAATGGAGGTTGCCAATCCATGCCTTCTGACCACCACTAATTACTCAGATGCATCACATTCATACAAAGGCAAGGTGGGTGTAGTATCTTGCCCAATGACACTGAAACCTTATTGGAACTGGGATTGAACCAATGACCTTTGGGCTGTAAGGTAAACACCAGTGCTGCCCCAAAGTCTTAATCTGGCTAAATTTATCCAGGAATACCACAAAATCAGCATGATAATAAACATTTTGACTGCCACCTTCTCATACTACACATGAAGTATATGAATACACCTTCACTAAAATAATTTGGGTAGTTTCAGCCCAGGAATTGGCAATTTCTACTGAACAAAAGGTAAAAGGTAGGGGTGTAACGATATCCAAGGCACGATATGATATCATCACGGTATGAACCTCAAGGTAAGATATTTATTGCGATATTTTTTGGAGCTAACAAAACTGTGAATATTCTGCTTTTTCCTCTTAAAATGCCCTGACAAGACTTAATCCAAAGAGCTAAGACTTAAAGGTGATTAGAACTGTTATTTCTTCATGTAGTCTACACTGAAATGGAGAAAAGGATCATAGTTTAGTTCCCTCTGTCTTTTTTTTTTTTTTTTGGCTATTGCTGCACCATAACTCTTAATTTAAGCAAAGAGACTTGTAATTCAATATATTGTAATGGTCCACAATATTATTGTGAGAACACTGACGATACGATATCATGATATTTCAGTTACTGTTACATCTCTATTAAAAGGTAAATGTTAAACTAGTTTCATGAAACAGCATTTTGAAGATGCATTTTGTAGATGTAGACATACTAATAAATGAATCATCCATAAAGTTGTTTTAGAACACACCCATAATCTTTTTATTCAATCCAAGCTCCTCAAAATTACTGAACTTGTACAATATTATACACTGGTAATTTTATTCAGAGCTTGCAATAATTTACTACCATGTAATATTCAAAGCTTATTCAAAATGAGAGAGAGAACTTATCATTTTAGAGGGTATGGAAATTTCAAATTACTCGTAAAAGTTTCCGTGTGTCTGTATGTGGTGTAAAACTCTGGAACAGTCTGGATACACATCTCAAGCAATGCCAAAATATTCATAAATTCAAGTTGTTATACAAACATATGGTTTGGTCACAGTACATGGAGAGTGGGTCATAATATTAGAACAATACTGCCTCTGTAGCACTGGTTTATATTTGTTGTTTTCTTACCATTGCTGGTTTGTGCTGTCCATTACATTACTTATATTTGATGTTTCTTACCATTGTCTGTATCCTTAACTTTACCATTGTTGGAACACTTATGTTATACTACCAAGTTATAACAGTGACTCTTTGTCTGCACTTGTAAATAGTTCATATAGTTTAATTTAAAATGTCTGAAAAACGCAAAATAAGATCATTGTGTTAGATTATGAAGAGTAGGGGTGGGATTAAATAAGTTTTCTTCTTCCCACTCCTTTTTGGGCAAAATAGTAATAATAATTTAAAAAATATATATACTCAAAAATGTGTATAAAACAAAACTCCAACTCCACAACTTTGAGGAGATAACATCATTCTAACATGACTTAAAGCTCATAAGAGTCGTAATATACGATCTTTAAATAATTTCCTGCTAATGAATCTGTGTATAGTCACAGAATATCCATTGCAATTGTGTGAAAACCACTCATTTGCCACTTACTCAATCGCTGTTTGAGCAATTCTACATTCAAAACGGCCAGCAAACCACTGTGTTATGTGAGACATGAATTATCCCAGCACTGGAACATGGCTATTAGCTCAGAAAATGATAAGTGTTTGGTATATGATGAAGAATGTTCTATGGTTTTGCAAATGGAGCTACTAAATTGATAGTGGATATCTTTTGAGCTTAAGCAAACACATGGGTCAGCTCTTCCCTTGATAATCTACCTTAGAAAATGTATTACATGATGGAGCAATGGTGGTCAAAAGTAAGTGGCAGAAAACGTTTTAAGCCGTTAAAGAGGCTGTTGTAATTGAGCGGTTAACACAGAGACCAGATTCAATTTCTTATGTTTTTGTCATGTTTGCATTTTTCCTACCCAAGAAATTCATAGATTACAAATGTGTAATTTGGAAGGTACTCTAACCAGCCAAATGGATTTAAAAATATCTGATTCATAGAGGAGGAAGCAATGAAAATGTGTACTCAGGTAAAACTAGTAAGAACTAAAAAGATGTGTTAAATAACAAGTAGTGGCATTCAAAACACAATTATGTATATTTGATTTAAAATAACTACTAATAATACTCTTGATAGTACAAAGCCTTTTAAGCATGTCTTAAAATATCTCAATATTTGTCTGGAGTTTAATGGTAATTTTTAATGGCAAAGTGGCGAGTTTTATTGCTAGAAAATACTACG
The DNA here is from genome assembly GCF_026225935.1 of Boleophthalmus pectinirostris. Taxonomy (NCBI): domain Eukaryota; kingdom Metazoa; phylum Chordata; class Actinopteri; order Gobiiformes; family Gobiidae; genus Boleophthalmus; species Boleophthalmus pectinirostris. Next base: position 31,693,192 of record NW_026571299.1, read on the forward strand.
TTTGGTTGTGTCACCTGCACTTTTCTCATGAAGATTGACAGGTTTGATACCATTCTATAGAACATTTGAGGCAAAGCAATGGAGAATAGAAAGTCAGTTAACTTGCCTAAAATTGACTACCAACTGACCTAAAGTGGCTTCAAACCATTTAAAATACATCTGCCTACACCGTTTTACTTTAATTCTTTAACACCTATTTACAATCAAAACAAATCCAATGATAGTACAGTAGTAGCAGGCCCTTAGCCATGACTGCAAAATCGTCTTAACAAAGCTAGTAAGCACTAAACCTACATAATGCAAGCAAAAGCGAAGTGTGTTTAAGACATTAGCGGCATCTTCCACATAATTCAATTAATCCAGGCATCTTGTAGGTCTAACTCTATGTGGAGCGAGCTTGTTGATGTCAGAGTAGGGATTTTTTTTCTCTGTAAAAATATATATCTCTGGTCATCTGAGCGTCTCTAACTCAACTGTCACAGAAGATTAGGAGAGGAACAACTTGTCTTGCTATCCCGAGGAGCATGGGGTCCTCACGAGAGCCCAGGCCACAAGCAGAATCAATGTTACCGTTCACATAATCACGCATTGCTGATTTACCATGTAAGATGCATTTGGTCTGCTGCCTAAGTGTGTAAGGCCTCTATTCATTTGGAGATGTTTTCCTCAGAAAGTCTGGTCATAACATCACATTGACGCCTCTCTCCTCCTCCCCAACTTGCATCTCCAGAAGAAAGTCCTTTGTACACTACATTGTCATACGTAGTTTGCCTGGTTATCCGAATGAGAGACGCGAAAACACCCGAAATGTTCAAATCCCTTCCACTAACATGCAAGTAATCTAGTTATTCTGTTCAATTAAAGTCGTAAGTATGTGTTTGGATAGTGGGATTCAATAAGTCACTTAGATTTGATTTAGATTATGTCCGATTTATGAAGATTCATTTCAGTGGAACACCTCATACATCCAGTGGTGGGAAAAGTACTCGATTTTATTACTTAAGAAAAAGTACAGATACTGGAGGGAAAAAAAAAAAAAACTCAAGTAAAAGTATCACATGAAAAACCTAATTAAGTACAAGTATTGAAGTATGTTTAAAAATGTACACTGAAAGTAAAAAGTAAAAACAATTTTGAGGCTTAATAATGATTTTGATAGAGATTTGTGGTGAATTTTGTTCGACAGAAACGACTGAATTGATTGTTTATGTCCTAGCTGCTTTTATTTGTATATTTTTGTTGGTTCAAACTACAAATATGTTAAAAATAATTCAGCAGGTCTCAAACTATCATAAAAAATACATAATATTTTCTGTCCTGTTCAAAATTGTAGAGGAGTAGAAAGAATAGTTACCTGCTCTTAAATGAAGAAAAGGAAAAAGTATGCACTTTAAAATAGATCGTTTTCACAACAGCCAGAAGTGCCATGATGTAGGTTAAATGTCACTAACGTTAATGCTTTTCTATGTCAAAATATCTGTGGAAATGTCTCACATATTTTCCACCAGCTTCATTAATCTGCCCCATCACCAAATCTTCATCCAACAAGGTCGACAAACGACATATTCTGTCCATGAAGAATTTATCCACAACTATCAAGGTAAGAAAGACGAAAACGTAAAGGCGAACAACGACGACGCATTGGTGAACTACTCCTGAACAAAACTAACATTATGGTCATGAATAAAACATAAGTAACTTGTAAACCCAGACTGATTCTAGAATTAAAATAAAAAATCAATTTCATGATGTAGATATTAGCACATAGAGGTTTGTGCAGTTCAAATGCTACAGATGTAATGAGAACATCTGTAGCATTTGAACTGCACAAACCTCTATGTGCTAATATCTACATCATGAAATTGATTTTTTATTTTAATTCTAGAATCAATGAGTTCCTTATTAACTAATAACTTATTACTTATGTTGTATTCATGACCATAATATTGGTTTTGCTCAGGAGTAGTTCACTAATCCTCGTCATTGTTCACCTTTACGTTTTCATCTTTCTTACCTTGATACTTGTGGATAAATTCTTCATACACAGAATATGTCCTTTGTCTTGCTGGATGAAGATTTGGTGATGGGGCAGATTTATGAAGCTGGTGGAAAATACGTGAGACATTCCCACAGATATTTTGCCACAGAAAAGCATTAACAGGAAGTCCTGCAAACCTACGGCGGGGCACTTCCGGCTGTTGTGAAAAAGGTCCATGTACTTAAGTACAGATACCAAAAATGTATACTTTGTTACATTACACCACTGCATACATCCTAATTCAAATTTCTTGACAGCAGCATGGTTTTATTTACTGAAATACATTCTAAGATGTTTGCACGTTTGTGTAATCCTCCAGTCGTTCAGATACAGTCTATAAATACAGCAAAAGAAAGTTGAATTCAGTCGACTGGAGAAACATTCACTGGGCTAATCACGTTAACAAATTTTGAAGCACGAAATATTGCTACACAGAGATACTGCAATAAATGATAATTGTAACAAACAGGCCAGTTGGTTACCCATAAGAACGCTTAGCACCGTCACCCTTCACTAAGACACTTTAAAACACCGCACTTTGGATCACACACAGCACTTTAAACATATTTGCACAAATTACAAAAGACATTGCACATAAATGGTTTTTAAAATGTATTTATTGTCTTTCCTTTTAACGCTTTTAATCCTGAGGCTCAGTGGCACTTTAACTGAAAGCTGCTGGTCCCTGAAGGAAAAGGAGGAATTACCTTTTTAAACTGAGTAGTGCAATATATATGGTGCAATATATCTGTTTGGAAATGTTTTAAGTGCTGTTGTGTGTATTTTATGGTGTTTTAAGGAATGGTGTGGTTTTGCTTTGTACTTACCTCCTTTTTCTTTTGTTCAGGTTGTAAAAGAGTCCCCTGGCAACAAGCTCCCTCTTTTAAGGTTCCGGGCTGGACCAAGTGTAATATATTGTACAGGGGAAGTAGATTATGTGTTTTATTGGTTTATGGGTTTTAGAGTTTACTTGGTGTGTGATTTTAGGGTTTTTATGTATATGGTTGGGGTTTTAATAGTTATTTGGTTTTGGGTTTACTTTATGAAGTGTGAGGGCAATATTTTAAGCTACTGCTAATTTTTACTATCCCTGTTTTAGACATTGTAGTTTTACCCAATCAGTCAGACCAAATAAAAGGCACCTCCAAACATCATTCTGGGCTCTGTTACTGGAGAAGAAACTGTTGCCTGCTCCAATTTTGCATCTTGCACTTTTTGCACTTGCACTTTTTAGTAATGATTGAAAACCAAAAAAAAAAGTAAACTGTGAACCACATCTTCACACTTTTGTCTGTGTTTTTAAATCTTACTCACTGAACCCCAACCTGCACACAGTCAACCTACATCACAATAACACTGAAATTACTTTATGCCAATGTCAGAATAAAAATAATAAGATCATCTCACTGCACCATTTTTAAATAGACCGTATCATTAAAGGTCAGGAGCTGCAACACAGATAATAACAGAACAAACCAATAATTAACTCTAGAAGTTTCTTATTCCACCTGATACAGCTCAAATCAAATACCCCAGATCTCCCCATTTTTGCAAAAAAATTGTGCACACAACAAAATATATTGTTCCAGCTTTCCAACAAGTATTGAATGATAAGTCGATACAAAAATTATAGTGACAGGCCTAATATTCACTCAGCTAATTTTGTCCTGTTGACAGAATTCAACCTCCTTTTGCGATGTAATATACTGTTAAAATCTTACCTTACTTTACTATCTTGAGCAATTATATGCATAACAGAGAGATATCTGTCAGGCTATCTAAGTGTCAGACTTGACAACACTCAATTATGGCATCTCTTCTATGTGAGAATGTGAAGGGTTGAACCTTTCACAAACACACTTATCTCCTATCATCTCTAATATAAAGTCTACCTGGAGCTTATAGTAGGAAGCAAATTTAATATCTAATCTGGGCAAGGCCTTCTGTATGTGCCAACACATCCCTTGTGAGCATTATTGAAATAAAAGTGTTTCAAATCTCATCCAGAAGTCATTTTCAATCTGGTAGTACTGGTCTTCTTATCTGTTGCATGCTGTGAAACATTCTAGGCAAAAGTTAAAACATCACAATGGAGACAATCAAGACATCAAGTGGAGGACCCTTGACCAGAAAAATTACATAGTGGATATTTGTCTAACTATAAAAATTTACATATTCATTGTATTAGTTCATAAACCTTTGTTAATTTCAGATTTTTTCCACCACATAATTTTCTGTAATTTTCTCTTTCCTTGGCTGAAAAAGTATAGAGAAAAGTCTATTTTATATGTTCACAAGGCAAGAACGCAATACAGGTTTTCCAATTGCAGGAAGCAAGATAGCTCAATCTCATTTTCATATTGTTGAAGTGCCCTTGAGCAAGACACTCAAACTTGCCTGAAGTATTTGTAATGCTGCTGCATAAAAACACCTTACAGTGCATTGAGTACGATGTTGAGTATAACTAAATATAATAGCTGAAATGTATAATTAGAAATATTACTTGAAGGGTAAACAAGAAAATTATACTGTGCATGACATGTCTCTTTTATCAGTTATCAGTCTACTATTTTGGTCTTTGTATACAAGTATTTTCAGCAATGGCTTTTTTATATGACAGTAAAATGTTGCGGTTTGTAAAATTATATGGAAAACTGGGGAGCTTATTTTAAATCTAACTTGGAAAGTCCCCAATGTGCTCCAGTCATGGTATGTGTCACTTATACTGTCATTGTCAGTGTTTCTCAAACTGTTGTCCTAGAGTGAAACACAAAACTGAGAAACTCAAAACTATAGGCTCAAATTTATGTTCGATTAAATTTAATTTAACTATTATTATCTATTATTTAAAGATAGTTCAAAATGACTCTTCAGTTGTGTTTTGTTTTGTGTTTTGTTTCATTCACTCATGTTTAAGAAACCCTTAGTCTGTCTACATCTCCAAAGCTCAAAATGCTCTGTTTCACCTTGTGATGTCATGGAGCGGTAGTTTTCAAGGTAGCATCAACCTTTCTCCTTTGGTTCAAATGACCCAAATGATTCAAGAGAAAATCTATGGAGGTCAGAAACACAGTGGAACACTCACTGTATTGCCACATGACATCACAAGGTGGAGCAGAGTGTTTTCTATTTGAGAGAAGAACTTAGATACTAAATGTGCAGGATTTGTGCAATAAACATGTGAATGAAACAAAACACAACTCTGGGTATGTTTGTGATAAAGAAACTAAATTAAAAAATAAATCAGAAAACAGTGTAATATGAACCGTTTAAAGAAGACATAAGAGTGTATTTCTTAAACTGTGGTACATACTATACGTGTGTTACCGCTGGTGGCAGTTTGAATATTTGTTTTCTTAAGAGACAAATTAGTCCATGTTCTTGTCCTTCTTTGGATTAATCATCATATAACTACCTTATCTATAGTTAAGTCTCTATATAAGTCTCTAAATGGTCTTTAATATTATATTGAAATACAAAACTGTCTAAAAATCTAATATTTAAGATTGAATTCAACAATGACGCAGCTACTTTTTTTTTTTGTTCCTATCAGTCTGAAAATAATACAGGCCTAAAAAAAGGTTCTAAATATTGCTAAAAATGTTCTTTATAGGAATTGTGGTATTAATCTTGCTATTATATATGACAAACTTCAGTGACTAGTACTCCATAGTGATGTCCAAGCTTTTAAGAATCAGTCCATATTTTAAGGAAAAGGAAAGCATTTTTCCACCCCAGAGGTTATTAATGAATTCAACTGGACAAGTGTAATATAATATTTCAACACAGGAAGGCAGGGCAACCATTCTGTCATTTGAGAATGTGAGAAAGACTTACCTGGTCTGCCAGTAACAGTTCATTATCCTGGACTCATCTAAGGCCGACTGGAACAGTACAACCTCCTGGTAAATGGTAAATAAATCACAAACGTTTTGGGGTAAGTTTCATTTTGTGTATCATAAATTGTTTGGATGTTTCAAATATATTCCCTGTTCATGGCATCTTGTAATAATGGGCCATTTTGTGGATTGACCATTCAAAAGATATAATATTTTGTAATGAATTGTTAATTACTATGGCAAGAGACCCAATTTCTCCTCATTTTGAAACCCATGGATATAGAAGACATAAATGCTAAAAGCCACCATTAAAACAGTAGTAAACCCCATAATTGTAGGAATGCTTGAAAGTTTTATCTTCCACTAATCAGTTAAAAAACCCACCCTGTTTGAAGAGTCACACAGGGACAGTGGGATATTTTCAGAATTTCAAACAAGGCTCTGCCTATTTTTTGCGTCTTCAGTGACCTCTTGGTGCAGAAAACCATGCGTTTGTCACACACACACACACACACACTTAGGAAATACAAGCTTTACACAACAGGAGTGTGAAATCACCATGTTCCAACAGCAGAGGAGGAGCCCAGGCCTCGGCCAGGCCCTGCTCACTGCCATGGCCCAGGATTCAAGAAGTTTCCACTGGATACAAGTCAAACTGCTGCCAGATTGCAAGCAGATATCCACAGGTTCTGAATAATGAAAAATTTGGAGAATTACCATAGCGATTAATGATTTATAACAAATAGTTACTGAAATATTGTATAAGTCCTATGCTAAATCACTATTGATTAAGCTGCCCTAGGGTGCCGTGATGGACACGTGGATGCTAGTGTGTGGCAATGACCTCTCCAACCACCAATAACTCATGCACACACCACATTTAAATATCCATGGTTTCAGAGTGATGAAAATCTAGCAGCGATGCCACAGTAATTAACAATATAAAACAAAATATATCTTTTGAGGTGACAAAATGCTCAAAATATCACATATGAACCAATAGCTGAAACCCGCGAATAGGTAAGGTGGGTAAAGTGCCTTGTATAACATCAGTGGAATGCACTGATCAGAGCTGAGATCAAACCACCAACTTTTTGGTTTGAGCAGACAACTACTCTACCACCTGAGTCACTGTCACAATGTAAGTGGCAGTTAGTATATCTTAAACAGTGATTACAATAAGCAAAAGGCTGGTTTTATCACCCCCACTGTCAAACATGCAACATCAGTATGTGACTCTGCACAATGAGAAATCCACAGTAAACCAAAATAAAGCACATTTACTCCTTAAGTGGAAGATCCTTAAGTAACGCGTGTGTGTGTGTGTGTGTGTGTGTGTGTGCGTGCGTGTGTGTGTGCGTGTGCGTGCGTGTGTTAGCCTAAATTGTCTTTAAAAATACTATAGTTTTAAATAAAAACTCACAATACACTTATAGGTCTGGGTGTCCTTTACATTTATTCTGTGATGTATGTATATTTTGTAGTACACCTAAAGGTATAATGACAAATAATGACAGGTAATAATGCAATAAGTGGAGTACATAAACAGAAGTGTGTAAGGTTACCATTACAGCAGGGGGAATCCAGGCCATGACTCTGCTCACCACTGCCGTCAAGTGATTCTTCAGTAAAGTCTGGGTTTCCGGAAGGCTGGGTACTACTAAATAACACAAAATAACCAAAATATATTTCTTCAATCAGGATATAAAAAAACATTAATGGTGAAAATACCCCTTCACACCTTAATCAGAAAGTGTTTTTAAAGTAAATTTAAAAATGCCTACTTTTCAAACTTAAAAAAACAAAAAACAAAACCTAAGGTCACATTAGGGCTTTGAATATTTAGCCAGTGTGAGCTCAGAAATATCTCTGGTTTATGAAACATGCTGCATATTTTCTCAATCAGCCACTGATGTGAAGAGCAAGTCAAGGTAGAAATTTAGACGTTCCTTTTTCAGATTCGTATTATCACATTCAAGTTATGCACTCGTCAACTCTGTACAGCCAAATATTAGTCAAACTATATTATTTTAGCGAATTTGAACATCCTTATACTTTCCTACTTTCCTCTCCTGTAAATGTATTGAGCCTTTATGTGCGCTTACTTGATCGGGATATCGCAGTACAAAGTAAGATATTCTGTTAATATGCATAAATACAGTATTCTAGCCTATGCTTACAACATGTCATATTTTATATTTTAACTTGTAGTAAAACGTGATCTTACCATAGTCATATTTCAATGCACCGTGGCTTTCACGTGGTGTGGTCGTGGTGGTTTTTTTTTTTTTGTTTGTTTTTTGTTTTTTTGTTTTGTTTGTTTGTTTTTGTTTTTGTTTTACGTGTTTGCCTTTTCGTAAAACAGATAGTGGAGTTTGGCACTGCACGGTGGAGCAACACCACCACCTAGTGGCCGAAAAAAAGGTCAGCACTGTACATTACTTTCATTGGAGCTATGTACAAATAACGCTACAATTTGTAATATTTTAGGCAGGACTATGTAATGAAAAGAAAATAATGCTTTTTTTATGTATGTATTGGAAGGAAACTATGGCAGGTCATTGTCATTTAAGTGAGATTAGATTGTACTTATTTAAACGATGAACTCAGTGGTAACCTGAAGGGGGCAGTAATGCAGTCAAATTTCAGAGGACTTTACTGATACGTCACATCCTGTGTCAATATGGCGGCGCACTAGCAAGTCACATTAGGACAAATTTGTCAAAGATATTCATTAAAACAGAGTCGATTCATGCGCATTGTCCGGCGAAATCAAATAGGTAATTTGGTTCTTTGAATATCCATGTGAATATCTCTGGAAAGCTTCATTAGACTGCTATTTTGTTTTCCTCCGCTAGCTGCATGCTTTTAAGTCCTTTGCTAAAATGTCAACATAGACATGAGAGAAATATTAAACAGTACTGATCTAGAAACGAAATCAAAGTGTACTTATCTTTTTTATTTATCTTTTTCTTTTTTATTTGTTGAGTGGTTTAACGTGTTATAGAAATCATATAAAAGCGAACTTGCAACTTGAGCTGAATTGGCCATAAAGACAAATACCCGATGGTTACCAGAGACTGACACAGACTAATTCATGTCTAGAGATTGATATGCAAAAAGTCAATACTCTTATCAGGAAGTTTTGACAGTTAAACAGTCCCTAAAAGCAGAAGCAAATAACTGGCTATACTTAAAGTTAAAATAATAATACATAACATTTGTACATTTGTAATTGTGCAATTTGTAATGTATTAAAACATATTGATTAGCAAAAGCAAGTACGTACAAGTGTAAGATAAGTATTTAGAGTAATGTTTGTGTCATTATCTTTGAAAATAAAACTGATCGTCTGTTTTTTCTATGAATATCTTTTACTAGTGTGTAAATTCTCATTGTCAAAATGTTTTACTGGACTAGGGATGGGCATGATTAATCGATAATTGATCATTAAGAATTTCATTGATTACGTTAATTTTAATCGACAAAATGAATATAGGTTGCTGTGCGTAGCGTGACCAAACAGGGGTCCGTACATGTGTCTCTCTGCATCAGAAGGAGCGAGCAAACACAAACAGTCGGTCAGTCTGCAACGTACCAAAGCACAAATGTGTATTTAACGATGACTTGTACAAGAAATTCCACTTTTTCCGCTGCGTTCAGGACCAGTGTGAGTCCATGTGCACAGTGTATAAAGCAGCACATGTTTCTTTGTCCAGTGGAAAAAAGCTTTGCCAGGTGAGAGTCGCGCAATGTCGATAACGAGGATTCACCTCCCACCCCCCGTACGGTGTCCTGGTTTTGACAAACGCAAATATGGTCACAAAACCTGTATTCCACTGAATCATGTCTTTTAATCCGACAGAAATTGACCGCATCAGCGACACAAGAGCTGTAGTTTTATCTTCGCTTAGTTTATGCAAATTAGCGATGCGGTTTTAAGTTTCGTTTCTGTGAGAGTTGCGCAAAACTGAATTAAACACATTATAATGTCAAACGGATTGATGTGGCTCTAGAGTGGTTACGGTTTATATGATTAAGAAAATTTCATCGAGTGCCCATCCCTAATGATCCCTCCCTGACTCACTAATGTCCAGGAACAGGACATTAGTCAGTTAGTTATCGCTTCATAAAAAATGTATCTTGTTAGTCATCTGGTTTTATTTTAGAACTAAGCAATTAAACCTTTAAAATGTAATTAAAACAAGTCATATTTTAGCTTGTGATTCATCAAATATGATTTTTTCTTACTCCGCAGAACTTTTATCCAAGCATCATGGTCCATCTATGTAAGTATCAACAACTTTCAAAAATATGCAGAATAGACAGGAGCTAGGTACTCCTCGCTGTGAATGTGGCTTAAGATCTGTGTCCCTGGGAACTGTTTCTGACTGGTTTCCCCATTGACATCAAATTACAGGTCAAATGTAGGACAAATCTTCATAATACATTATACATTTTTTATTTTATTTTTTTAAGTAGTCATTAGGTCTGCTTGTCTTTGTGGTTTGATGCTCAGTGCTGTTTTACTCAGTCTTTTCACATGGACATTGTCACGTGCAACAGCCCTCCTGAATGTGTGTGTGTGTATATATATATATATAGAGAGATAGATAGATTAATAGTGCTTTCATTACACTAATGTATGTAATATGAACATTTAAATAATGTTGATGTATAAAAAGTCTGTGTATTTTTTGTTTAATGTCTTGCTGCAGGCACGGGCAAAGTGTAAAAGCAGCCACAGATAATAAATAAATAAAAGCCTGGTGTGGAGGAACTGAGAATCTTACAAACAAAAATGTTTTGAATAAAAATAAAAACAGAAGTTTATTAACCCTGCCAGAAAAGTTAACCAAGTACATTTCAAAAGTTGAAAATGTACAAATCACCTGCCCATGCCTTTGTAGAATAAATAATAAAAACTGGCATTCATTTGTGTAAGTAATCATCAGGGATTAAAGGAGATATTAGGACATAATCATATTGAAAATGTTTACAGTTTCTTTTCTTTTTTTTTCTTGGCAGCATCCCTCCTCCTAAAACAGTACCATGGAGGATATGTGGTCATCCGTCTAGCTCTCGCTGGTCACAAGCAGGCAAACAGACCCTTTTACCGAATTGTGGCTGCATTCAACAAAAGAGCCAGGGACGGTAAATATATTGAACAGTTGGGGACTTATGACCCTCTGCCAAATATCTACAATGAGAAACTCGTGAGCTTCAACTACGACCGCATAAAGTACTGGATCGGCTGTGGTGCCCATGCAACAAAACCTGTGGCCAAGCTGCTCGGTGTGTGCTCGCAATTTGATCACTTTACTACCATGCTTTTAAATGATGTGATGGAAATGATTTCAGTGTGTTTATCAAAGGTGACTGTTTATAAATATACTTCTAAGTTACACCTTGTGACACAAGATGATAAAAATTTATTTCTGTTGAACAGTTTGTGTAATAGCTGTAAGCAATCAACCTACACCCTTTTCTTTAAATATTGCAAAATGACAGTTAAATAGGTTATTCATTACTTGATCTAAAGGAGATATGAAGTGACGTGTCTGACCTTTAAATTGACTGATGGATTTTTGTACGTGTTTGCTCTAGGTTTAGCTGGGTTCTTCCCTCTACATCCAATGACTGTGACAGAAGCCGAGCGCCACAGAGCTCAGGCAGCACAGGCAACACAGACTGAGACCTCCAAGGAAAAAGAAGAAGAGTGATAAGAAGAGTGATGAGAAAAGCAGTAGTCTTGTGTGAGACTGTGCTATGGAAGGACGTCACAAACAATATATTATGTACATTTCCATCTAACATACTTTGAAGACATGACCCTATTCAAGCCTTAAAGCAATGTTTATGTATGTCATTGCCAAGCTTTAAAGGTGCACTATGTAACTATTCTGGGAGAGGCCCCAATACCTGCTTTTGTCCATGATGATGTTATTGCTTTGCCTTGAATGCTCCACAGCATGGCATTTAACATGTGTGTTTCCATGGAAACAAACAAATGGTAACGCCACCAGGCAGTTACAGGTCACATCTGTAGAGAAGCCACCCCGCTCATGGTAAGCACACAGGTTTTTCATAGTGTAATAAAAACATTTGAATAGATGCAATAGCAAAGCCATACTCTGTATGAGGCAAATCAGCATTTATAATGTTGTGTGGGTTATCATGTTTCTGATCTTAATTCCTTAAAAAAATAAAATAAAATCTCAACTCTGAAAATGAATCATTGATTTTTTTTAAAATAACATACATTTTCTGAAAATAAAAATACAAAAAAGGTTTGTTGATTTATTTTGTTCACTTTTCAGTAATTCTTTAACTTCTTAGGTTCTTTTTAAAGACAATGCAGTAAAGTGTATTTACCTTGTTGACATGTTTCGGCTGCTAGCTGCGAGCCATCTTCAGAAGCAGCCGAAACATGTCAACAAGGTAAATACACTTTACTGCATTGTCTTTAAAAAGAACCTAAGAAGTTAAAGTATATAAGAAGACAAAATGATCATTGGCTTAATCAGTAATTCTTACAAGGAAAAATTCTCAAGGGAAGGCTAGGGCGTGCCTCTACCTCTAAAGGTTACAATTTTATTTGTTTGTACAGTTAATATATATTGAGATTTTCCATAACTTTGTGGAATTTTTAAAGATGCACATTACAAACACATCACTATGTATGCTGTGCGGCAAATGGGTGCAGTTAAAACTTATCTGTGCCAAGTTAGCCTTAAGGTAGCGCCTTTTGGTTTGAATGAAAAAAAAGTTAATCATAAAATAGTTCAGAGATCATTATTGCTTCATATTATGTCATGCCCACAGAAATATCACACCAACCTACAAAACATTTTCTAAACAATTCCCCTAAATGATCCCCTAAAATCAAAAAGGAAAAAAAAAAGAAGATGGATGAAACAGAATGAATCTAGTGTCATGGGCTGAAATAACAGTTTATCTAATGGAATTTCCCTTTTAAAATGTACACCTGTTAAAAATATCTTTATTACAAGAAAACATATAAACCCTCTTTTGTGGCCCTCTAACTTCAGTGTTTGACTGATACTATCAAAAGTAAACAGAGGTGGTGTTACTAAGAATTTATCAACTGTGATGTTTACCTTTTTCAAAGAATGCTAATTTCAATGTAACTTTTTATCATATAAATGATCTATAAATAGTGCTGTGGATGTATATGGCTTTTTATCACGATGGCACTTTTTTTTTTTACATACTCTGTTGACCCAGTAATCCGTGGTGTAGCACTGAACTTATTTAACCATTAAAACAAGGAGGTGACTCCACCAATTTACATGTCAGCTCTATGAAGAGGCAACTCAGGCAAGCCTGCTCACTGTACGAGTTCATGTTTTTCAAGGTAGCATTGCATACATACATGCAGGGAGTGGACCCCCAACGGAAAACAAAAATGTAATATGAAATAGGGTGGTTTGTTAAAGAATTCTGCATTAGGTCTATTACTGGTCTTGCGTCTGGAGTAAGAATAGGATAAACTTTATTGTCATTGTAACTTGTGCAATGGAGTTACGGCCCTGAATATTTAGTCATTTTTTGTCAAAGTAAAACAGGCTCCCTTCATCTGCAAAACCAAAGGGAGAAGGTGTATAGATTTAAATGAATTTTGTTCTGCTGAGTTGTGTATGTGGACAGTAGCACTGGACACAGTCACTTTGAGTCAAAACTAAATGAATTATGGAGGACTATACTTTTAAGATGTTGTATTCTTCTGAAAATATTAGTTTTAATTTTATTTTATTACACATTTCCATTTAGGAGCATTAAAGGAGATGTAACTGATAATGTGGCTGTAGATTGCTTATGCCTTCTCTATTTTGAGTTCTCAGCTTCAACGTCACTGTAATATGGATCTTTTCTTAAGGCATATGTGCTGGGCGTGAAGGGCACATCAAAGGTTTGCCAAAGGAGGAGCATGCTGCTGTACCTGTCACACTTCACTGGTTGATCATTGATGATGCTTAAAAAGGCTTTTGATACTAAGAAACATATGTTTATATGGTGGACAAGCGCAAGCCGAACAAAAAAGTACTCATTGTACAAAATAATGAATTAGAAGTTATTTGACTTTATGTATGTGTACAAGAGGATAGATAAGGAGCAGCACTGAATTCAACACCGTTTGGATGACAATTTCAAGACTTTAAAATGAAATGCTGGATTTATGAATCAACAAAATGGAGAAAGAAATTTGTTATGTTTGTAACTACCTGCATTTTCTTTTCAGCACTCCTTTTTGCACAAGAACAAGGTAAGACTCTCGTTCTATGTATGTTTTTCTTTTTTGTGACCCTGGTCTTGTGTGAATGAAGCTATATTTGAACTGAAGTTTAGTTGTCCATGCCCAGTTTACCCCTACCAAATCAGTCCCTCTTGTTGTCAGGTATATCAGGTATGTGTATTGTATGGGCCGTGAGCACCTCATTTGGAACCTCAAAAATAATAATCCATAGAATATGTAATTGGACAGTTTACATGAGATTATTACTGAAAATGTTGGGCCTTTTGTGATAACAATATTGATTCATGTTGGAAAGAATGAGCATATTAGTACTGATATTTAATGAAAGTTAACGCCAGGAGTAAAAAAAGGATTTAAAGATGTGTATGTATAGTTGCTGTTGCTGCTGTAATCACAGATGAGAAAATGTAAATGTCATGTAAAATGCAAATGTCCTCAGCAATTGACCATCCTTATAGGAGTAAAAAACTTTCAATCTTTTCACTGCTAGATTGTGAATGCATGCATTGTGTATTTACAATATAAAAATGCTTTTAACATCTTTGGCTGCTTCATCAAAAGAGAGCAGGCAAAAGGAGGATAATCTGATAGTGTTTTTTTATTTTGTTATTACTACTGCAGTATCGATTTTCTTAAAAGGGGACATACTACATTTAATTAATCATTGCCTTTATATAGCACCTTTTAAGATACACAAAGTGCTTTACAGTTCATTATACATTCACTCAACACTCAGTGGTGGTAAGATACAACTGTAGCCACAGCTGCCCTGGGGCAGATTGACAGAAGTGAGGCTGCCTATCTGCACCATCAGCCCCTCCTACCACCACCATCACTCACACACACCACTTTCATACTAGGCAATGTGGGTGAAGTGTCTTGCCTAAGGACACAACAACAGTTTTTGCCACTGACGCCCCACTGTGGCACCTGGAATTCCCAGTGGTCTCCCATCCAAGTACTACCCAGGCCCAGCCTGCTTAGCTTCTGAGATATGACAGGATTAGGCTTTGACAATCCGGTATGGCCACATTTGCATAGTTTGCTTTAGGCATGGCTCCAGGGTCAGGGCTCTGCTAGTGATTAAAAAAGTTGTTTTTTTTGTTTTTTTTTTAAATAATCAAATCTAAATTGTATCCAAATTATACTTTTATTTAAAAGGCTGATTTCAGCAATTCAGCTGTGAGCCAACACAAAATTATTTCTGGTTTATTACCACCACCTCTAAAAATGCAGCCACCACTTAAAATGCAGCTATAAAGCTGGATTCAGTAATGTTAAAATAAAAACATTGGAAATGCCAATCTGTTGCTTTTATTAAAAAAATAATAATAATAAAAATAAAAAATCAGTTTCATCAGTTTTGAAAATGAAATCAACTAACTTATTTCAGTTATTGAGAATTTGTATTAAAATTTTGCAGTTTGCTTTGACTAAAACCTAAAATGGTGTCGTACTAACGTGATACCTTATTTACTAAAGGCCTATTCATCCTTCATAAGAACAATAAGAACATAAGAACTTAAGATGCTCTGTTGCCGAACTGCCCTGCCCCCTCACCGATGTGTAGTATTTGTATGCGATAAATAACAAGGAAGCGCTGTGCGGCACAGATTCCCCCAACGGTTCTCACTTTCAGAGGCACAGAATCCCTCGCTCAATTTCCACCGACTGGGGTAGCTACGGCTCTGATTTTGACCCCCATTCTACTTTCCCTTGCTATTATAAGGAACAGATGTGATGGCTTGGTGATCAACAAAGATCTCACGCATCCCGCTACAACATATAAGCCTCTAACCCCTTGTAACTTTTCAGTTCTTGGTTGGTGTAGGACGAGGTAGAATGAATTAAGTAGTAGCGAGGGTTGATTAGAATGTTGATCTAATGAGCTAGCAATTTCTGACAGTTTTACATTTTTTGTGCTGTTTAAAGTAGCCATGATTATATTGTAGTAACTGAATAACACCTCCTGAATAAACCCAACCTTGACCTCCAGTATAGCCGCCAAAACATTAAGTCACGTGAATATCACGTCACATGCAAATCCTTAATAGCTTACCTCCGTTTGACTTGGAATAGGAGTCATATTGGTGGATGTTTCCCTCTTTGATGAAGAATCCAGCCAGTGCAGGAGATATATAGCAAGGGTATTTCTTTTCGTCTTCCAACCTGACTGCTCTTTCTATTTTTTTTTGGAGACCCACCTTTTGGCTTTTGCAAACTTGTCATGAAGATTACTTTTCTACAGTGATTTTCATCCAAAACCAAAATTTCCGCGATCTCCCTCCATGAGTTTCTCCTCATTTGTCTGCCTTTATATTCACTGAGCATCGTTTCGGATAGATATTTCTGTTTTCTCACCATTTCCGACAGCTGTGACTCAAAACTTTTTTGCCATTTTGTTGAGTCAGCCCTGTGTGCAAGAACATCTTATGTTAAGATCTTATGTTCTTATGAACTATGAACAGCCGTTAAATACGTAGAAAATAATCACGATTAAAAACCACTCATAAGTCCACTATAATTATCAATGGCATCTCTGAATGTACAGTCTTTCTCGAGTCCATATTCCACAACAATAATTATTCATTATTCTCAAAACTCTTTTCCAGCAGCCACAACTGTTTCCACAACGACTCCTCAAGCAACAAGTCAAGAGCAATTTTCGGGTTCTGTAATCTCAACAACAGACAAAAAACTTTCAAATGTCACACTGGTTACTGCCAGTATTTCTCCACAAACATATCTGTCAACAACAACAATTCTGAACACAACCATTTCTCAAACAACAAGTCACAGTCTGTCTTCTACTTCTGTTACATCAACAACTGGGCAAAAATCTTCGACAATTACATCTGTGACATCTGGCCTGACAAATCAGTCTACATTGCCAACATCCACGCTTACAACTCATGAGATGACTTCATCATCAACCATTCAGCCATCCACAAAGATATTACAAACAAGTGCAAATGTCCAGACATCAAGTCCATATACCACAAATAGTACCAGTATTTCTCCACAAACATCTCCCTCAACAACAGCAATTCTGAACACAACCATTTCTCAAGCAACAAGTCAAAGTTTGTCTTCTACATCCGTTACCTCAACAACTGGGCAGAAATCTTCGACGATTACATCAGAGACGTCTTTGACAACAGCCACATCCACAACGCAGCAGGGGACTTCAGGACCAACCACTCAGCTGTCTACAGGGCAGAAATCTTCAACAATCACCTCTGTGACATCTGGCCCAACAACTCAATCTACATTGCCAACATCCACTCTTATTACAAATGAGATGACTTCATCATCAACTATTCAGCCATCCACAAAAATATTACAAACGAGTGCAAGTGTCCAGACATCAAGTCCATATACTACAAATAGTACCAGTATTTCTCCACAAACATCTCCCTCAACAACAACAATTCTGAACACAACCATTTCTCAAGCAACAAGTCAAAGTTTGTCTTCTACTACTGTTACCTCAACAACTGGGCAGAAATCTTCGACGATTACATCAGAGACGTCTTTGACAACAGCCAAATCCACAACGCAGCAGGGGACTTCAGGACCAACCACTCAGCTGTCTACAGGGCAGAAATCTTCAACAATCACATCTGTGACATCTGGCCCAGCAACTCAATCTACATTGCCAACATCCACGCTTACAACACATGAGATGACTTCATCATCAACCATTCAGCCATCCACAAAAATATTACAAACGAGTGCAAATGTCCAGACATCAAGTCCATATACCACAAATAGTACCAGTATTTCTCCACAAACATCTCCCTCAACAACAGCAATTCTGAACACAACCATTTCTCAAGCAACAAGTCAAAGTTTGTCTTCTACTACTGTTACCTCAACAACTGGGCAGAAATCTTCGACGATTACATCAGAGACATCTTTGACAACAGCCACATCCACAACGCAGCAGGGGACTTCAGGACCAACCACTCAGCTGTCTACAGGGCAGAAATCTTCAACAATCACATCTGTGACATCTGGCCCAGCAACTCAATCTACATTGCCAACATCCACGCTTACAACACATGAGATGACTTCATCATCAACCATTCAGCCATCCACAAAAATATTACAAACGAGTGCAAATGTCCAGACATCAAGTCCATATACCACAAATAGTACCAGTATTTCTCCACAAACATCTCCCTCAACAACAGCAATTCTGAACACAACCATTTCTCAAGCAACAAGTCAAAGTTTGTCTTCTACTACTGTTTACCTCAACAACTGGGCAGAAATCTTCGACGATTACATCAGAGACGTCTTTGACAACAGCCACATCCACAACGCAGCAGGGGACTTCAGGACCAACCACTCAGCTGTCTACAGGGCAGAAATCTTCAACAATCACATCTGTGACATCTGGCCCAACAACTCAATCTACATTGCCAACATCCACGCTTACAACACATGAGATGACTTCATCATCAACCATTCAGCCATCCACAAAAATATTACAAACGAGTGCAAATGTCCAGACATCAAGTCCATATACCACAAATAGTACCAGTATTTCTCCACAAACATCTCCCTCAACAACAGCAATTCTGAACACAACCATTTCTCAAGCAACAAGTCAAAGTTTGTCTTCTACTACTGTTTACCTCAACAACTGGGCAGAAATCTTCGACGATTACATCAGAGACGTCTTTGACAACAGCCACATCCACAACGCAGCAGGGGACTTCAGGACCAACCACTCAGCTGTCTACAGGGCAGAAATCTTCAACAATCACATCTGTGACATCTGGCCCAACAACTCAATCTACATTGCCAACATCCACGCTTACAACACATGAGATGACTTCATCATCAACCATTCAGCCATCCACAAAAATATTACAAACGAGTGCAAATGTCCAGACATCAAGTCCATATACCACAAATAGTACCAGTATTTCTCCACAAACATCTCCCTCAACAACAGCAATTCTGAACACAACCACTTTCTCAAGCAACAAGTCAAAGTTTGTCTTCTACTACCTGTTACCTCAACAACTGGGCAGAAATCTTCGACGATTACATCAGAGACGTCTTTGACAACAGCCACATCCACAACGCAGCAGGGGACTTCAGGACCAACCACTCAGCTGTCTACAGGGCAGAAATCTTCAACAATCACATCTGTGACATCTGGCCCAACAACTCAATCTACATTGCCAACATCCACGCTTACAACACATGAGATGACTTCATCATCAACCATTCAGCCATCCACAAAAATATTACAAACAAGTGCAAATGTCCAGACATCAAGTCCGTATACGACAAATAGTACCAGTATTTCTCCACAAACATCTCCCTCAACAACAGCAATTCTGAACACAACCACTTCTCAAGCAACAAGTCAAAGTTTGTCTTCTACTACTGTTACCTCAACAACTGGGCAGAAATCTTCGACGATTACATCAGAGACATCTTTGACAACAGCCACATCCACAACGCAGCAGGGGACTTCAGGACCAACCACTCAGCTGTCTACAGGGCAGAAATCTTCAACAATCACATCTGTGACATCTGGCCCAGCAACTCAATCTACATTGCCAACATCCACGCTTACAACACATGAGATGACTTCATCATCAACCATTCAGCCATCCACAAAAATATTACAAACGAGTGCAAATGTCCAAACATCAAGTCCATATACCACAAATAGTACCAGTATTTCTCCACAAACATCTCCCTCAACAACAGCAATTCTGAACACAACCATTTCTCAAGCAACAAGTCAAAGTTTGTCTTCTACTACTTTTACCTCAACAACTGGGCAGAAATCTTCGACGATTACATCAGAGACGTCTTTGACAACAGCCACATCCACAACGCAGCAGGGGACTTCAGGACCAACCACTCAGCTGTCTACAGGGCAGAAATCTTCAACAATCACATCTGTGACATCTGGCCCAACAACTCAATCTACATTGCCAACATCCACGCTTACAACACATGAGATGACTTCATCATCAACCATTCAGCCATCCACAAAAATATTACAAACGAGTGCAAATGTCCAGACATCAAGTCCATATACCACAAATAGTACCAGTATTTCTCCACAAACATCTCCCTCAACAACAGCAATTCTGAACACAACCATTTCTCAAGCAACAAGTCAAAGTTTGTCTTCTACTACTTTTACCTCAACAACTGGGCAGAAATCTTCGACGATTACATCAGAGACGTCTTTGACAACAGCCACATCCACAACGCAGCAGGGGACTTCAGGACCAACCACTCAGCTTTCTACAGGGCAGAAATCTTCAACAATCACATCTGTGACATCTGGCCCAACAACTCAATCTACATTGCCAACATCCACGCTTACAACACATGAGATGACTTCATCATCAACCATTCAGCCATCCACAAAAATATTACAAACGAGTGCAAGTGTCCAGACATCAAGTCCATATACCACAAATAGTACCAGTATTTCTCCACAAACATCTCCCTCAACAACAGCAATTCTGAACACAACCATTTCTCAAGCAACAAGTCAAAGTTTGTCTTCTACTACTGTTACCTCAACAACTGGGCAGAAATCTTCGACGATTACATCAGAGACGTCTTTGACAACAGCCACATCCACAACGCAGCAGGGGACTTCAGGACCAACCACTCAGCTGTCTACAGGGCAGAAATCTTCAACAATCACCTCTGTGACATCTGGCCCAACAACTCAATCTACATTGCCAACATCCACGCTTATTACAAATGAGATGACTTCATCATCAACCATTCAGCCATCCACAAAAATATTACAAACGAGTGCAAATGTCCAGACATCAAGTCCATATACCACAAATAGTACCAGTATTTCTCCACAAACATCTCCCTCAACAACAGCAATTCTGAACACAACCACTTCTCAAGCAACAAGTCAAAGTTTGTCTTCTACTACTGTTACCTCAACAACTGGGCAGAAATCTTCGACGATTACATCAGAGACATCTTTGACAACAGCCACATCCACAACGCAGCAGGGGACTTCAGGACCAACCACTCAGCTGTCTACAGGGCAGAAATCTTCAACAATCACATCTGTGACATCTGGCCCAACAACTCAATCTACATTGCCAACATCCACGCTTACAACACATGAGATGACTTCATCATCAACCATTCAGCCATCCACAAAAATATTACAAACGAGTGCAAATGTCCAGACATCAAGTCCATATACCACAAATAGTACCAGTATTTCTCCACAAACAATCTCCCTCAACAACAGCAATTCTGAACACAACCACTTCTCAAGCAACAAGTCAAAGTTTGTCTTCTACTACTGTTACCTCAACAACTGGGCAGAAATCTTCGACGATTACATCAGAGACGTCTTTGACAACAGCCACATCCACAACGCAGCAGGGGACTTCAGGACCAACCACTCAGCTGTCTACAGGGCAGAAATCTTCAACAATCACATCTGTGACATCTGGCCCAACAACTCAATCTACATTGCCAACATCCACGCTTACAACACATGAGATGACTTCATCATCAACCATTCAGCCATCCACAAAAATATTACAAACGAGTGCAAATGTCCAGACATCAAGTCCATATACGACAAATAGTACCAGTATTTCTCCACAAACATCTCCCTCAACAACAGCAATTCTGAACACAACCACTTCTCAAGCAACAAGTCAAAGTTTGTCTTCTACTCCTGTTACCTCAACAACTGGGCAGAAATCTTCGACGATTACATCAGAGACATCTTTGACAACAGCCACATCCACAACGCAGCAGGGGACTTCAGGACCAACCACTCAGCTGTCTACAGGGCAGAAATCTTCAACAATCACCTCTGTGACATCTGGCCCAACAACTCAATCTACATTGCCAACATCCACGCTTACAACACATGAGATGACTTCATCATCAACCATTCAGCCATCCACAAAAATATTACAAACGAGTGAAAATGTCCAAACATCAAGTCCATATACCACAAATAGTACCAGTATTTCTCCACAAAAATCTCCCTCAACAACAGCAATTCTGAACACAACCATTTCTCAAGCAACAAGTCAAAGTTTGTCTTCTACTACTTTTACCTCGACAACTGGGCAGAAATCTTCGACGATTACATCAGAAACGTCTTTGACAACAGCCACATCCACAACGCAGCAGGGGACTTCAGGACCAACCACTCAGCTGTCTACAGGGCAGAAATCTTCAACAATCACCTCTGTGACATCTGGCCCAACAACTCAATCTACATTGCCAACATCCACGCTTACAACACATGAGATGACTTCATCATCAACCATTCAGCCATCCACAAAAATATTACAAACGAGTGAAAATGTCCAAACATCAAGTCCATATACCACAAATAGTACCAGTATTTCTCCACAAACATCTCCCTCAACAACAGCAATTCTCAACACAACCACTTCTCAAGCAACAAGTCAAAGTTTGTCTTCTACTCCTGTTACCTCAACAACTGGGCAGAAATCTTCGACGATTACATCAGAGACATCTTTGACAACAGCCACATCCACAACGCAGCAGGGACTTCAGGACCAACCACTCAGCTGTCTACAGGGCAGAAATCTTCAACAATCACCTCTGTGACATCTGGCCCAACAACTCAATCTACATTGCCAACATCCACGCTTACAACACATGAGATGACTTCATCATCAACCATTCAGCCATCCACAAAAATATTACAAACGAGTGAAAATGTCCAAACATCAAGTCCATATACCACAAATAGTACCAGTATTTCTCCACAAACATCTCCCTCAACAACAGCAATTCTCAACACAACCACTTCTCAAGCAACAAGTCAAAATTTGTCTTCTACTCCTGTTACCTCAACAACTGGGCAGAAATCTTCGACGATTACATCAGAGACGTCTTTGACAACAGCCACATCCACAACGCAGCAGGGGACTTCAGGACCAACCACTCAGCTGTCTACAGGGCAGAAATCTTCAACAATCACCTCTGTGACATCTGGCCCAACAACTCAATCTACATTGCCAACATCCACGCTTACAACACATGAGATGACTTCATCATCAACCATTCAGCCATCCACAAAATATTACAAACGAGTGCAAAATGTCCAGACATCAAGTCCATATACCACAAATAGTACCAGTATTTCTCCACAAACATCTCCCTCAACAACAGCAATTCTCAACACAACCACTTCTCAAGCAACAAGTCAAAGTTTGTCTTCTACTCCTGTTACCTCAACAACTGGGCAGAAATCTTCGACGATTACATCAGAGACATCTTTGACAACAGCCACATCCACAACGCAGCAGGGGACTTCAGGACCAACCACTCAGCTGTCTACAGGGCAGAAATCTTCAACAATCACCTCTGTGACATCTGGCCCATCAACTCAATCTACATTGCCAACATCCACGCTTACAACACATGAGATGACTTCATCATCAACCATTCAGCCATCCACAAAAATATTACAAACGAGTGCAAATGCCCAAACATCAAGTCCATATACCACAAATAGTACCAGTATTTCTCCACAAAAATCTCCCTCAACAACAGCAATTCTGAACACAACCATTTCTCAAGCAACAAGTCAAAGTTTGTCTTCTACTACTTTTACCTCGACAACTGGGCAGAAATCTTCAACGATTACATCAGAAACGTCTTTGACAACAGCCACATCCACAACGCAGCAGGGGACTTCAGGACCAACCACTCAGCTGTCTACAGGGCAGAAATCTTCAACAATCACATCTGTGACATCTGGCCCAACAACTCAATCTACATTGCCAACATCCACACTTACAACACATGAGATGACTTCATCATCAACCATTCAGCCATCCACAAAAATATTACAAACGAGTGAAAATGTCCAAACATCAAGTCCATATACCACAAATAGTACCAGTATTTCTCCACAAACATCTCCCTCAACAACAGCAATTCTGAACACAACCACTTCTCAAGCAACAAGTCAAAGTTTGTCTTCTACTCCTGTTACCTCAACAACTGGGCAGAAATCTTCAACGATTACATCAGAGACATCTTTGACAACAGCCACATCCACAACGCAGCAGGGGACTTCAGGACCAACCACTCAGCTGTCTACAGGGCAGAAATCTTCAACAATCACATCTGTGACATCTGGCCCAACAACTCAATCTACATTGCCAACATCCACACTTACAACACATGAGATGACTTCATCATCAACCATTCAGCCATCCACAAAAATATTACAAACGAGTGAAAATGTCCAAACATCAAGTCCATATACCACAAATAGTACCAGTATTTCTCCACAAACATCTCCCTCAACAACAGCAATTCTGAACACAACCATGTCTCAAGCAACAAGTCAAAGTTTGTCTTCTACTACTGTTACCTCAACAACTGGGCAGAAAACTTCGACGATTACATCAGAGACGTCTTTGACAACAGCCACATCCACAACGCAGCAGGGGACTTCAGGACCAACCACTCAGCTGTCTACAGGGCAGAAATCTTCAACAAATCAATCTGTGACATCTGGCCCAGCAACTCAATCTACATTGCCAACATCCACGCTTACAACACATGAGATGACTTCATCATCAACCATTCAGCCATCCACAAAAATATTACAAACGAGTGAAAAATGTCCAAACATCAAGTCCATATACACAAATAGTACCAGTATTTCTCCACAAACATCTCCCTCAACAACAGCAATTCTGAACACAACCATTTCTCAAGCAACAAGTCAAAGTTTGTCTTCTACTACTTTTACCTCAACAACTGGCAGAAAATCTTCGACGATTACATCAGAGACGTCTTTGACAACAGCCACATCCACAACGCAGCAGGTGACTTCAAGACCAACCACTCAGCTGTCTACAGGGCAGAAATCTTCAACAATCACATCTGTGACATCTGGCCCAACAACTCAATCTACATTGCCAACATCCACGCTTACAACACATGAGATGACTTCATCATCAACCATTCAGCC
This sequence comes from Boleophthalmus pectinirostris, assembly GCF_026225935.1. NCBI lineage: Eukaryota > Metazoa > Chordata > Actinopteri > Gobiiformes > Gobiidae > Boleophthalmus > Boleophthalmus pectinirostris. The sequence continues at coordinate 31,718,358 of NW_026571299.1, forward strand.
ATCCACAAAAATATTACAAACGAGTGAAAATGTCCAAACATCAAGTCCATATACCACAAATAGTACCAGTATTTCTCCACAAACATCTCCCTCAACAACAGCAATTCTGAACACAACCACTTCTCAAGCAACAAGTCAAAGTTTGTCTTCTACTCCTGTTACCTCAACAACTGGGCAGAAATCTTCGACGATTACATCAGAGACGTCTTTGACAACAGCCACATCCACAACGCAGCAGGGGACTTCAGGACCAACCACTCAGCTGTCTACAGGGCAGAAATCTTCAACAATCACATCTGTGACATCTGGCCCAACAACTCAATCTACATTGCCAACATCCACGCTTACAACACATGAGATGACTTCATCATCAACCATTCAGCCATCCACAAAAATATTACAAACGAGTGCAAATGTCCAGACATCAAGTCCATATACCACAAATAGTACCAGTATTTCTCCACAGACGTCTCCCTCAACAACAGCAATTCTGAACACAACCATTTCTCAAGCAACAAGTCAAAGTTTGTCTTCTACTACTGTTACCTCAACAACTGGGCAGAAATCTTCGACGATTACATCAGAGACATCTTTGACAACAGCCACATCCACANCAACTCAATTACATTGCCAACATCCACGCTTACAACACATGAGATGACTTCATCATCAACCATTCAGCCATCCACAAAAATATTACAAACGAGTGAAAATGTCCAGACATCAAGTCCATATACCACAAATAGTACCATTTCTCCACAAACATCTCTCGCAACAACAGCAATTCTGAACACCACCACTTATAAAGCAACAAGTCCAAGTTTGTCTTCTACTACTGTTACCTCAACAACTGTGCAGAAATCTTCGACGATTACATCAGAGACGTCTTGACAACAGCCACATCCACAACGCAGCAGGGGACTTCAGGACCAACACTCAGGCTGTCTACAGGGCAGAAATCTTCAACAATCACCTCTGTGACATCTGGCCCAACAACTCAATCTACATTGCCAACATCCACGCTTACAACACATGAGATGACTTCATCATCAACCATTCAGCCATCCACAAAAAATATTACAAACAAGTGCAAATGTCCAGACATCAAGTCCGTATACGACAAATAGTACCAGTATTTCTCCACAAACATCTCCCAACAACAGCAATTTCTGAACACAACCATGTCTCAAGCAACAAGTCAAAGTTTGTCTTCTACTACTGTTACCTCAACAACTGGGCAGAAAACTTCGACGATTACATCAGAGACATATTTGACAACAGCCACATCCACAACGCAGCAGGTGACTTCAAGACCAATCACTCAGCTGTCTACAGGGCAGAAATCTTCAACAATCACATCTGTGACATCTGGCCCAACAACTCAATCTACATTGCCAACATCCACGCTTACAACACATGAGATGACTTCATCATCAACCATTCAGCCATCCACAAAAGTATTACAAACAAGTGCAAATGTCCAGACATCAAGTCCATATACCACAAATAGTACCAGTATTTCTCCACAAACATCTCCCTCAACAACAACAATTCTGAACACAGCCATTTCTCAAGCAACAAGTCAAAGTTTGTCTTCTACTACTGTTACCTCAACAACTGGGCAGAAATCTTCGACGATTACATCAGAGACATATTTGACAACAGCCACATCCACAACGCAGCAGGGGACTTCAGGACCAACCACTCAGCTGTCTACAGGGCAGAAATCTTCAACAATCACATCTGTGACATCTGGCCCAACAACTCAATTTACATTGCCAACATCCATGCTTATTACAAATGAGATGTCTTCATCATCAACCATTCAGCCATCCACAACAATATTACAAACAAGTGCAAATGTCCAGACATCAAGTCCATATACCACAAATAGTACCAGTATTTCTCCACAAAAATCTCCCTCAACAACAGCAATTCTGAACACAACCATTTCTCAAGCAACAAGTCAAAGTTTGTCTTCTACTACTTTTACCTCTACAACTGGGCAGAAATCTTCGACGATTACATCAGAAACGTCTTTGACAACAGCCACATCCACAACACAGCAGGGGACTTCAGGACCAACCACTCAGCTGTCTACAGGGCAGAAATCTTCAACAATCACCTCTGTGACATCTGGCCCAACAACTCAATCTACATTGCCAACATCCACGCTTACAACACATGAGATGACTTCATCATCAACCATTCAGCCATCCACAAAAATATTACAAACGAGTGAAAATGTCCAAACATCAAGTCCGTATACGACAAATAGTACCAGTATTTCTCCACAAACATCTCCCTCAACAACAACAATTCTGAACACAACCATTTCTCAAGCAACAAGTCAAAGTTTGTCTTCTACTGCTGTTACCTCAACAACTGGGCAGAAATCTTCAACAATTACATCAGAGACATATTTGACAACAGCCACATCCACAACGCAGCAGGTGACTTCAACACCAACCACTCAGCTGTCTACAGGGCAGACATCTTCAACAATCACATCTGTGACATCTGGCACAACAACTCAATCTACATTGCCGACATCCACACTTACAACACATGAGATGACTTCATCATCAACCATTCAGCCATCCACAAAAATATTACAAACAAGTGCGAATGTCCAGACATCAAGTCCGTATACGACAAATAGTACCAGTATTTCTCCACAAACATCTCCCTCAACAACAGCAATTCTGAACACAACCACTTCTCAAGCAACAAGTCAAAGTTTGTCTTCTACTACTGTTACCTCAACAACTGGGCAGAAATCTTCGACGATTACATCAGAGACATCTTTGACAACAGCCACATCCACAACGCAACAGGTGACTTCAGGACCAACCACTCAGCTGTCTACAGGGCAGAAATCTTCAACAATCACATCTGTGACATCTGGCCCAACAACTCAGTCTACATTGCCGACATCCACGCTTATAACACATGAGATGACTTCATCATCAACCATTCAGCCATCCACAAAAATATTACAAACAAGTGAAAATTTCCAGACATCAAGTCCATATACCACAAATAGTACCAGTATTTCTCCACAAACATCTCCCTCAACAACAACAATTCTGAACACAGCCATTTCTCAAGCAACAAGTCAAAGTTTGTCTTCTACTGCTGTTACCTCAACAACTGGGCAGAAATCTTCAACAATTACATCAGAGACATATTTGACAACAGCCACATCCACAATGCACCAGGTGACTTCAAGACCAACCACTCAGCCATCCACAGAAATATTACAAACAAGTTCAAATGACCAGACATCATCAAAATCATATTCCACAGGTCTTTCTCCACAAACATTTCCTTCAACATCAACCACCTTGCAGACAATAACATCTCATGTCATTACTGAAGCACCATCATCGGTCTCAGGTCCATCAACAACAGGGCAAAAATCTTCAACAATCCCATCAGTTACTTCTGTACCAACGACAAATGAAGGTACTTCTTATCTTTTCTAAAATTTTCAGTTCCACTTCTGTTTAGTTTGCTTCACCACACAGGTTTTTTTTCTTTTTTATATTAATCCAGTGACAACAACTGCTAGCTGCTCAGATGATGTGTATGGTCTAAACTGCACCTATGGTATTAATAACACCCAGCCTAATATTGGTGAGTTTTCTTTTCATAAACACAAACATGTGTTGTCTTTCAACTTACATAATTCCATTTTTAATTTGCAGACACTGGACGACTACCAACTCGCAAAGTAAATATTACTTTGGTTATAAACACTACTTTCATCAGTGACTACTTGAATTTAAATTCTCCAAAATCCATTAGTTTCATCAACATATTATTATCACAGGTAAACAACAAATTTCTGTTTTTGACAATGTAATGATTTTTTTCTTTTTTCTTTTTTTTTTTACTATGATCACATGTCTAACACACTGTCAGTAACTTTTTCCTCTGAAATTCCAGTTAGAACCACTGTGCAGAAAAGCAGATCCTTATACCTTCAAATCTATACAAGTCTTCAAACTAGTGTAGGTTCTGAGTTTACACAAGAAATAACTATTAGAATCTGTTATCATAATCATTTTTCTTTTATCTCTTTTTTCTATTTGTTTTTATCTTTTTTTCTCTTTCTCTTTTAAGTTCTGGGTCTGTTATAGCAGAGACTGAAGCCCAATACAGCTATGTAAACAGCGACTCTAAAATCCAGTATGTCAACAACCAACTGGAGGAGGTTTTGAAATTGATCCTAAATGATACAACAAACCTCTACAACATTGGAAAGGCATTTAATAGTACAGCACCCACCCAGTTGCAAGCAGTGACATTTGAATCACCTCCAGTTAGAAGTAAGTCCCAGTTGTGTACTTCTTTCAGGAAAATATAATATATTATGAATAACTGATCAATTTTCCACCAGGTATTACTCAGTTGGAACCTTACATCAGCTGCACATACTTTGCTAACTACACTCCGGAGGTCATCAATGGTAGTTGGGAGTGTGTTGGGCCGTGCAAGACAACTCCATACTACTGCAATCACCACGGAGACTGCTACAATCAGATTTACCTTGGACCAATATGCTTGTAAGATATACATATTTATTAAACTTTGGTATTATTAATAATTGGTTGTCTACATATGCACTGTGTATTACATAGTGAAAGAATAATTTTACTCAAATTTACTTTCATATTTATTATACTCATTACAGTCAAAGGTAAGAAAATGATGGCATGTGTTAGTTAATTGATATATTATTATTATAGTAACTGTTGTTTGGACATAAAGTACAATTAATTACTTCAATCTTGAACTTTATTTATTTATTTATTTATTTATTTATTTATTTATGATTGATTGATTGATCCTAAATAATCTCCACATGTGCAAAGACTCATCCTGGGATCCACTCTCATAATAAACACACTGCACTTAGATAGATTTTATTTGCACATACATGTATACTAAAAACATTTCAAACAGGTAGAAACAAAAGAAACTGGCTGTGCAGGAGAGAATGAGAAGAAGACTGTTTGATCACCTCCCCTATAAACATGATTTTATCACAACAGTCTGTCAAGTTGAGTTTCAGTAGTTCAAATATTAAATATTATTACAAATTAATGTTTGTTTTAATTGCCTTCTAAAATAGTCCAGTGAGGAAATTGGACTCTCAGCTAAATTATTCCACAGTGTCGGCCCTCTGAACTTGAGCATTCTTTAATTTGTGGAAGTTCTGCACAAGGGAAGATAAAAGTCTCTGCCGTGTCTCATAGTATAGGTGTGAACATCTGAACAGTACATAAAAAAGTTGTCAAAAGTTCTGGGTAAAACATTTGACAAAGACACATACTTATACATAAGCAGAGAATTACAATATATGTTTACATTAAATATTGTTAGAATATTGTATTTTTAGATAAGATAAGGACAATTTGTGTGAATAATTCATAATTCTTAAAAAAATATTTTGTATTAATAAAATTGTGTTGAGATATGTCTTACATGTAGAAACCATGTTAAAATACATGATGGAAGGATAGATTCAACTACAGTATAAAGTCATGCATGAAACATTTATACAGCAGCGAACTTTACTCAAAATACCAGTGGATTTCATAATTTTTCATCATGTTGGGTATGATATTTCCAAGTTAGTTTTTGATCAACAATCACTCCTAAAACTTAATTTGAACAATTTGGCTAATTGTGATACCATCAAAAGATAGTGTCACATCTTGACTACATGTGTTATTTTTTGTACTGAAAATCATACAATGTGTCTTTTGTATATTTAGAGAGAGTTGATTTGTTTTAAACCACTCAGAAATTATTGATAATTGTTCATTTGCTTCTCTCATCAGACCATTTAGATTGGGATGAGATAATAGAAGGCATGTATCATATGCAAACATAAGAGGCAACACTTACAAATATTTTTTAGATCATTAATATACATTTTGAATAATAGTGGTCCTAAAATGGAGACCTGTGGGACACCACAAATATGAGCTTTGGTTTATATAGACAAATTGTTCTTGCTCCTCCAAATTATTTTTCAGCCATTTTAAAATAAGATCTTGTATTCCATATTTTGTCAATTTATTAAAAAAAATAATTTCATAATTGACTGTGTCAAATGCTTTTGACAAGTCTAGTAATAGACCAAGAGTCTTATTTTTATTAAATTTAATTGTATTAAATTAGTTGAAATTTTATCAATAAACTGCAAGAGGGCCATTTCTGTAGACATGGTTTCTCTGAAGCCATACTGATGGTTGTAAAGAATATCATTTTCTGAAAAATATTTAGATTCTTGCATAAACTTTCCAGTACTTTAGAAAACAAGGGTAGAACAGAAATAGGCTGGTAGTTGTTGAATAAGCTGGAGTCATCAGATTTGAACAATGGTGTTACTTTAGCTAGCTTAAGATCTTTTACAACAACACTAGTTTTAAGTGACAAGGAGAGAACATAAGTCAAAGGCTCAGTTATAGAGGAGGCTACTTTCTTTACAACGCTGGCTCTTATTTCATCATGACCTGAGCTGTGTCTCTCATTTTTAGTAGTATTTGCATTATCTCATATTGTGTTGGTGGAGCAAATGTATTTAAACAAGGATACATTTTATCAACAAGTAATGAGGTAGACTTTCCCGATTAAGCTATATGTTTTGCCAGTGAAGGGCCGACATTCATAAAAAAAGTCACTGAAGCCATTAGCTTCAGTGACAACTTCAGAGTTGTTATCATTTCTAATGCCATCGGATAGCTGAGAGGGTAAAGCTCTGGAACTTAGTTTTTTATTCGGTAATTCATTCCAGGTATTTTTAACATTTTTATTTTTAAGGATATTTTTTCAATGGATTTTATAACATGATATATTTAATAGTGTGGGACTAAGAATTGATACATTCTTTATAACTGAAGATTTTTTCATTCCCCCATGTAATCCATGGCTTGCTATTATTTTGCTTTTTGTTCTTGCAGTTACAAAAGGAAAACATTGTTTAAACAAGAACGCTAATATATCCATACATGTTTTGTATGCTATTTCAGCATCCTGATGTTTGTAAACCTCATCCCATGAAATCTTTGCCAGTCTTTGCCTCATTTTTCTGAGAAAATGTATGGTGCTTTAACCTCACATCTGGCCTTTTCTGCAAAGTATTTGCAAAAAACTGAAACACGGGGCAATGGTCTGAAATATCAGTGAGTGATACACCTGAGGCGATAGATTTCTCAAATATTTATCAGTATATTGTCAATTAAAGTTGCAGAAGAGTTTGTTATCCTTATTGGCTTATCAATAAGTGGGTAAAAAAAAATATTTTTACCCCCTTATTGTAGATTTTTTAAATACACTTTACACAAGATATTGTAAAGTATATTTTAAAAATCTACAGTAGAATGCACTTCAATTCACACTGACAGTTCATTAACAGTAAAGCAAATTGACAATCAATTACAACAAATACTATCATAAGGGAAATAAGTTGAAAACATATATACACAAATTAATTGGTTTGCATTTACAATGTAGCATTATTGTATTTTCAAGCATTGGTGTGTGTATGTAAACAGTCAATTCTGTTAACTTTGCACTCTATTTATCAAATGTTATGTTCAAATATCCTTGTCTGTTTTTGTGTAGCTGCTATAGTTCGAGTATTCGGCATTACTATGGGCCGCGCTGTGAGCTGTCCAGCTGGGGTCCAGGTTTCTATGGGGCTCTGTTTGGGTCATTGGCTGGTGCTTTCCTTCTCCTCTGCATGTTCATCATCGCTGCTGCTGTTTACAGAAGGCTAAGGCGCTCTGGAAGTTGGTTAGTATTTACACAGCATACCAAAATGACCATTATATACAAGCTGATAAATTAATTCAATTTTTTTTCCAGGACAAGGAGAGATAGTTTTGACAGACGACTATCTACTTTTGAAGAAGACTTTTTTGATTACAGAGGTTTGTCTTGTTGTCCTGTTAATTTTTCTATTTTTAATACAACAGTTGTAACACATTATAACCACTGACCAGTCAACCTACTTTAAATTTCATTAAAACTCTCACGTTCTAATCGGGGTCACATTGACTCAAAGTATTTTTTTTTTTTCTTCCCACTCTCTTGGGGCAGGTCAGTCAGACCCAAAATTTTATTTTCTCGCCTGGCGAGAATTTATTTGCAAATACATTTTTGGGTCTGATTGACCTGCCCCAAGAGAGCGGGAAGGGAAAAAAAAATCTTCGGGTCAACGTGACCCCGAGAAGCATTAGGGTTATTAATTAAAAATTAATTAAAAATTGAAAAACATTTAGAGAATGGCTATTGCCAGTACTAACATAAACCATATGTCACAACATGCTGGAACATAGTCATGATACTTTTCTTGTGTTCTGTTTGTAAACATCTTTAATGAACATGTCTTTTTTTCTCTTCTCATAGGACACCACAACTTGAGATTCTCTCGCATATAATTGAATCTCCAGAACTAATTAAAAATAATCCACTAAATTATTCAACCTATTTATATATTAATTTAACTTTGTTTTACTCTGTAATAATTTTTCACATCTTTGTTCAAAATTAAAATTGTGAAAGCGGACTCAGTGTTTATTGTTAAGCTTTAAAGCTCTGTCCAAAGAGACAAGTAAATATTAATTCATTCATTCATTCAAATGTCATTCAGTAGAACATTCTGGATAAATAAATAGCATTTCAAACAGATGGTATACCTTCCACCAGAAAAGTTACATTGTTTATCCTACACTTTAAGAAGTTTACATACAAGGTATCCGCATTATTTTGAGTGATATCTATGTACGTGAGGCTCAAACCTAAAAGAATCATTATTTGGACACTAGATGGCGCCATTTTGCTTTTATAACACCTGGAAGAATTGCAGCATTCTCCTCAAGGAGGTGACTTCACCTTTGTGCTTTTTTTTTTTTTTTTTTTTTGTCATATACGATCCAATAACTAAAAAAGGCAGTACGAAATTTTATAATATCATATATTATATATTAGGATGTCCATTCAATAAGAATCACAGTCTTTTGTGCACAAACAAAAACATATGTCTACAGCTGTCTTTAATGTAACTAAGTTGTCTTTAATGAACATTAATTTCTCCACAGGGGTAAAGAATATGGTTATATCTCCATCTAGTGGCTTATTCAGACAACATGCATGTTTAAATTTCCCAGCCTCCATTCTCTGGCCTGTGTAAAGTTTAACCAGCTGCACTTGAGCTGAAGTTAAACATTGACTTCTCTGACTTGCTCTTGATGCAAACGATAAGGAAATTCAAATCCACAAAGAACTCAATGCACTGATTGTATTCGTGGGGTTTGTGATATCTTTGTGCAATAGTTAGACATGATTTTCAACCAAAAACACTTGGTTTGGTTTCTCACTTATTTGAAAACACCATGTAAAAATTTCCATTTAATGGTAACTTCACTGTAAATAAAATATCATGTAATAGCTTTTATATCCAACTAGCAGGCAGCATTCACCTTTTCTTCTTGATTATTTTACCAGTTTTAATACAAAATTAATTGCAGTCCATGCAGGAGTAACCAAAATATCTATTTTATCTTAGTTGTTGATGTTGCAGTCTCAGAATGTTTAAAACCCAAATCTACAACAATATATAGTTCAAAATTTGAGCTGTGGGTCGTCTGATTACAGGACACACTTCCACAACTTACATACAATATAATACATACCTTGTCATATGTGGTTGTTTCATATGACTGTATATAGACTTTACAACTGATGAAAATGTATATATGTGCATTTAGCCTCACTGACCCACTTAAAGCTCAGGCAGATTAAAATAGGTTGGTTATTTGTAATGCTGCCTCATGTGGTTGACTGTGGTTCAGCACCATAACCACATACAGGGAAGTGATGAGACTATATGTAGTGTGGGCAGAGATTGGTGCTTCAAGGAGCATCGTGTAAACCAGGAAGAACTCTCCAGCTGTCAGTCAACCATTGTGAGTTGTGCTCCTGGATAGAGGCCAGTCATAATAGGGAACAGCATGAGGGCGTGTGGGTGATAAAACAGGCCAAACAGCTGAGCCAGGAGTTCACAGTCTTCAAGAAATCAGCCGGAAGCAAAATCATAAATAAGTACTTTTTTATTTTACATCCTTTTTGTTCAAAGATTATATACTTCAACTGTTCATAGCAAATGGAATTGTTAAATACTGTACACTGCATACTCTCCCAGTGCATCTTTTCACCTACATCCGAGCGATAATTTCAATTTCTTCATCTTCAACATAAGACATGAATACCTTAAGATTAAATAGTATCAGTGTATGATGTAAACATTCTTTAAAAAAGCATAGGAAGGGGTTGCAACATTTTGTGAGCAGAAGGGAAAGAAACAAAAACTTCAATGTCCGTGTTTTGACCTCAGCAGTATCAAAAACTTTTTCTATCAAGGTTACTACAAATATATGCTACATTTACCCAAGTTTGAGAACAGTAAAATTCATACATTTTCTGAGCTGCCAGCAGCCAATGTGTCTGAAGAGGCCACACCCACTGCAATCATGTAAGACAGGAATGCATGAGTAGAACTGGAAAAGTCTGTGTCAGGTAAACCCTGTACTGTCTATGTAGTCTGTGCAACAGGTTGGCCTAACATTTGTGCTAGAAATCTTCATTTAAGGACATCCGGTTATTATACCAGAGAGAAGGCTGGGTTAGTTTTGCTCATTGTACAAACCTGGCCCTCTTATGATGTGTTACTTCTATGTTTTTTTTTTTTTTTTTTATTTGTTCTTGTTTTTTGTGTTCAACAATTCACTAATAACTATGTCAGGACATTGATACCCATGCTGTAAGTACAGGTAAGGTTAAAACAGGAGGTAGTACAAATTATATCAACCAAAGACTCACAGCTTGACCACAGACTCATATAAGACAGTTAGTTTTGGATACATTCATGACATTTACCTGCACAGAAAGTAACAAGTACAGTAGACAGTTTTATCTTTGTCACCAAATATCTCTCACACATTTAAACATACAGTACATGCAATCATTATCCAAGAGCTACCACGGAAAAATCTCCCATGACAAAACAAGAACACAGAAAGGTGAGTTTGTGCTTAAATCCTTCATTTTCCAGCAATTTACTTCATATAAAAATGGATACTGACCTATTGTCCCTTGTCACTCACAAAGTATGAAACCCCCACAATGCATTTCACGTACAAAAAAAAAAAAAAAAAAAAAACACTGAGAGGAGGTCCAAGGCCTGCTTGTACCTTGATACCACAAGAGTCAATACAACAAAAGTAATGAAATTAAACATCATATCAAAAATAGGTTTTCTTATTAAATCTTTGCCTAAACCTGGAGCCAGAGATATCTCAGCTGCGATAAACCAAAGTTACCAGTAACTAATGCAGTGCACACCTACCCTGTGTGTGTTCACAATAGAGTCCATCATAAAAAGCAGCGGTTTAGAGGGTACTATGGTCCATTGTTGCTTATTTAATACAAATACAGTATGCAAAGGTTGTCAGACAAAATCCACAGGTGCTTTCTTCCGGCTGCGATAGTCCCATTCTGAGTTTGATACATCTAAATTTTGGGCTGGAGGGCCGTCCAATAGAAAGTAATGTGTGTTGCTAACTTTCTGTCCATTTTCAATAACAGGAAAGATACAAGGTGACCCCTCACTGTTCTGTCTCTGTAAACCACGATAAACATATTTAGGATCTGGAGCAAAGCTCTGTGTTGGAGGCATCTCTCCATTGACATACAGGGGCAGACTTTTGGGACTGGGAGTACGAGAGCAGCCCCTGGACAGAGGGTCACGGGGTGGGAGTTTGGGTGGTCTGTCCTCGTCACTGTAGGCCCCAGAGACTTCGACTGACCAGCGACGGGGGTCCTCTGTCTTATGGTGCCGTGGGGGGATGGGAGGGGGCACTTCAGGTTTGTATGTACTGTGAGTGTTTCGTTTGGACTGGAGATTCAGAAAAGAGGGTTTGTTAAAAGACCCTGCCGGGCCCGACTGTGTGCGCCGAACCCGTCTCTGAGTCTTATCTTGTAACTGTCTTGGACATACGGGAACGTCCTCTGTCTCTTGCCGTGGAGCACGCTGCACAGGAGGTTCATGCTGTGACTCATGTCTGTCATGAGAAATTTGAATTTGGTGATGGTTTCCCTGGTGATGGTTTACCGGGTGGTGCTGTAGTGTCTGGGTGGGTCTGGGGCTCTGAGGACCATGATCACAGAAAGCATGGTTCACTTGTCCGTGGATTCTGAGGCTTCGCCGGCCAAGTCCAAAACGCACAGGTTTGATAACTGGATCAGCCACAAGCCGACAGCTTTCATCTGAATTTATAAAATATTCCTCATTGTCCAAGCTCTGTATAGAGCAGGAGTCTGTCTGTAGGGGGATGGGGGGCAGGGGCTTGGAGCACCTCCCTGGAGTCTGTGGGGGGCTGCAGCCTCTATACGCAGACTGTGGCTGTGATAGGATGTGGGTGTCCTCTGATGGGCTGGGCGTGGAGGGCTCAGGGGTGCAGGACAGGGAGAGGTAGGATGGCCGGGACTTCTTCAGGAGCCTCTGTGTTCCTGGACTGTGCTTGTGTCCTACACACATTACAGGAGGTTAGCTTCATATTACAGTGGATGTTCAGAGACTGAGCAGAGCGTCATGCAGTACTTACTTTCATAACTAAGAGATAGAGGGGGTGACTCTTTGTGGTACAAATGAACTTTTGGATCTGTGTAGGGTGATTTTATACTAAAGCTGTAAAGAACAGAAGACATTAGGAGATGGAACAGTAAAGATGGTTATATCTGTAGTACTAGTCACTCCTGAACACTCACTTGGGGCTAGCTTCATGAGTGTACCCCCAGGACGAGTTCGAGTCCATGCTGTGGCAGCTGCCCCAGAGGAAGGGGTTCTCGAGAGGGAAAGAGGTCTCCTGGGCAGTCAGGCCCACTGTGGACATGCTCCAGGCAGCCTCGGGTCGCATCAAAGCCAGCAAACTCTGAGATCGCCCGGCTGGCCAACACTTCTCCTGCAACATACAGAGACACACCAACATTTACTACTGTAAATAAGGTCCATACATAAAACCTAAATGGATTACAACCAGGTAATCATATTTGTTCCTCTCACATATAATACCCAGTCAAATTATTTCAAAATATAAAAAATCCTTCAACAAAGTAATCTTTTGTATTTTTGAAAATAGTATCTAGTAGCCAGGAAATAAACCAATAAAGGAAAACAAATTTGTTTTAAGGGATAATATAGTTTTATATTTATATATTCTACTGAATAAGGATCAAACTTGTAGAAATATAATATTAATAATAATAATAATAATAATTCATTGAAACATAATTAATCTAATTCATCCAAGCAAAGAACATTTTACCAAAAAAAAAATAACCCAGCATCTGGCTCTAAATTCTGAACCATAAAATATACAAAGTTTACAGTCAAGTTACAAAGGAGTCACTACAATCTCACTAGGCCTGAACAGCAGACAAAAGAAGTGCCTCTCCTGTTACAAAAGATCTATGTTGCAAGAGCTGCTGATGTCAAATGACCTGCATGTTCACGTCAACTATGTGTCAGTCAGACCCACACGTGTGTACGCAATATTTATAGACTCATTAACCACTACGTACTATATGAGGAGTGGGGCATAGTTTTAGATAAAACTAATTATATAAAATGTTAGATTTTTAAAAAATACATCAACATTAAAATTTTCATTATAAATAGGGATGACATGCAAAATTAGTAGCACAAAAGGTTTATGTCTCATTGGGTAAAATGTATTGATTTTGTGTTTATGGTGCAATATGTACTATAACTATTACCACAATGCTCTCACAACTGAACTGCTGAACCTCTAAGCAAGTAAACTTCTAGCCAAGTATATATAAAAATATGAATAAATCTATTTTCTTTTTATTACAACAATAACAAAGCATTACTGCTGCAAATGCACATGACACAATGCAACACAGCAATATTTATGTCAGTATTCAAAAACAGGTGCATAGTGTGAACCCTGGAGACCTAGGATGATGTATGTTCAGTGACACGTTGTTCTGCTTATAATGTAGCCGTGCTGATTGAGAACCACACAGGCCCCTCTCTCTCCTCTCTCCAATGAGCTAAAGTTATGTTCTGCCCTGACAGCTGTCGAGAAACAAAGCTCTAAAACAACAGGAAGCCCGGGGCATCAGCAACAGCCAAAACTGCCCCGACAAGGAATGCAGTCCCCTCTGTGGCCAGGGCCATCGATTCAGGTCCGAACGGGACGGGAAGCAACTTGATATTTGATAATGAACCCCCCGGGACTCAGGCTTCCTCCAGCAACAGGTGCAGACACAGTTCATCCTGGCAGACGACCACAAGTGCGCTCACAGAAACAAGATTTTTACAATGTGGTGTGATCATACGGAGAATTAAGTTGGGATTTATATGTTATCAATTCAGGACATTTGTGAAAGGTTTTTATGACTGAAAATTTCTACACATGATTGGGCTGAGAGAATTGCGAGAACTGTGCTAAAAAAGGGAGATTAAATATGTCGGCAGCAACACGAGGAAGGGGTTTGGGTTTAAATTTGCACAAAACTGGTCCTAGTACTAACCTGAATATAATCAAACTAAGGAGATAGAGATCTTTGGCTTAAGGAGATAGAAGTTAAAGTTATTCTTTGTTAACACAAGAGCCAATCTTTTTCCATTTAGGAATTGCAGTGGCACATCCTTCACAAGGCTAATCTGACAGATCTTTTCCCAAAGACCTTCCTGCTGATGGAACCTGTGAGAGGTTCATTTGAAAACATCATCATCTTCACCAAAGATGACAGAACAGAGTTCACAGAGCTCACAGAGAATTAAAAGAATAGTAAGTAAAACATAACAAATGTTTTGGTTTTCTGTCAATGGACTACAACATTATCAGCAATCTACTGTAATGTTAGTATTTCCTAGCCAGTTATTTTGTGCTGTCACTGTGTAAATGCTCACCTCAGGTCTGTGGTTGTAAATGTGATTTTGCAAAGAGTGACAAAAAAGAGTGACTGACAAAAAGTGTAAGTAATACTTAAAGGAAGTTCATTTCATGACAATTCAAGATTTTTTTTTTGTCCAAGACGACATTTGCTCAACTATACAAGATATGAACCGACTCTTATTGAGCAGCACAGAATAACTACAAGTGTACTTCAAAGAGGGTTACATTAAAATGTTTAAATAAAGGCAATAGAGCTTTATTCATTTTGTGAGTTGCTGTTTTAACCAACTATTTTTTGTCTACAAAGTCCTGGTACACATGGGCCTGTTATAGCTCATTAACTACCCTTATCTCTTACATCATGCATCTGTGACCTGCCTTACACTCATATAGTAAAATATCTGGCAGGACCAGTGCATATGTCAATATAAAGGGTTACTTTCTATGTTTTATACTAAGAAGCAACGTGGCTTAAATCGAGAATATAGTTACAATAGGCATTACTTCATTTTCACAATTGGCCTCTCACACGTTACTGCAATTGAAAAAAACAACAGTGTAGTATTAGAAAAGAACTAGTCATTTACTTCTATTTGTAAGATCTTTACCTTACCCTTGCTCAACACTCCTTTACAGCAACTTTTGACGGATATTTCAACACCCATTTAAGCAATCTCCTCAGCTACGCACCTAGTTATTCTCTTATCTTACTATGTTTAGTATAGTGCCTACAGACAACGTAAACTCTGTATTATTTAATATATTTAATGTTTCAGTAGGGAGATATTTTACTATTACTGCTCCTAGCCAACTACTATTGCTATAAAGACACGTTTTAATTACTGCCAAAAAACATGTTCACGTTTTAGTTTAAAATTGTACAAAGGGGTACTCCAAAAACACTTTATCTTAGAGCAATATATTTAGTCAATTGCCAATTATATTTAACATTATTATCATTATACATTTACAACCAGCCTACAAAGCCAAGATAACATGCAACAGAACCTCCATTCATGTAGACTATTTTATATTGTCAATATTCAACTAGGTTATTGGTACAAATACAGCCACTACTTCTACTACTACTTAGGGTGTCCACCTGTTCCTCTTTTGGTTATCAAGCACAACTATTCAAGATTCAAGTAAATTATAAACCACCATGCAAAACATCTATGTTTGTACCTACCTCATATTTATCCAATGTAATTACAACGTATCCAGTGTTACTCATTAACGCTAAATAGTCTATTTCAATCTTCTCTCTCCTGTTTCCTACAAGGGTAGTAGCTTGGGCGCGCTTTCCACTTTTGACAGGACATCCACAGCGGGGCACGTATGAAGGGGGAGGCCACGGAAGATCACACCCCGCTGGTGACAACCCTGCAGCGGTTTGTGAGCAGCCATACCAGCTCTACCTGTGAGGCGAGCGGTGGAGCGAGCCAGCGAGCGCACAGCTCACCTTACCGGATTGAGATAATAATGGTTAAAAGCCCTCGAAGCAGCCAGGTGACTCATACGACAACATGCAAGCCAGCTATCTACCATGGCCCTGTCCTTATGGTAATTTCTGATAGAATAAAAATAATTTGGGGGATTTACGCAGAATATGATTTTTACGCACGATAGTATGCTATTAAATTTGCACCGACACAATATCAATCTAGAATGTGATCCTGCCAGAATATTCAAAAAATGCTACATGTTTAAGTCTTCATTGGCATTGTATAAGTGAGTGGAAATAGGGTGTTATAAAATAATGAATGAGGTGATGTCGTTGCACCAACTTGCTGCATGCTGCAATATCCAAAACGCGCACTTTGTAAGTTACTACAGCTTTAAAATACTTTCTAAACTTACCTAAATAACTTTGCAGTACTCCTCTGCTGCTGACTTGACCCCGTCTTTGGAGAAAATATAGATCCTCCTTTGTTATTAGTCTCCTCGTATTCAGATTACTGAAACATTAGACACGGGACGCTAGCGTGTAGACGTCGCTCCAGTAATAACGCGTTACTTTTCTAGCCTTTACTCGTAAGACAGAATTATTTTAAGGTCCAAAGCGCTATGGAGAAGGGCTGGCTCCTCCCCACACACTTGCTCTTAAAGACGCAGAGTAATATTTCGCTATGTTCCTTTGCTGAGCACATTACGTGCAGCAGGAAAAGCTACGCATATACATTAGCTGGAAAAAAAAACAAAAAAAAAAAACATAACAGTCAAGCACCTCGAGACAGAATTATGCGCATTTGAAAACGTAAAGCGATCAAGGTTTACCTATGTTGTTTCAGATGTCTTTAACTAATGTTAGCCTATAAACTCGGCATGTAGTAAGATTAATAGATAGCCAAATTAGCCTATTTTTTTTCTAATTTACTGGATTAATTGCACAAATGAATGGCTCTTATCTTTTTGTTATTGACCAAAAAGTTACACGAATATTATCAGATAGGACCTCACAGTCTTATCATAGCAATAACATAATATTGCATAACCTTAAACCATTTTAGCGGTTGTAAACACGAATGTTAATACTTCGATTGAGCATATTTTTTTCACATAGCAAAAAAAAACAACCAGACATGTGTCAGTTTATGTACAGGCATTTTAAGGAACAATATGTAACTTTTCTAGTGGCTGTCCCGCCACGTCTTTATGGATACGCTATTGCTTTGGAAATAATGTGTAGTAAAAAGAAAAAAACAACAACAACCAGATATGTGTGAGTCTATGTACAGAGAATATTGTAAAAGTACTAAGGCATTTTAAGGAACAATATGTAACTTTTCTGGTGGCAGCCCCCCCACATAGTTGTCTCTATGGATACACCATTGCCACACACAAAATTTCCACAGAGACATAAAGCAGTTGCTGTGTTTTTGTAATTTTTTTGCTGTTGTTTTTTGCAAAGCAATGATCAGTGCCAAAGAGTTCTTGTGTTTTGGCATCTAGCATTACAGTCTCCATGGTCAATCGTCTCTATGGTCATTTTCTTTTGTGCATTTGTTCGTCTGATTTCATGGATAATTAGGTTACCAGGGCTACTTTTCTAAGTGGCCGTCTCGCACCCTCTGTGTCCATTAGGCTAACCGAGTTAAGCAAACTCAACAGTGACATGCATGTTACTCAAACAGAGCCACACAATGGTCCTGCTAAATCAATAGTGAGTGAAAAGCAGCGAAGGCGTGTAGAGAGGGTGTTCTTGCTGGAGTTTGTCAATCTTTTACAGGTCGGGCATTGGGGGCATAGAGCTGCAGCCATCTTATTATCACATATTTGGCCCCACGCTGAGAGCAGACTGTGCTAATCCCTCTTTATGATTTCAGACACATTTTTGGGATTCCTTTGGGCCAGTTGTGACCAGCAGTGCGAGGAGAGGAGCACTTGCATGACCAAATGTACTGTAGCCTATGGAATAGAGTGTGCAGTATTTCTGTGTATTCAGTTCAGTTTGTATTCAGCTTCCTGTTATATGCAACATTATGAAGACTTTTTCTTATTCGAAAGATATAATATTGTTCATCTCTAGGGCAACAGTCATAACTGTTTACCATTCAGAAATCCCTGAATATGTTAACAATCTCAATCAATTGAGCATGTTTGTGAGACATTTTCCAATTAAACTCAGTCAATTGTATTTTCTGCAGTGCATGTTCTCTGAAAAAACATAAAACATCCAACCAAACATAAAAACATGCACTCTGTTTAGTTAGTGAAGTAAAAGGCAGTTTATTTGCTTTAGGGGAAGGATGACAAATCTTATTTCATCTTCATTTATTTGAAGGGATTAACTTACTTACTTGTATGCTGTTATCATAGGTTATAATAGAATCCAGGGAATATTTTTGGAGGATCAAGGAATTTTCTTTTTTACTATGCCAGATTTGTATGTTCCTGCATCTGTTTTTGGCCTGTTTTCAATGTCTGTGTCCAAAGTATGTCCACTACTGTGCACAATATGTACTGATTTATAAGTTAACTAGGCAAGCAACCAATTAAAAAGCAAAGAAGAAAAGACAATGCAAGCAAATCCAGCCTTGCCCATGCTTTAGGGCTGATGCAATTTAATTTGAACAACTAATAATAAACAGTAACACAACCAATTAAAGACAATAATACATTGCATAAAGCCTTGTACCAAAACATACTAGAACAAACCAGCTCTGAGATCCCCCTCCCCTCCCTGCTGTGACATCACAGTGACAGGAAGTGCCTTATAAAGTCGTCAAGGCGGGAGATAAGCCCCAGGCAGCTCCGATCAGAGTCAGGCAGAATACCCTTTTCACTCAGCAATGACTCACGCCTCTGCATCATTCATCGCACTTCATTTAAATTAGACACCTTCAGTAAACCATCATTTCTGCTACATCCCGGAAGAAGTAATTTCTCTTGAAGCTTCCAGTAAACCCCATACAACAATATTAGTTGATCACATTGTAAATTGTAGAGAATAATAGCAGTGTTTCCCAAAGAGTAATGCCATTACTCATAGAATGATGGTGTGCAAAGAGTGTTACTGAAAGAATTAAACTGTAATGTTAGTATTATAGTGTAATATAGTCTTTAATTGATAATACTTTTCAATGATTTGGATATCCCAGGGGGTACACTGGTCATCAAATGTCTCCTGGTTACACACAATTCAAAGTTTGGAAACCCCTTTGATATAGTATGAAGTATAAATATTTGTCATTTGTCATATTTGTGAGTATATTGCTGCGTTGTTTTTAGTTTTTGTTTAGTTTAGTTTCCTAGTTTAGTTTTTTCCAGTCATATTAACTTATGACATTTACACATACAGCTAGAATGACAAGTCTACATACACTTTGTAATAGAACAAACTACCTATTCTTGCACACTCACTGACATCAAATAAAATTTCATACATGATAAGTGAGTAAATGAGATTAAATAGTGAATGATGATCATGATAATGATGTTCTGTGCTTGACTCCTTCCTCTCACATTTTGCCACATGTCTCTCAAACTTTACCCGCATTTGAAACTGCTTCCATCCAGTAAAAGAAATTCTATGGAACAAATACTATTCTGAATATGTAAAAAGTAAATTTATAACATTTCACTTGAATTGTGTCAAAGCTACATACAAGCCTATTATTCTTTCAGACAAATGATTCCACTTTACCAATGAGCATCACATTTGTATGCACCAGACTCCAGATTGCACATTAAGTAAACACACAACAATCACTTTTCTGTGTCATATGCTGAAGTACAGTATAAACCTGTCTGCAAAAGGAAAGGGTGGAGTTTAGGTGCAAATTAAAAACAACACAGCCTTTTATCACTATTGTAACTCATTAAAATCTGTGCCATGATGAGCCTAGCTGCTGAAGTCATAACATTACGTGCTCACTGAGCACTGTCCAAAGTTCACATTGAGACATGCACTAGAGCAAAAGGGTGGGTACGCTGGTGACATGGATGACGTAAGGCACTTGTGGACATAGCCTTTGGAAAATACCAGTAAACTATATATTGCTATTGTAATTATAAAATTAATGGTTTAAACTAAACAATAGAAATACAGGTTTTCTTCAGCATGACATAACAAAAGTAAAGGAACGGTGATATTTAAATTCAGTCATATATAATTGCAGCTTACAGGTCACTTTCAATACGGACATTGGCTGATGTTGAATAACATGTAAATAGCCAATCATATTGAGCCCTGCTCGACAATTAAAGTAGCATTATCTGAAAACTCCCTCTGTCACACCCCAAACTTCAACAATAACATAGCAACGCTTCCTGTTTCATTTTGTTGTTAAATAAAACTGGGCCAACTTTTTTTTTTTTTTTTCCCCCCCACAAATAACAAAATTAAATAATTATTAATTAAAAACTTGAAAATGTGGATGTTTTTATGTTACCTAAAAAGCTGTGTGAATTGTGTATTTTTTAATAAATAATACATTTATTTTAAGTTTCCTGCTTATTAAAAGGTATAAATAGAAACACATTAATTAAGGAGAGGTTGCATCAGTGACAGTCCCAACCCAAAATAAATTGTTTAAAGTGAGCATACTATGAAAAAGCCTGTATGGCAAATTACAGGATAAAATACTAGATATTTAGATCAGAAAGGGCATCTGATGTAAAACCATTTTATATCAGTTTTGAAAACAGTTTGCTAATTATTGTAACATGGCTCTTTAAATTCTTTATATGGTCTTATTCAGATTTACATGCCAAAATGTAGTTCTCCAATGACTAATTCATACCCTGTGTTTAAAATGGCACACAGCCTAGGCGTTTTACCCACGCTAATTCAGTGTATGTCAGACACTGCAGCTGTAGGCCCATATGCTGCCAGAGTTTGACACATAATTGCATGTCATTGTTGGACTGCGGTTTTCAGATTCCCTCACAACACCGAACTTACTCAATGCAATCATCCGTCACCATTATGCAAATATTACCTTATAAAAACATGTCATGTCATCTATTCCAAACGGATAGAATTTTTCCCCAATTAATCACTTCCTTCTTTGACGCTTCTGGTAAATAGGCCTTTGAGAGTAACACTCGCATTTTTCAGATGTAATATAATCAATAGCAGCAATGGCGAGTCATAGTTGCATCACCATTCACGTCTGTTACGTTGAGAGGTTTAAGAGCTTGGCTTTAGAGTCGGGTGGACCGTGATGACAGGGTGTGTGTAGTCTCAAGGTTCCACAGAAGGATCAGACCAGACTCCAGACCGGGGGAGGCATTGGCGAGCCCGTCCGATGAGTGAATCAAAGTCATATATGTTAGTAATACGCTGGACTGTTATTAGTGGATTTACAGGACATACTTATGAGAGGTATGAGAACTGTAAGCAGAAGGACCATCTGATCTCTAGACCCTTATGTCTTATTGTGAGTTTCTGTCAAAATATAGATTGGCCCTTTCTAGCAATATATTAAGTATTATCTATTATTTATATATTTTATTACAGAGATGACAACAATTAAAGGTCCTATATTACACAAAATTGACTCTTGTGAGCTTTATGTCATGTTAAAATGTTGTTACTTCATTAGAAATATACACTTCCTGTATTACGACATGACATCATAAGGTGGAACAGAGTGTTTTCCGTTTCAGAGAAGGACTATGCCTAAATATGCTGGGTGTGTGTTTGAATTCATTCATTCATAAGTGAATGAAACAAAACACAACTTGAGGTATGTTTTGAATATACACAAACAGACAAAACCATTACTCCATGTCTATTGTGGGGAAGCAGTGGCTCCAGTACATGGCACTGTGTCCTTAGGCAAGACATTTCATCCACCAACCTCACATAGAATGTGGTGTGAGTGATTCATGGCATGGTTGGTTGGTTTGATAGCCTTGTTTCTGTCAGTCTATCCCAGGGCAGCTGTGGCTACAGAATTACTTACCACCATTGAGTGTGGAGTGAATGAATCATGCACCACATTTCAAAGTCCATGAACACACAATTAGTAATGATTCTAGTCCCAGTTTTTCTGTCTCTCTGTGTTTGAGCTATCCACCAATCTCTGCTGCTGTGGTAACTCGTCAGGAGAAGAGAGGGGCATATTGATGAAGAAAAGGGACTAAAACACAAAGAGAACAATTACTCTAGGCTAACATGGTGCAAGAACAAAATATTTGATTATATGTTATATAGTGATATACAAGGAAACACATGGAGTAGAATAGAATGCATTGCCATTTACACAGGTACAAAAAATTTAGAACATACTGTAATTGCAGCTATTTTGTTATTTGATTAAGTGAATGATGAAAAAAGTTATGTTTAAGTTAGTTTAGATTTTTTGGCATCTTTAAGAAAACTAATGGCAAGTGAGGGAATGAATGAAAGCAGTGTGAGATCAGGACATGGTGGGTTGGCTGATAGCGGATTTATGGTGCATTCTTTTGAGGAGGAGTGAAAAGTATGGGAACAGATATTATATGAGATTCACACCATTGACAAAAACACATTAATGTCTGATGTTTGGAGAGGAGCTGTGAAAACAACAGCTGTGCAGACTGGGAGCGTCACGCCGCTTCAGTCCACAGACAGATGCAAACACTTTCAGTATGTTTAGTTCTACAACAATATAGTCTCTGTTCATGGGGTCCACGCATCCACATTAAAGGTGTTAACTGCCATCACATTAACAGTGTTAATCCATGTATATACTGTCTTATGCTGTTATTGTCATTTAGGACTGTATTTTTTTATTTTCTTGTATGTATTTTTATGTACATTGACCAACAGTTGTAGTTTGCAATGGTGTGTAAAACAATTTTCATTTCACAAACTGCTTGTGATTCATTCACAGAAATGCTCTTTTGTAATGTAAAGACAAATGCATAAACACTAAAATTCTCCAATGATCAAAACAACGCTAACGCTAATGCTAATATTAATACTAATTTTTAGGCATTATAAATATTAAAACAATGCCACAAACTCAAGTCATTTACATTTGAAAATAATTGTGTAGTCTTTATTTTAGTTCATTTGAATTTTAATAGGTTGTTTATTTCATATTTTACAATTTTAATCAAATTAGCTTTGAGACACAGTGAGCTAGCTAGCATACTGGTGTGCACAGTCTACTACACCCACTAATATTTCAATTATATACGGTTGGTCATTATAATAATCATAGTAATAATTATAGTAGCAATGCAATTTTTCTTATAATGCTTTTTCAAATGTTCTGCATTATTCATTTACTTAGCCAGTGCTGGCAAGCTACCTCTGAAGTAACACTTGCCCTGAGGAAGAGTGATGGAATAATCAATTATCAAAACCAATCTTTTGCTGACACCACATTAACAGAAAAAGAAAGGTGGAGTGTCTTGCCGAAATATTCACTGGTTAGAGCTCGAATCAAAAGACCAGGCTTTCATTTTGTGGGCCATTGTTGCCCTGTTGAAACGTATAGCCAGCTTAACTTTACTTTTAACACATGCGCACAGACTATTGTTGGTTTAATAGGCCATAACTGCCTTTGTCATTACCCCAAAATTGTCCCTCCTTACAATGTGCAATAAAGATGACAAAAATGTAATGGCTATATTCTATTTCAAACGCCTGACAGAGGAGTCTCACTTTCAGTCAGTGACTATCCCAGGCTTCCGGTTGCCAGAGAGCGCAGACAGTTAAAGCTTCACTTAATGTAGCAATCTATTAATCTTAAATAACATGTGATTGCTTTGGGAGTTTGCACTTCCTCCGGTTTCCTGCTCTAGCCAGACTCGTGGGGAACATTAGGCCAAATGCACAAACCTGAACCGGACTGATAAAGATTTCAGATGTGGTCCACGGAGGAGATCAGGAGAGCTGTCTTCAAAGGAGGGTACTCAGAGAAGAGGATAAATCAATAGACACAAGGTTAAGAAAGCACCGGCACACTAAAGAGATAAACCACATGTGTAATGAGGGCCACAGCAGCCTTCAGCAGATGAACTGTCGTGAGTGGGCTGAACATGTCTTGTTTCTCCATTTGAGTTTGGGAGTAAAGCTCTTACACAGAACATGCTGGGTCACTATAGATGAGTTCAAACTATCAAAATGGGATCAGAGTGTGACACAATGTGGTCCATATTAAACCACCTATTGTTTCAAGTATTCAACTCCCTTCTGAAAAGTAATCTTTACAGCTGGACATTTATTTTAATATCAGAATATTGGTTCAAGGAGATTGTGGGTGCGATTCCCCTTGGTGGATTTTGTATGTTCGGTATATGTATAATCGGCAGTGTTGGGGAGTAACATGTACATGTACCGGAGTTACGTAATCAGAGTACAAATTATGAGTAACTGTATTCAGTTCCAGTTACTGTTTCAATGGGTGGTAATTCGATTACAGTTACTTTGTTGAAATAAATGGATTACACGGCGGTATTTTCCTGTTTTTACATTTTGGGCTATTTCCCTTTTTTTTTTTTTTTTTTTTTTCCATAATTCCACTCATGACCGGACACTAAACCAGGTCTAAAACCAGGTCTAAAACCAGGTCTAAAACCAGGTCTAAAACAGGTCTTAAACCAGGTCTTAAACCAGGTCTAAAACCAGGTCTAAAACCAGGTCTAAACCAGGTCAAAAACCAGGTCTAAAACCAGGTCCAGGTCTAAACAGGTCAAACAGGTCTAAACCAGGTCTAAAACCAGGTCTAAAACCAGGTCAAAACCAGGTAAAACCAGGTCTAAAACCAGGTCTAAACCAGGTCCAAAACCAGGTCTAAAACCGGGACTAAACCAGGACTAAACCAGGTCTAAAACAGGATTTAACAGGACTAAATCATGCCGCATGAACCGTGTCTCCTCCTCTTCTATCAATAATATTTTTTAATCTGGATAAGGAAAGACTAGGCTTTTTAGTCTTTTAGCAGACAAAACTTCTTATGTGAAGATCCTCGTCTTTGCTTCTCTACAGCAAATCAAGTAATCCAAAGTATTCAGATTATGTTACACACTTTAAGTACCTTAATGAATTATGTTACAAACTACATTTTGGTTTATGTAATCTGTAATCCGTAGGGGAATACATTTTATAAGTAACCTTCCCAACACTGGTAATCAGTCTATAGATTTTATGAAGGGGCTTTACCAAACTTTGTCCAAACTTTTTTGTAGAGGGCTGCACATTGAAACATATAAGAAGTGGAAGACCGTGAACTGATGGTCAATACACTGAATGATTTATATTAGTGAATAATGTTGTTGAGGTTATGGTAGACGCAATTTTTAACATTACATAACTTACAGAAAAGGCACATCTTAGGCCAATTCACCTGGAAGCCTAAGGACCAAAAAAACTCATCTGAGGGCTGATTTTGGTCCCCAGAGATTTGACACCCCTGCCCTATATGGAAAATAAATATAACAGGGGTCTCCAACCTTTTTTCTTTTGGTGAGCTACCTTTACAAAACTTTTATGTCAGAGAGTTATTTTAACCATTTTAGTAAAAAGCATGAAATTGAATAAATATAAGAGCCACAGACAAGTCTTAGATGAGGTAGTTAGATGCTGTCAGTTAGATGCTTATAAAACATAAACCATTATCCAGTTATTAGTTATTTATAGTATATAAGCGTCCAAATTATACTTAAACAATAGTAATAGGCAGGAATTTAATCAGATTTATTTATTCAGCACAACATGAGATCCTTTGGCGAGCTACGTGGAATGGGGTGTAGAAAACAAATATGTTGACAGCTTGAAATATAGGCTCTATTCACACTTACGTCACAAACCAGGAAGACGTTGGGAAAGATGCGATTACAACTTCTGGTGTAGTTACCGACAATGGGCTCACCTAACGTGGAACCCGACTGTGATCAGCGAAAAAATGAAGACTGCATACATATGTGCTGTTTGGAATAATCTTGAATTTGGCGCCCTCATCTCTTCTAATCGCATGTACCTAGTGCGCCCAGAGTTGTGTGTCAGTGGGGAAATTATGAAAACTGAGGTATGTTTGTAATTGTTGATTAGCCGAACATAACATAACACTGTAATCACATTTAGATGAAGAAAACCGGGCCTGGGAAATTGTAATCGCATCTTTCCCGACATCTTCCTGGTTTGTGACGTAAACGTGAATAAAGCATATTGTGATTTGATTCATTATGATTTGATGATACCCTGGGGCGACAGTAGCTCAGTTGGTAGAGCTTTTGTCCGATGGTTGTTCGAATTCATGAACATCGTTGACTGAGTGGTGACCCACAAGTTGGCGGTGCAATTCCAGCTCCTACAGATGCATGCTGCTGTTGTGTCCATTGTGTCCTTGGGCAAGATATTGAACTCACCTTGCCCCTAGTGTCTGTGTACACTGATGTATGAATGTGTGTGTGAATGGGTGAGTGGTTCCCTGATGTAAAGTGACTTGAAGGTGGAAAAGTGCTATATAAAAACAAGACCATTTACAATTTTACCATATTATTTGACACCTTCATTTTCTTTACCATGTAAGGACTCTGAAAACAGAAACAGCCCACTACTACAGTATATTTAAAAGCCTCATTAATGATAAATGCCTAATGACACTGTAGTCTAATTTTTTCCACAGGTGACTACAAAGTACGACTCAGTGATTAAACAATTTTCCTCAAATACAAAAAAGGAATTCACATAGTTTCCATTTAAGTGTATGCATGACAGAGCCTGAGTCATTCTGGGCTGAGGGAGCGCTCTGTCAGACTGCCTTTTGTTCACTTCACATGTGGATTTAAGTGAACCCATGTCCCTGCTCTGGGCTCTGCTCCGGTCCACTGCGCACTATAGCCTCCAGTGGCTGGGACTAAAGAAAATAAGTGAGTGCTGATAATGTCCAGCTCCTATTCGTCCCAGCCAATAAACTCCACGGCCGTGCACACGCATAAGTGTATGGGGTTAAATGTAGTGCAGAATAGTATAACACTAAGTAGATCTGGAAATGCATTACTTTGGGCTTCAGGCTGAAACAGACACCAGATGAAGAACTATTCACGTCCACTGTACTGTATGCTATTCCAGATTTAATGCAACTTGGGAATACGCAGTAACATGCAAAAAGAGAATTACAAATGGTTGCCTTGCTTAGTCCAGTTTGAACAAGGGTTTAACAGTACATAAAAGCTGCAATGTTTGTATAATAAGAACAATTGCAGGACTGTTGCTGTAAGTAGAGATTAGGACTAAACAAAGTGCTCTGGTCTGAGTAAGAAATGTAAACAAAAGAAGACAAAGAAAAGCATGAAGCTGGACAGATTTTACATCAACAAAAATTAGCCACGCTTTTGTCATTTTGTTTTTAATTTATTTAAAGAGAAAGTCTGTTAAATACCAGAGTATTTAAAGGTGCATGTCGCAACTTTTATAGTGGAGGGTTCACTCCCCACGTATCTCCAAGGATATAATTTAGTTGCATGAAGTAGTATTAATCTATCTTACATTTATTCATAGGTGATTTCATTACTTGGAAAAAGGGCATTCTTACAGGGAGCAGGGTCATGTCTTCATACATCTGGCACATAATTTAGCTTGGTGGCAGTCTTTGTTTGTTTCTGTGGAGATAGATAAGTTCAGTGCCATAATGCGGACCACCTCAATGGAGAAAAGCAAATGGCGGACCCCTGATCAGAAATTTCAAATGTAAATGCGACGTTATTTAACCAGCATCAATTCAAAAAAATTTTCAAGTTAAATGTTAAATATGTACGCAGGTTCTGAGTGTAATGAATGTACTAGTATATGAGAATATAAAGTAGCTTCTGATTCTGCTTGTCTC
Source organism: Boleophthalmus pectinirostris (assembly GCF_026225935.1). NCBI lineage: Eukaryota > Metazoa > Chordata > Actinopteri > Gobiiformes > Gobiidae > Boleophthalmus > Boleophthalmus pectinirostris. The sequence goes on from NW_026571299.1 coordinate 31,746,631, forward strand.
CATGGACATGTATATGCTTTGCCTTGAATGTTTCAAAGTATGGCATTAACTTCTCTGTTTCTATGGACGCTGATATGATCAGGTAGAGTTACAGGTCAGATCTGTGGAGAGGCGACCTTACTCACAATAAGAGTGGATGTTTTTCAAGGTATTCAGATGAATAAAAGCACCCACAATTACATAAATGCATAGGTATTAATCCAGGTACAGCAAATAAACAAACCCAAAACACACATCTCCATGGAGACAGCGGCAGACCCTCCACCGGAAAAGTTACACAATGCACTAATCTAACAACAATGAGCAAGAAGTAAAGCCAAAGACATCGCCTACAACATCATTTTTAGGACAAGTGCACATAACAGTCTGAAGGAGCTGGTATTTGTAGGCAACAGAAACAGAAAGCTATGATTGTGGTGTCTTTGGTTATGTAAATTTAGCCTGGGGTGGAGCAAACTTTCACATTGTCAGGTTAAGATGAAGACTGTAATTATGTTTAGACCCGCAGAATATTCTCAGCTCAGAGAGGAAATAATGGGTTTTATTTTTAGCATCGCAAAGTGGGCAACGCATGTCTGAAAATTTAACTTGTTCCTTAGAAAGTGTTTTTGGTATTTGTGAAGCTCAAGAGATGCATTTTTTTCTGTTTGTGTTCCTTTAACAGCAATTGTAAATAAAAATAAAATGTCAGTTTTAAATCTCTGCTTCAATTCTGCTTATAGTAAATAAGTAAGCCACAATACAATGCATTCTCACAATTTATATCAAAATGGAACTGCAGGATGGAAAAAAAAAATCTTCTAAAAGGGGACATTGTATTTTGTGCTGAAAAATGTATTGTATAGAAAGAAGCATACATATTATAGTGTGCATATAATACATATCCATTCATGCTTCAAAAGGTACAGTATGTAACTTTTGTGCTTGGCTTAGAATTTTCTATGGTATGGCATAAATCTAATCTATTTTGAATTTATTAAACTGCAGGTGGTGAGGCTGTGAGACAAGACGGTGGTGAACCCTGCATCAGAAAGGCCATCTTTTAAACATTTAGCTGAATCTAACAAATGTTTAAACATATATTTAAAATTCAACATGTCCCTGATGTTTGGGTTATTAAGTGAGACTTGGACATGATTGACTAGTGAACTTTTTATAGCATTTTAAAATAAACACACTTGGATGTTCTTTCCACCTCCTCCTCATGCCCTGTTACCATGACTCTAGCGACACACTCCTACAGACACTGGTGTTTAGGTCCCTCACAGGAAGTGGCTCTGAAGACCAAACATGGGGAGGGCCACTGGAGTCTGTGGAGTGGAGACGCACACCACAGCAGGACATGTTAGGCTGCTACTTCCTGGTCAAAGTGAAAAAACAGACTTGGCTGGATATATAGTTGTGCACAGAGGGCCACACTGACACTAAACGCCCACACAGAGTTTATACAAGGAGAACGCAAACCAGGCATAAAATACACCAAAGCACTAAACCAAGATATTAGCATCTTATCTTGGGTAAAACACACGTCGGTGTGTTTTTAATGTTTCCTGCCCTTTTCAATGAACTGAACACTTTTTCAAGAGCAAGCTTAGTTACATGTATACCAGCTGCCAGATTTGTATTTTATTGCATATTCAGTCAAAGAAAAACTCCACATCAATGAGAAAAGAGCATATAATATGCACAGTATAGTTCTAATCTATGGGATTTTAGCCAAGGCTGATTTCCATCGTTAGTGAAAGTTAACCAAATATCCGTGCATTAATCCATAAACAAGTAAATAAATAATAATCTTAAAACTCCTTGATAGCTGCAATCTCCTAACACTTTTGAAAATAGCAAAATAAGAAAAAGATTTATTTCACTATTTTATATTATTGCTTAAGTAGAGAAATTCCAATAAAATGCCATTTACCTGAACCGACCACAGCTGACCCCAAGATACGTGCTTGTGTATATGTGGTTTATATAAGTACTTGTTTGTGGTGAGTTGCTATTTGCTAAGCAGTAATTTGTTGCATTGTTTGTCCTTGAGGGCCACCGTACACAGGTCTTATCTGGTGTTATATGGAGGCCAGAGGAAGAGGAGTATACTGTTTACCTTCAGCCCCACACGCACAACAGTTCCCACAGATCCTCTCAAACACAGTCAGTACATATGAGTCAGAACGCTCAGGGGACACATGGGGACAGCCAGGGTGACTGTGGGTGAGCTCTTAACCTTCAAATGGGTGTAAGCAAATAAAATGTGGATAAGCAGGAGATAGTAACAATGATGGCCCTAGTCACACATGCTTTGTGTATATTTAGTCATAAACTTGTGTAAATAGTCTGGTTAAATGCAGAGGTGTGCAAACCTGTTTCACTTATTAAAGGTGCAATGTGCAACTTTTCTGGTGGACTATCCTCTACTTGTCTCCATGGAGATGTCATTGCGTTGCTTAGATTGTTCCATGGTATGACATTAAACATGCATATCTAGCATTTATTCATTATTTGTGTTTCTACTGCTCAAGAAATACAACTCAAAAATACTGTGAATAGGGGCGACTCTCCACAGATCTGAACTGTAATGTAGTGTAGTGCTGTAACCTGCTTTGTAACCTCCCTTGTGATAGATAGGTTTAATCTATACTGTGGAAAATTCTAGACAAAGCAGTAATATTTCCACTGAGACAAGGAGATGGCAGACCCTCCACTAGAAATGTTACGCAGTGCATCTTTAAAATATTATTAAAGCATATAATATAATACTAAAATGTTCAAAGTGGAGGAACTGTTGGTCAGTACAGTGGGTCATTCAGATTAATGGTGGAGGGTCTGCCACCTGGTTATCTCCATGGAGATGTAATTTCTTTGCCTGGAATGCCCCACAATATGGCATCAAATATATCTCCTTAGAGACAAGCAGATGAGGCCAAGTTATAAGTCAGACCTGCTCACAGTAAGAACTGGTGTAGTCAAGGTAATTACAAGCAATAAAAACACTTGTAATTGAATGTAGATAAGATAGATAAGCTTAACGGCATACAAGCAAACCAATAACATCTCAGTCCAGATAATTGGGTGAGGACCCTACCCCACAACAGTGACATAGTCCAGCTTTAATTTTAGGTCTGTGTCACAATGTAATGATGTAATGTTACTGATGTTATGGGGTAGAATTACTTACTTTCTAGTATCATGACTATATGAATATATAAAAGAGATGCTTGCATAAAAAATACAAAAAAAATACAGCAATCTGTATGTATTTTTTTAAGAGTAAAAGAAGAGCTTTTGTAACAATGACCTTAGTGGAACATTTCTTCATCTACTGTTTAGTCTGTACACAGATTTGGCATTCCGATACAACCCACACACTCATTTAAATTACTCTGAAGTTCTGATCTTAATGTATTACCAATTATGGTACTGGTATTGTTAAATACTTAAGTTCCTATATTGCACAAAATTGACTCTTGTGAGCTTTAAGCTACATTATAATGTTGTTTCCTTATCAAAAACATACCTGCAGTTGTGTTTTGTTTCATCCGCACATGTTTGAATAATCTTTTATTATTAGTCTCAAAATGCTTCGTTCCACCTTTAACTTCATGTAGTGGTAGTTGATGAGTTGAGTTTTGATGAGGAAGGAACATTATAACATAAATCAGAAAATGACATAATAAATTTAAAAGATTGGCAAGTCAAACAGTAGAACTTTGTTTTAACTTAAAGAAATACAGCCAAATTGCCCTTGCTGTAAGAGAACATAAAGTCCTACTGCAAAGCCGGGGGAGTTGTTTTGGCCCGCTCTAAGCAGTGGGTGCATACCAACATGACAGCAGATAAGATTATGTCCTATTGAAAGGGGTCCATCCTGCCAGCCCACAGCTCCTTTCAGGGATATCTCTTGTGTCTGCTATCTGGACAGGAAGCACCCAGCACCCAACAAATACACTGCAGCAGCTCAGAGCCATTCTCTCCTCTCCAAAAGTGCGCTAATAGGAAGTGATAAAAGTCAATGTGTTGAAGTTACATGAACCCTGAGTCCACTTGTACTATGACTATATGTGTTGGGTGAATACTTCAAAACAGGATGAAGTTTGAAGTACATGATAGTAAGTATTCTGTTGCCATGTGCCATATAAAAATACCTAATTGCATGGATTAATTATTATTATTAAACACAATAGGCAATAACTAGTCTAGCCGCCTATTCATTTTCACATTCAGGTCATTAAATGTCACATAAATTAGTGCTAAATCTACAATAGAATGTATATTATTCATCTTTTAGTCACACGCGACTGATTAAGATGCTGCTATTCTGAGACGAAACATATCAACACATTCATACAGGCAGTATGAAGAAAATGCCATGCCCAAAGACACAATGGCAAAGTAGTAAATGTATAAACTGACGAAACCATTTAATAGATATTAAATGTTAGAAATTGCATGCGTATACTTTCTGTCTGTCCCTTTTCCTGTCTCTCTTTTTCAGGTCACCATCACAGACCAGTTGCATAATATCTTCCATATGTCTCTCCTTCTTTCCTATTCCAATTAGCTGGAAAGGGCAATGTGGGTGAGGAGTATTGCCTAAGGACACAACGGCGCAAGAAGATTCAAACCACCATTCTCCTCAGCGTTTCCTCATTACTTCAGTGTATACATAGAACTGACACAATATCACATGGACTTGGATTCGAAACCGTCTTTTGCAATAATGACTGAAACAATGATATCTATAGGCTACATGTACGTGCTGCCCTGTCCCTCGTACGATCATAGACCACTCCCTCTCTTTCTGTTCTAGTATTTGCTGAGCCCTGACTTAACCCATGTGATTCAACTACAGACCTGCAAACAGCCATGTCAACACAATCATTTTCAAATCCACAAAGCTTTCCTTCTAAACACTATTTCTAAGCTGTGATTCAAATGGAAACTATACCAGCATGTGTATATATACAGTAGAAGATAGGTCATGGGTGTAGTCAGAGCCACCCACTGTTACCACAAGGCTTGAGTCATGCAGTTTGGTTGGCATGTGGGGCAGGAAAGGGGCAAGAAAGGGGCAGACAGGGGCAGACCAGGGCAGTTGTCCCATTGGAGACACAGTGACGGGAGGAAGAGCGTGAGGACATAAATTATCTAAATGGTGACATATGACCCTGGAATCATGCACTGCAGGAGTTGAGGGAGTGGAGCATGCTTCTACTGTGAATAAGAGACCAAAGAGTTCAGTCGACCAGGGATGTTGAAATACCCAACTGGCATCACGAGCTGACATGGGCACATTGTTTTGTGGTTATTTGTTTGTATTTAAAATAATTATTAAGGGGATTCATATTAATACCTATTTTAATTAAGTTAGAATACTGTGAGTTTTTTGGCAAGGGTCTCCGTCTGAAGGGATCCTATGATGGGTCAAAATGTTAGTTAAAAGGCCTGTTACGCTCTTTTCTGATCTATGTCATAATGTGGTTTCCTCATCAAAAACATACGTCTTGGGTTTTATTTCATTCACACATGTTTAACATATAAACCCTGCATATTGAGACTTATTTACAGTTCTGCTCTCAAAGAGAAAACACTCTGTTCATGTCATGTTATGTGGTAATACAAGAAGTGCTCCTCTGTGTTTTTACTAGAATCTTTACCAGAATCGGATGGATAATTCCAGCCCAAGAATTGCCAATCTCTACTGAACTAAAAGTAAAAGGTAGCTGTTAACTTGAAAACTACCGCTTTATGACCTCATAAGGTGGAATGGAGCATTTTGAGCTTTGGAGATATAGACAGACTAATAATAAAGGTTAATCAACAATACAACTAAAAGCTCACAAGCGTCAATTTTTCATAATTGGACCATATTGGACCTTTAAAATAATTATTTGGAGAGATTTATATTTATACAGATTTTTTATTCATTAAGAATACTGTATTTTTTGGCAAGGGGTCCTATGATTGGTTAAAATGCCAGTTGCCAAGTATTCCAAAAAGTGTCTTAAATTTGAAAGAACTGTTCACCATAACTATATATTTATGAATTATATTCAAGACCTGAACCAAATAGAGAGACTGTCTCCATGACTATAGCATTTGAGTTCACCTATTTGGGTGTTATATGCAGTTTTGTGAGGCAGTCGGTAACACATTTCCTCTTGGAGACAAAAAAAAAATCCTCTTATCTCAAAATAGCCATTTCATATATATACCAAAATCATTTTAAATAAAAGTAAATAAATAAATACATGAATAAATATATGTTGCCTATTTGAAGTTATTGTTCTTTTACTGCATTTTGACAAATTGGTTTAGTTCTTTAGTCAAAGGCCAAAGGCTGCAGGTGATGTAGGCTTATATGTGTTTTGGGGCGTTGATATCTAAATCACAAAGTTCAGATTACTTGTTATGGTAACCATCTCTTCGTGTTTATAATACAGTAATTTTATGTTTATGTCTGCAATTTTCACACCATATCTTAAAGTTTATTACAGTTTATCCAAATGCCACTTGTAACACATGAGGTTTATAGATTTGTACTTTTAACTTGCAGTTGGGTGGCACTGCTCGTAATTTTAACTTGTAGCTGGGTGGCACTGTTGATAATCTTGATTTCATCTTGATTTTTTTATTGCACAAATCTTTACTACCACATCCATATATACAGATGTGGATTTGACTCTACCAACAACATTCACGTCAGGGTCGGGATTTGAACCACTAACTTTCGGATCAAAGGACGGACATTCTACCAACTGAGCTGATATCACTCTATATGACCTATTAGCACTTTACTTTACAGCACAGTGTAGCACGTAATGGAATAGCAAGGTAACTCAAATTGTACAGTAACAAAATAGAAACAGTCCATAGCAACAGGACCCATGAGTCATTTACCGTATTTTAGGCCACATGTGGTAATAATATGGACAGAGTGAATAATCATATGAAATTGTGACATTTCTTCTTAATCATAACATTAAAATTTGATATTGCGACATCTGTGGTTGAGAAAGGCTAAAGGGTTTTTCCTGATTTGAATGTGCTGAAATTGATTTCTTCTGTGGAATCACCACAATGACACACGGTAATGTAAAAAAAAAAAAGCTCCTGGTTAGACTGTGATTATACAAAGACCACAATGACTACATCAATACATTACTTATAATAAAAAATTGTTCATGAGAAATAGGTGAAGTAATCTATTGTCAAAATACACTCGCAGTCCAAGAAAGACATTGAATGGTTGCTTCAGTTCAAAAGACACAGAATAGTCACATGATATTAATGGTATTACCCACATACAATTACTCCATTACTATTATTGTGATTGTATATACAATTCCACATTATTTGTAATAATAACTTATGCTTTACACACACAAATGCCACATAGAAACTGGGATTTCACATGGAACTAAATCTGAACTAGACCAGGGTTAAACAAGGTCTAGAACAGGACCATACCAAGTCTACTATAGAATTAAAATGGTCTCAAACAGAACAATTGCTACGGTTGCTATAACAACCACTACAAAAATATTTAATTGCTATAGTTTTGACAGGCATTAGATTTACAATTGTTTTGATAATTGGATTTAGTTCAAAATTCACATATTAAACGTCTCCAAAAAATTTGACAAAAAATACGAACTGACAAACTGATACAAGAATCACATTTTAGAACATGTTTTTTATGAAGAATATTTTGTTGTTTGAAGAGGAAAGTAATAATTCTTCAAAAATGTCAGAGTTTGCAATTTGCTAATTGTATCCATTCAGTTGATTTGGATTCAAATAGGAGTCAGTATAGTATACGTAACTTCAAGCAAAAAAAAAAAAACAAAATAAAAAAACCTACACCTTGTGCCCTGCTGGTTGGAAAGAGCCGGTCAGGGCTGGTCTGGTGGTTCTGGTGTGGTACTGTGGGCTGCCTGTTGAACTAACATGTGGCAGAGTCAGGTTTACAGAGCTTTGCATTGTGGTAAACAGGGATTTAAACAGAACCCAGTGCTCCCACCTCCCACAGCGGTCACACTGAGCTGTTCCCACTCATTTAAGTCTAGGGTTTCATACACAAAACCCACGCACTGTTTGTTTCATTGTTACCCCAGCAACAGTGGCATCTCCCCATGACCTGAAGTGCAGCATGGGCAGCTCTGGGCATTAGATTTAACCGTTACCGGTAATGATTAAAAAAACAACATATTGATGTAACGTGTTTACATGGAAGTGATGAAATTCCAATTATTACATTGTTGCATCATAGCATTATACACTCACGCTCATCAGGAGGCACTGCTAACATGTGCTTTGTTGCATGCATTCATGTATTACTTAATCATATCAAATGAGTCAATTATCATTTCAATAAACCGGTTTGAGGTTAGGCTAGATAATACACCCCCTTTAGGCCTCAACAAAACTATCAAAAAGCATGCTATTTATCCAAAATCCATGGGTTTTAGAATCATGAAAAATAATTGGGGCTGTTGCCATAGCGATTATTAATTTAAAACAAAATATAATATCTTGTAAATCTAGAAAAAGTTCTCAAAATGTTGCATACAACAGGAAGTTGAAACTCATGAATATATATTTTTTTTTATTTATAGGTTTTTGGCTAAGATGGTAACCTAGTGCCTCCGCTCAATTTGATTTCTCTCCAGCAACTCTGTCAGGAATCAAAATACACTAGACGGTTCGCAAAAACCCACAGAAGTGCAAGTTCGGGTACCAGCCAATCAGTGAAGAGCCATTCTGTGTTGGCAACGATTCCTGAGATCAAGGATTTAAAGCCTGAACAAAGAATGTTTGTTGAATTTCATCAAGGGGAAAGACATTATTGCCCTTCTTCCTACGGGATTTGGGAAAAGTTTAATATTAGTTAGTTATTCATTATATTAATAACAGTTAGCCCCATTAGTGGCGCATTACATACGTGACCTGTCGAGTGAACAAATTCAACGCTGCGAGTTCAGACAGTTTCTACAAAGTGAAACGAAGTGAGACCGGCTGATGAATCACGCTAGGTAACTGGTGCCTTCTTATTATGATTTGCACTAGTAAGCACTGCATTATTCCATGGAAATAGAAAGTTACAACCATACTCTGGAACATTCTCCATGGAGATAGATACATTTTATGCTATAATGTGCAATATTATATACAGAGTTACAACATGGAAACAACCATGGAGAGGCCCTTCCCCAAGCCAAATAAGAGTCAGGTTTGTTGAGATGCAAGGCTGCCCACAGTAAGGACACATTTCATTTGACATTTTCCAATGCAATTAACACATCCAAAATGAAACAGAAAAAACAAGTCTAAAATGTTACTTAATATGGCTTTAATACGAACACAAATTGCAAAACCGTACATCCAAACTTCAAACCAAATATCCAGTTCAATCTGGAGGACCAAATGAAATGACCATTGTCCTAGTTTGGACTATAAATACAATACAGGCATCAGTGACAGGGATTAGCAGCTTTGTATTGCGTAGGTCAGAATTAGAAAGTGCTGAGTCTATAGTAACTCTATAGCTCTATATGGGTGACAGTGACTGAGAGGCCTGGCCTATGGGTGCTGGAGAAAAAGCCTTTGTGTATAAGTCAGCACCCTCTCCGCTCCCTGCCCTGTTCACGTGTGATTGGCAGCTGGATATATTGCTGTAGTTCTGATTACTTTACAACCTTTTGGCACCAGCCCGTCTGCCCCAGGTCTGCGGTGCACCTGAACGCTCCAGGACACACGACACACAGCTCACGGCACATTGACTCACTTGCCACTCAAGCGCTTTATGAGTAAGGGAAGAGATGACTGAGTACATAGTTAAGATGGACTATCTGCTAAAACACACGATCTCAGCTACTGCTTTTAACAATGAGACACACAGATTTTAACTGTTCTTTTTACTACAATTATTGGCATCAAACTTGAGATTTTAAATTCATAATCTACAAAATCTTTATGAATACCTGTGCAAATAAATACCGGTTCCTGAGAAACAACAAGCTGTGATAGAGTGTAACTATTATAGATAAAGGTGCACTAAACTTTTCCAGGTTCTTCTGCCTGCCTGTCTTTACGGAGATGTTACTCTCTCTGGAATTTTCCACAGTACAGCATTAAACATATATATTTTTAATTTATTCAGGCTGCTGCTGTTGTTTAACACCTTGGACAAAGGCAAAGCAATAACATCATCATGGAGACAAGCAGGTGATAGGCCTTCAGAAAAAGTTGCATCATAATGTTTAAACTGTTGTGATATTTAAGCCATGTTAGAATGTTGTTACTCCATCAAAAATCTATCTGGAGTTGTGTTTTGTTTTCATTAAGACATTTCCAATCGATTCGATATAGTTAAATAAAAAAATAATGGCTAAATCATGGCTGTGATACTAAAAGTCTTTGTTAAACTACTTCTTGTGCAAACTTAATATGAAACACACCCATTATAATAATTAAAACAGTGAAAATGTCAAATGTGTTGCATAAATGAGTTTCCTTCTACTGAACAAGCAACAAAATTGTAGCGCTGTAAAAAAATATTTTAGCAAAAAAATATTTTAGCAAAATATACCAATATCGATACAGCAGCCCACGATGTTTATACTGTATCATCACATTTAAAGATACGATATACTGACATTTTGATATTTTTGCACACCTCTAATTCACAAAGTAATCCTGCGTTATTAGTCTGTTTACTTCTCTAAAGGTCAAAATGCTCTGTTCCACCTTATCCAAATGATTCTGGTGAAGGTGTATGGAGTTTTAAAACACAGTGGAGCACTTCCTATATTACCACATCAAATCACCAGGTGATACAGACTGTTTTCTGTTTGAGAGAAAAAACAGGCTAAATATGCCGGGTTTGTGTGTTAAACATGTGCGAAGGAAATAAAACACAAACTCCAGGTATGTTTGTGATGAGGAAATAACATTATAAAATAGATCAGAAAAGAGCCAAATATGGGCAATTCAACAGGATGAGGAAACAAACAGCCAATCAGTGGCAGCTTCTTGGAATCTAAACACAGCTGGAATAGCTATTACACATGTGGCATTTGTCTATGCCATCTTGAAAATGCCCAATCTCATCTGGTCTCAAAAGCTAAACAAGGTTGGGCCTGGTTAGTACTTCACCCACATTGCTAAATATGAATGTGGTGTAGTGTATGATAGAATGATTAGTGGAGACCATTGGTGCATTGCTCCCTTTGATCTACCATAGGGCTGCTCTGATTAGCCACAACTTCCCTGAGTGTCTTGCTCAAGGACAGCATGCATTGGCTGAACTTGGCATTGAACATTCTCATAATTTGTCATTGCAAAATAGAAACAATTTTAGCAACACTTCACTGTAGTAAGCTGTGGAGAGACGATGGATGAAGTTAAATAGCGTACATTTCATTCCAGACATATATCCTGGGATGGTTGTGTAAGGGGTCTGTGCATAAAGAAAACATTGTGTTGTGTTATCATAAATTGTCAGTTTTCAGACAGTAGAGTTTGCAGAGTCTGTCAGATAAGTGAGGATGTGAGTGACTGGTCCGACCTGATCTGTCACAGTGTGAGGGCAGAGGGCGGAGCCTGGACGACTGAAGAACAGAGGGACACTGCACACTGCTGACACCGCTGCAAGAGTAAAACGTGTTTCAGACTTGGCACGAGTACATGTAAAGCAAAGCAATTTATTATTAGGGATGTAACCATAACAAATAAAGACTACCTCTGAATAAAAGTACACGCTCATACATACCAAAATTAATTGTTTTGTTACTGCATGTTTCACAATGGGTACTGCTCTAAAAGTCAAACATGTACTTTTATTAATGACAATGTAACTATACCTGATAGTGGAAACTATTGTTGTATAAAAATGCAAAACTCCCATCCTAAATGGCACTGTTTTGTTGCAGCAGCATACCAAAACAAAGAGCAGAGGGAATTCCCTACAACATGACCCATTTCAGTGCATTCAACATGGAATAGTTACTGCATTAATGACTACAATAATAGCTCATAAAAGATATTTAGGATAAAAATTCTACAATACCTTTATTATTCCCATAGAAAGTCTTTCACATTAATGTAGTTTTTCATCCCCATTCATTATGTAATATGCACTGTCCAATTAAATGAAAGTCAAATGAAAGGTGAAAATGTGACAGTTTTATGATGACTGTTGCAAGATATACTTGAAGGCGTACTACACACACAAGATGTTTTGTTTGCCTGAAATATTCCATTCTCTGGACCATTCCAAGAAAAGCAATAACATCTCTACGGAGATAAGCAGGTAGCAGACCGGAAAAAGTTTGTGCACCTTTAAGCAGTTCAGTGCAGTGGATGTTGTTTATTAAGAACTCATTATTATTAAAGGAAAAATGTTAGCGTGTCTGTATAATACTACATGTAATTTAAACAGTATATATGAACATGTAGTTTATAGAATCTATCCCTATCTCTCCATCTGTTAGGCTTGACTTGGATCCTCCTGCGTGTGCTCTGGAGGAGGGAAAAACAGGTCAGCAGATTGTGCAACACACACCGCTGTCACTGCTGCAGGTTTTGGTTTTGCATGTTGTAAATGTTTGGTGCAAAATGAAAAATTATGTCAACTTTCCATGAAAAACCCATTCTGCCAGTTTACTGCAATTTGGGAGATTTGTTTTAGTTTTTGCAGAAAAAAGGGCATGCAGCTTTGATCTTGTATGTATTTCAAGAAAAAGTCAAACAGGAAAGTCAGGATTGATGAAAGAGAAAAAAAATGTGTGGCTGCGAGGTTAAACCAAAGTTGTAGAAGAACAAAAGTACAATGTGTAGTACAGTAATGTTAGCACGCACTGGTCAGTTTTGCATGTATAAAAAGAAGTTGTTTTTTTTGTTTGTTTTTTAACTTACAAAGAATTTCAATTCAGGTTTTTGCCATTTCTTTTCTATGGATCACATGACATAATTTATCAGAATATTTAAGTGAATACATTTGTCCAATAATATAGATTTTTTTTAAAGTATTTGTGTATTTATGTGACAATTTAAGAACTTTCCCATTCAGAATATATAATATTTTAGTTTTAAATTGTTAACCACTATGGCAAAATTTTCAAATGCTGAACCTGTTGAAAAGTGTTTCTATTAGTAACTAGGCCTGTATTAAGTATTGGCCTGCCCTATAAAATATTGTGATGTCACCCGACACCAAGCAATACTCACATATATTATATTTTTACCATTGTAAAAAAATAGATACACATTTGTCGTTCTGTTCTGTGACCTAATTTCCCAGCAGTGCACTTGCCAAACTCGATAAGTGGAATAGTGCAGATGCATAGTTAAAACAGATTTAATGACTGTCCAGTAAGTATTAACTATTATTAGCTCCAACCATGATATTAATAGGGTTTTCCATTCACTTTTCCAGCAGGTCGCCCCTCCTCAGTCCCCCACAGCCCTGTAAGCTATAAGAGTACATGTCTTCTATTCATACATGCTTGGTACATCGCCCTGTGTGTCATATGGCCACAGTTTACAAACACTGTCTGCCTGCTGTTACCAGACACCAGAGCTATTCCGGCCCCCTCTTCCGACGCGCTCCATCCCCACTTCCCATCTCCAAGTGGAAGTGTGGAGCAGAGGTCAGGAGGGCACATACCAGCTCTGGCATTCGTGTCCCAGGCTCATAGTAATAAGCAACAACTAGGAGAGTGCATATAGCAGTACAATGCAATGCAGAGGAAATTAGAGGTTTAAAATTAAATTATGCACTTATGTATCTGTTGATTATTTATTGGAAATTTATAAAAAATTCCAAATAAACTTCATCTTCATCTTCATGCAAGATACACATGTTGGCTTTAATGTATGCAGTGCTGGAAGAAGTTCTTGATTTTGTTATGTAAGTAGAAGTACAGATACTGGAGCAAAAAATACTCAAATAAATGTTTTTATTTGATATTTTTGTTTGCTCAAACCCTCAGCCTTTTGAGGAGGACTCAGGCAATAATTAAAAATAATTTTACTTTTTAGTCCTGTTAAAAAATGTAGTGGAGTAGAAAGTACAGATACATGCTCTCAAATGTAGTAAAGTAAATGTAAAAAGTATCCACTTTAAAATGTACTGAAGTAAAAAAAACAAAAAAAAAAAAAAAAAACAAACAAACAGGTATCTGTGCTTTACTTACACTGAAGCACTGAAGGTACGTACAGTTATCACTACAATAACTACTACTAATATTAATACTGCAGTTACCATGCTTATTGCTCTATTTCCACTATTCTATGTGTAGAGCCATCGCTCCACACACGCACATCATGCATCACCCCCCCTCCTGTCTCATTTTTTTTCTTCCCAGGGGAAGGGGCAAAAAAAACAGCAGATAGAGGCGAGAAACAGGTGCGGTCGATCGTGGTCGCACTTTGTTGCACCTCCCCATTTAAAATTTTGCACAATAAAGATATTACAAGTATAAATTATTTGATGCAAAATTACATATCATTTGGTAAGGCTGTTTTTTCAAATGTTATCAATATATCTAATAGGGCCCATATTATGCTATTTTCTGATATATGTTACAATGTTGTTTTCTCATCACAAACATACCTGGAGTTGTGTTTTGTTTGATTCACACATGTAACACACAAGCCCTGCATATTTTGACAGTGAGTTCTTCTCTCAGACACAAAACACTCTGTTCCATATTGTGATGTCATGTGGTAGTACAGGAAGTGCTCCACTGTGTTGTTCACCTTCACCAGAATCATTTGGATAATTTCAGCCCTGGTGATGCCAATCTCTACTGAACTAAAAGTTAAATGTAGCTGTTAACGTGAAAACTGCCAATTACTGACATCACAAAGTGGAACAGAGCATTTTGATCTTTGGAGATGTAGACAGACTAAAGGATTACTCAAACATGTGTGTATGAAACAGAATACAACTCCAGGTATGTTTTTGGGAAGGCAATAACATTCTACAACAACAACATTCTAACATGGCTTAAATCTCACAAGAATCCATTTTGCGTAATTAAGTAAATATTCTGCATAATGAGATACCTAGCATTTTAAACCGATTAGGATCATATTGACAACTATAATTTGCATATACGGTAATCCACTATGTTTCATTTTAATACACTGACCTTTCCGTAGTGATTACTTTATGACACATAAACCTAGCCGGCATTATTAATACCGACATGTGATAAAAGTGGCTGTCTTCACACAAACTAAAGCCCTGAGAAATGGCTTAGGTCACATAGAAGCTTCAGGATCCGTTGCAGATACACATATTTCTGGTGAGATGGAGACTGTTGAGCCGATATTTGAGCAGAGCAGAGGAAGTTAGCAAAGCCACCTCTGCACTTGACACTTTGGCAGCTAAAACATGTATCTTCATATCCAGCCCATCACGACCGTACATTTTTGGAGGTTGACCTATTTCAAACTGAGCCACCGCTAAGACAGATCTTAATCTTGTTCTTCCCTTTTGGCTTTTCAGTTTTGGGGGTTGCCACAACAATCATTGGCCCATACAGTGTGCAGTGACTTGCATATCATTTTGGGGCAGGTGGGAAGTCTAGGTTAGGGATGGGCGATATGCAGTGGTGGAATGTAATCAAGTAAAAGTAATAAAGTACTGTAGATTCATAAAAAGTAGTACAAGTAAAAGATAAAAGTATCTGTAATTTATCTTAAGTACATTTTAATGAGGAAACGGTATCTGTACTTTCTATTCTAATACATCCTTCAACAGGACTGAAAAGTAAAAGTATTTTTTCTTATTGTTTGAGACCTGCAGAACAGCTTGAGGGCTTATTTTAACATCTTCATAGTTTGAGCAAACAAAAATATACAAGTAAAAACAGCAAGGAAAAAACATTTGATCAAATTGTTTCTGCTGAACAAAATTCAGTAAAATCTTTAACAACATTACTACATTTGAAGCTTTATTAGATCTCAAAATCTGTATGAAATACTACTTTTTACTCTTTAAGTACATGTTTAAACTGTTACTTTAATACTTTTACTTTTACTTCATGTGATACTTTTACATGCATATTTTTTTTGCTCCAGTATCTGCACTTTTTCTTAATAACAAAACCGAGTTCTTCTTCCACCACTAGCGATATGGCCAAATTCACGATTTTCATGGAGCCAGATCACAAGTTTTGATTTTGATTTGATCATGATTCATGTACACATGTAATTGTCTTTTGCCTAAAGTTGTCATCTTCTTCTGAGAGTTCACTTTTCACTGTAACTGGTTAAAGCCGTCCAGCTGTCACTCACTTAGTCCAGGTGGAGACATTTCTGCAAGATTCAGAAAGGTTGGCTGTCACTATGGACACTTTGATTGGCGGGGGTTAGAAAGACGGAGGCATAACATTGCTGCCAAGTTTCCATCAGTATGTCCCAGGGCGGCTATGGCTATGGAAATAGACTGCCACTATCAAGTTTTCACCTCTATATTAGGTTAGGGACAGGCTGACTATTATCATTAAACTTCCATTAATACGCACTTTACACTGTACCAACTGAGCAACAGTAGCTCAGGTTATACAGGTTAGTATTGTCAGACTGAAAATACTAACACTGAATTGTCAGAACTAATCAAATAAATATTAATAATAAGTAATATATACCCAACAGTTATAACATAATAAAACTGATTCAAACACCACTCCAATACTAAAATATACTAGTTTACAATACAAGGTTAAGATTAGCATTTCCATACTTGTGTTATTATACTGCGTTAACTTATTTATACTTCATTCATTGCCTGCACCCAAATAAAGCGGTAGTATTCTTCCACTTCCTAGAGTTGAGTTCCCCGAATTTCTTAGAGTCGAGCCGGAAATACAACATGAGGCAACAGTCCCCGACCCTCCCCTTGTCCCCCTGCTCTCCCCTCCGGCCCCCCTCCACCCCCCTCCTGTCTCATGTGAGTGTGAATGAGTCCACAGAGCAGAGCAGACATGGACTGAGTCAGCTCCACATTCCACTGGAGTCAACTCTCTATTTTACCCGCTGCACATGAACACACCACCACTAAGTGTTGCGTGGACCCTGAACGCATCATCACTGCTCTCCTGTGTAAAGTATGGACCAGTCAGTCAATAAATTTTGTTGTTCAGGCTGTTGACCCACTTTGAAATAACATTATGTATTTGCACTTGCCAGGCGATAGTGTTCTATAGATACAGTAGAGATAAGGGATGTGTCAATAAAGGTTTTCAGTTCAAGTGTTTAAAATTTTCAGTTCAAGTGCTGTATAAATATGTACGTATGTAGGTCTGATCTTTAACCCTGTGTGGTATGGGTATGGCACACGTATTTAAATAACATGGCAAAGGTTACTCTATATTGGTCAGTGGTTAAAACTCACACGCTAGACTGTATGTGTAATGTGCAAGCAGTAAAACAAACAAGAAAATGTATTCAAACTTTCTTGCTCATAGTCACAGTTCTGTTGCAAGCATCAGTTCTATCTCCAATAGTTCAGATGGGTGCAACTGACAGGTACATTAGCCAATCAGGGACATGCATGGCCTGTCCTCATCAAAACAAATATGGCTGCTTTTGAGGTGAAAAGAAAGATAAAGAAAAAAAATCACTGGGCCCAAAAAATTTTCAATAAACAGTCAGTGAGCGAAGCACTAAACTATTATGTGAGGTGAGAAAAACTGCATTTTCTGAGCTCATCTTTGCTCATGCATTAAATAAAAATAATCATTAAATAAACAAACCCAATCCCACGGTACTATCTAAATGTGGCTTGAGATGTGACGGAGGGTGTGGGGACCAGACAAGAAACAGAAATATCATTCTTGCCAGGCAAACTAGTCTGTTTAATATGACAAAAGTGGGCTATATACTGTATATCAAGTAAGTTTTTGAGTGAGGTTTAAACCAGCTACAGTCTGATCAGAGGGTGCAATTATTGTTTTGTAACTGAATTAAAAAAGGTAATAAAAACAGTAGTAGTAGTAGTAGTAGTTTTGTATTTCAAAGTAAAAATCAAACAACAAATCAGCCCCAATGCCCTTATTTATTCCTTAACCCAAACCGATAGCATCATGTTTTTCAGTACCTACTACACAAAAAGTCAGCAGAAAAAACTAAAGCCACAAATTAAGCCAGAGACAGAACAGACTACTTTATAATAACAGTGTACATAACCACTACTATTACCAGTGTCCCTGTGAATCCTGTGTGAACTCTGCTTTAGTGTAGCTCTGGCTCTTTCATTTGGCACTGGCTGATTGCATGTGTGACGGAGCAGAGCAGAGCAGGGCTGGAGACGTGAAGGTGTGTGATTAACCTGTGCATGAGTCAGAAATCGGTGTTTTAAGCCCCGCCCCCTCCCCTCTGTTTTATGTCGATAATTGTGAGCCAGTCTGAATCTTCACACGCAAGCCCTGTGTCACTGCTCTGCGCATCAGTCATCACTGCTGCACACTGCACTGAAGCTCTGAGACATCAAGAGGCTGCAGCACCACCAGTGTACTCAATCAAACCGCTCCTGACACCAGACTGTCTCCAATATATGTGCAGGGAGGAAATTATGAAATGTCAAAGCTCATGAACAAATACTCTGCCACTTATTTCAAATTGTTACTTAGTGCTGTTATTAAATTTAGCACTTTGCATGTTTTAATCAAGGTGAGTTTTTTTATACAGAGTTGTAATAGTCTCCACCTTACAATTACAATTACTAGCTATCGATTATTTGTTTGATTAGTCAATTAATTAACAAATCACTGTTGTATGAGATTTGTATACATTTCTTTCCAAATTAAGGTTGAAATAAAGCAAAAGAAGGCTCCTAGATAATGAATAAATATAAATAAAAATATGATGTTTTAAAGATATGAAGAAAGAAAAAAAAAACATCCAAACTGTTAATTTTCACATTTTGATTTAATAATACTGCTGCCTTTTATGCAAAATGTGTTTTGCTTTGTGATTCTGTTTAGTCCTGTTAACAATAACAATTATCAAAATACAATCACGTTTATTTTAATAGCTGACTAGTTACAATTATTCCAATTCATTGCTGCAGCCCTAGTTATTACTAAATTGTTGTTGCTCATAAAATAGATGACATTAGTTGATTTGTTTGTAACAAAAATATTACATAAATGAGAGAATTGATGTCACAAGTTAAACCAAAAAATTCAAGGTGCAGCAAAGGTGCAGCACTGAGGATGTCCCGAGCTCCAGACAGGTTGCCCCAGCAACATGAGTACTGAGGAAAACTGTGTCCACAAAGACAGTTAAGTACCCATCCCCACATATCAGCCCATACAAGGCACATTATCGGTAAATTCTTACAGATCGAGGTGGTAAACTAAGTCTGCTGATCGCACACGGAAATGTCTATTTAAATGATTTTCTAAAGAATCAGTCACATTCCTGTAACATTCCTGTGACTGGAGTGAGCATGACCGTACCAACTTCAGAATGGCCGGTCTTGTATGATCTTCAAAGTGAAGCAGGGTTTGGTTAGTGCTTGGATGGGAGACCACTAGCAATACCTAGTCTGTGCATACTCTGATTGTGTACTAAGGCAAGACACTTCAGCACCTTGACCATGACTTTAATCCAGCGTAATTGCATGTACAGTATGTATCTCATGTATGTTCACTTGTGCACCACCCACACAAAATAACCAAGTAATAACAATGATAATTCTACAGTCACTTTTTTTTGCATTATACAGTAATTGCAAATGCAGTATCTAACAGGTTTTCCTTGATCATGACAAAAGCCTGGTGATGACAGTATACTATGATATTACGCAGGTTTTACTGAATTACAACAAAGACTGGATTGCATAATTCCACTTCACGAATTAAGAAAGTTTTGCTATTATAGCAAAGCCTGCTAATGAGCCATTTTACAATAATTGATGACACATTGAGAACGTGATGTCCCTAAATAGACAGACTGGGGATTATGGTCCACATGAGGTGCATGGAGGATCTGCAGTGAGCCCTGCCCTGGACCTGAGCCCAGTGCTCTCATCAGGACGCTGCTCTGTCACCTGTGCAGAGCTGCTATGTGGATCTACCTGAACATCCACCTGAGTGACGCAAACCTGTTTCAACAGCGTGGCCTGACTCATCCATCCAAATAAAATACTACAGACATGCAAGACTCACACACACTTCTGGACTTTTCAAATAGTGCTAACTGTGCTTCTCAAAGAGAGGTGCAGGATATTCAATAAATTACAAGTATTGGAAGACAGATTTATACAACTGTTATTTGGCATAGATTTTACATCAAGCTTGGAAAGACCTACTCAAACTCTCTGGGACCTTTTAAGGATGAATCTACTAGTACATTCACTCCTAGGGTACATAAGCAATGAAAAAACTGCATCCAAAATAGAGTAGAAACAGAAATTAAGAAATCTGCACAATGTGTTTTGTGTAATACGAACTTTCATTTTTTGCAGAGATTGCATGAGTAGTCCATGTGTTTTGACTCTCCTCAAGATTAGAATCATGGACCAATTCCAATTTAAAACACCATAAATACTGGTAGACTAAGATGGATCAGTGTTTTGCAAAAACGCTACTGTCATATTTAAGTTTAGTTCATATATAGTCAGAAACATGGATGCATTTAATAATTTTAGTAAGGAAGGGTTATTCTTAAATGTTTAATTTTGATGAAGCAAGCATGTATACCAAGAGCTGCGATGTGTTTTAGATGGTACATTTGATTGAGAATTGGGTACCAGTTGATTTCTCAGATGTATTTTAAAGTAAGAATAGATTTGAGGAGCTGAATTAGCTTAAGGTTAACACAGACGTGTTAACACAGACGCCTGCTCAGTTCATTTCCTTATGTTAATTTTAGTCCTTTATCTCCCTTTCTTCGCCTGTCTCTGATTGCTCTCCTCCTCCTCCTCAGCTGCACACTTGCCCTTGGGCCGCTACACTAAAAATAATTGAAATAGTGATCCACTAAGCCTCTTAATGAGAGCTGGAAAAGGCAGGGGCCAGTACTGATCTGGATCTCATCAGTAGCAGTGGAAAATGGGGCCAGTGTGAAGCGTAATGTGATGATGAGTTTAGGGCTAGTCTTACACTGTTGCTGTGCTAAAGACATTACCCAACACAAATGGGAGAATGTTTTTTTTTTTTTTTTTTTTCCATTATTAGAATCCACCACCTGTTGGTCTCTTTGGCAATGTTCTTGCTTTCCCTAAAATGTTCCCCACTATGGCATTTAATTCCATGCAGACAAGCAGGTAATGCCACAGAGCAATTGGCTGCAATAAAAAACACTATCCAAGACATACAAGTTCGTGTAAACAGGCACAGTAATAACATCTTCATGGAGACAAGCACTAAAAAAGTTACACAGTGCACCTTTAATGGCAGCTGCTTATCTCAACCAGTCCCATGGTACAACTTGGGGAACTATTAACTTATTTGAGTTGCAGTAGTTAAGAGGCAACTTCCATAAGCATCCAGTGCTTATAGTTCCCACTACCATTGTGTCCATTGGCAAGACACTTCACCCTCTTGTTTACACTCTTATGCAAGTATTTCAGTGGGATTGTTGTATAGTAGTAGTGGTGGAAATTGTAGGTGTGTTAAACTGCTATAAATCTGCTCTAGCTTCCCAGTAGTTTTGTCTAAATTAGTTCTATTAAAAACATATATTCCCAACAACCATATGTAATTTCACAAAAACAAAAACAAAAATCTCATGTCATTTGAGCGTAGGGAAAAAGATGTATCTTGAATATCTAGGTTAAAAAAATCATCATAATATAATCTACCACCTCTAACTAACATATGGAGGATAAACCAGTGTTATATAATGTTTTCTCACACGCAGCTCTGAACCTGGAACATCCTTTTTCTCTTATACCTCCTCTTCCTCCTCTCTCTCTTCTTCCTCCGCCTCCTCCTCCTCAGACTGCTGTAGACCCTGGTCTCTGTAACAGATGTTGTCCTGTGTCTGTCTGCAGATCAGAGCCATCACTGAGTCACAGAGCACACACAGCCCCCTTTAATAAAACCACATCTGAACAGACAAGAGTGAGGGAGCAGGGCTGAGTCAGGAGATGGGGGGTAGAGAGACGGGGGGGGCAGAGAGAGTGAGAGGGAGAGAGAGGCCACAGGGGGCACATAGAGCCATGTAGGGAGACAAGAGAGGGTGAGATGTTGGCAGAGAGAAAGGGGGTAGCAGAGAGAGGGGGAGTTAGAAACGAGCAAAGGGGAGAGAGTGTGAAAGAAGGAGAGAGAGAACGTGAAGGGGGAGACAGGGAGAGAAGAGAAATAAGTGTGAGGGTCAAGGAGAAAGAGATTAAGAAAGGGAGGGAGAGAGAAATAGAGACAGAAGAGAGGGGCAGAAAGAGAAGGGAGAGAGAGAGAGAGAGTCAACAAGAGCGGACAGAGGGGAGAGGGGCAAAAAGAGAGAATGAGAGGGGAAAGAGGTAGAGAGAAAGAGGGCACAAAGGGACGGGGCAGAGCGAGAGAGAAGAGAGAGGGTCAGAAAGAGAGAGATTAAAAAGCGGTATAGAGAAAGAGCGAGAGATGCGGGGGTGCAGAGAGAGTAGCGCAAAGAGAAAGTAAGACGGGGGGATAAGAGAGAAGCAGCGGAGGCAAAGAGAGAGGAAAAAGGATTAGAGGGGGAAGCGAGGGGCAGAGTGAAAGAGAAAGAGAGAGCGGAGGGGTACAGTAGACAGAAAGAGAGGTGAGGAGGGGAGGGCCTGTCTCTGACCATAAAGAACTCACTCATCACTCATGCTAGCACTCGTTTTGATGCTTCCCCAGTTCCTCTGACTCTGTCCTGGAGAGGAGCAAAAGCAGATGTGTGTACTGTAAATGTAACCCTAACCCACCGTTTAGCCCTGTCATTTATTTAGGTATGTTTTCACCGCACAGGAGAAGAAACATAGCTGTAACAAGTAGTAACAAGCACCTAAAGAAGTTGTGGAATTAGTAAAAATTGCACCTTTAGTGTTCAGCGGAATTTGTTTTAAACATATTCCAGATTTTACAGAAAAATTTAAACGTGGCTGGTTGCTGCAGGTGTTCGAATCAGTGAGAATAGGTAGAGGGCGCTCTTGGAAAAAAGGATCAAAACTTAAACAAAACAATATCCAGGCGCTCCACAAAAATAAAAGTAGCACAAGGAAAAGTATACCTAAAAGTGTGTTTGACCACAATCGCTCTTCATCAGGGCTATACTTACTTTTACTTTTCTGGAGTGCCTGGATTTCATTTTGTCTAAATATTTCAGATTTTGTGCCACAGAAAAGCTCGCCACTGTCTATAGCGTAGATTGACAGGCCCACTTCCGTTAGTTTACCCCAGGGCAGCTGTAGCTACAATATTAGCTTACCATCAGCGACTATGGAGTCAGCATCTGTAAAGCAAATTACAAGTTTAAGGTTGAATTATTATTATTATTATTAATCAGCTGTTTTATTTGTCTATTCTTATTAAATCCTTAGTTAGGTTGTCTAAGAAAATATAACCAATCTTAGGGGGGTACTCATGACAGAACAGTTTGGAGCCAGAGTGAACTCTAGTTCCTTGTAGTGCCATGATGGTACAAATTCTCTGAACCATCTTTTTCCCACTGGCCCTCAACTGTCTGTTGTCTTCTGTATCAGACTCTTACATAATGTGCGCTGGTAAAATTCCACTGTCCGCTCACTCTCCTGACACTGTGTTACTGTTACTGCTGCAGCCTCCTCCACAGCTGCTCGGCCTGGGACAGACCTGCTTCAGTGTTACAGAAGGAGAGAAACGTGGGAATTTTCTGCACAACAATATTTATTTTATACTTCAATTTGTAGATTAATGTTTGAATTTAATGTGATTTATACTCCAATTTATCCTCACAAAACTATATGTCAATCACATTACATCATAGCCCTATTTATAATATACAGTATAATATAGGTGATAGTGTGTTGCAGAAATCCCCTGTGCAAAAAGATCAACTTGACTTGGAGATGTATTGGCTATTCGTCACTAAATGTTGCAAAAATGAACCTAAAGAGAATGTTTTTTCCATTTGTAATTATTATTTTGTGTTGGTGGGAAAGTACATGCTCAATATATATTTGACATATGCCAAGTGACATTTTTTTGTTTTAAAATGACAGGAAGTAGCAGAGTGCTAAAAAGGAATCCCTCTTTCAGCATTATTTAAAATTTCATCCAAAATGCAGGGACAATTTATGCACAATGAGCACATATTTTTCTGACAGTTTAAACAATACTTTAACCAAAATCCCAATAGCTTTGGGCATTATTTACTGTGTGGTTGCTTGGGCACTATTTCAGAATAACTTAAGTCTGCTGCCAATGTCTGACCAGGAAGTAAAATGATCTTTCTTTTGGTGATATTTGTCAAACTAGTCAATCTAGTATATAGTATCTAGTAATAGTCCAAGTTCTTGGTGGTGTCTAAAATTCAGTAAAAGTTATTCCCACATAAAGTACAAAAACAGTAACACTAAATTTTAACATTGTGACCTCATGTGGGAGGGATCATTCACCCTGAGAACAGACTCACCCACAGCCCTATAGTCCAGATCCCTGTAGTCCAGACCCCTGTATTCCAGATCCTGGCTCCTGGTCCTCCCTCTTCTCTGTGGAGCGTCCTGGGGCAACAGCCACTGACCTGGAACACATTAACAAACACTCAGAACAAGCTCCAGATGTTTCATTTGTTACAGCAATCTTCATGTTCAGTCCAAGCGGCGTTGTACCAGATTTTATACACATACAGACTGGATTTAACATACATGCTTTGTCTCAAGGCAGTCAGTTAGAGAAGATATTCTTTGGTTGAATAATGAATAGGATTATAATGTAAGGCCCTGTACCATAACCTTCGTTTCTTCATGTTCAGCC
The DNA here is from genome assembly GCF_026225935.1 of Boleophthalmus pectinirostris. NCBI lineage: Eukaryota > Metazoa > Chordata > Actinopteri > Gobiiformes > Gobiidae > Boleophthalmus > Boleophthalmus pectinirostris. The sequence continues at coordinate 31,771,548 of NW_026571299.1, forward strand.
CTTTTACTGCATACAGGTTATTGTAAAAGCAAATATTTGTGAACAAAATAAAAGACAATGATATGGACAATACATTTAAGTAATAGCCATAGAGAGAGAATGTTATTTTATTTTACTTATTTTAGGTGGGAAAAACTGACTATTAATGTTTCTGTTGGGAGGGTCAGCCACCTGCTTGTCTCCATGGTAATATGCGTGCTTTTCCTGGACTATTTCAAAGTTTGGAAATAAATGTAGCCTATCTTTGTCGCACTTATTCACACATTTTATTACAAAAAAAACAAAAAAAAAACATGCATTCTTACTGTAAGCGCACTCACCTCTCCGCAGATCTCACTGGTAACTTGGCATGAATGCACAACCTGCGTAGATAGGTCCAATGTTATATTACAGAACATTCCAGGCAAAGTAATAACGTCTCAAGCAAGTGGCAGACAGTCCATTAAAAAGCTGGGCGTACACAGAATTTGATAAGGAGATAATGTAGGACCATAAGTGGACAGTAAACATCAATTTGGAGATTTTTGTGTAGTAATTTGTGGCAACCAGCAACTAGACACAAATGCTAGACAATTACTGAACAACATGAGCAAACTGAAGTACATAGCCATAAAAGCTGGTTTGGCAGGGTAAAGGTGTTTCGTTATATAAATTGGCTAAACTAGGGAGTACGTGTAGTGCCAGAGTAGTTTCTGAAGCAGCCACAAAAACATGCCTGTGTGGGTTAACTGTTGAGGCCCGCGTTAAATGGAGTGAATGGTTGTCTGACAGTTTGCGTCTCTAAAGCTAGACATGTATTTACTGTTTAAATACACAAACATTACATAACATTTTAAAGTGTAGGTTTGACAAACAAATGAAGCAATGGTAATCAAATATGTACATACATGCTTGTGCAAAATGTGTTGTTAATTGGTAGAGTAGAGCTCAATAATGGACATTTATTGACATTTTAAGTCAGTTAGCTAGAATAGGAAGCAATATTAAGTGTGATGCAGGTTAGCAGTGTGCCCTCTAGAGGCCTGGATGAACACTATATGCAATACAATACTACAATAGTGCAGGGATGTCCAAAATAAATAAAAAAAATTATCTCAGGGTCAGACTCTGATTGTTTTTCTGTCCCTTTGAATTGGCTCAAATGAGGGGTAGTACTTTTTACTGCAAATGTAAGTAATTCTACCATTCTAACCTCAATAAACTCATATTACATTGTGATACAGACCTAAAATTAATGTTCCAAGCCTTATTAAAGGTGTGGTGACTCTGACAGAAATGTTAAATGCATGCACCTGTCTGTATGACTATGTCTATAGAAAATGCTACAAAAGGCTTTAGTTTTAAATGCAATAAGCCTGGTTTACACAGCTGGCAGTTCCACACAGTCATCAAATCAATCGTCACAGTGACACTGTCCAAGGCCTGTGGTCACTCTTTCACCAGAGCCCTGCATTCTTCTGCAGCGCCTCTAATCCAGAGGATCTGCACAACTCAGCTGTTTGGCATCAGACTCATGGTTTAATGCGGTCAAATGTTGTGCGATTGTTCAAAACACTCGTAAAAGTCTTAACCACTGAATGCTTTTGGTTGCTACAAGGGAGACAAACCCAACAACCTTTTAACTGTGCGGAAATGTCCTCTGGGGTTAATTTATTCATAAGCTATTCAAAAGCCTCTTTTTACTGCTAGTACCATCAATAATACACTTTTATAACACTCTATATTATAGTATATAGAGCACTCAAACTTACTTTACAGTTTGGCTTATGAATCATTCACTTCTCATTGTCTGGAAACAGGAAGCCACTTCAGTAGGATTGGGGCAGTCTGGGAAACATGGCAGCCATTCTATACCAACTGCCTCACCAGCCACCACTAGAGTTTTGTTTTTCTATGACAATGACAATGAACTCTTGAATCTTGATCACACAATCACAGTGACTTTGATAGTATGAGTTTTGCTCAAATGCAAATAGAATATACAATGTCATATAACGTTAGATTGGTAAATAAATCTACAAACAACTGAGCTGAAATAAATTTTACTTTTTGAAATGTTTGAAAAGAACTTGAGCCAGCAGTTGAAATTAGAAATAACTGCAGGTGTTTTTTTTATTACCCCAATGGAGAAGAAGGCGAAAAAACATCTTCCGATGCCTGTTGCGTGATGCAGGTTTAGGTTTTCTGGCACTTAAAAGTGGTTTGGTTTAGAACAGGTTTTATCGCCATGGTGACTGACACAACAAATCTTATTTCTCTGGGGCAGGATTTATTCGGGTTTAGAGATTGCATCATCAAAAGTGATCAATCAACTCTGAGTCAAATCAGTGTCACAGTTATTACCTTCTTGGCCTTCAATTGGCCTCCATTTAATTATTATGATCTTTTTAAACAATACACCCATGGATAAAGTCAACATATTAGTTTAGATATCGTATCGTTTTTCTCTTGTTTTTTTCTCCTTTTAGTGTCACCGTGAGAACCATCAATCATCTTTTTAGTGTTCAGCATTGTCTATGTTTGTTTCTATATAGTTTCAATGTATTTATTTTATTTTTATTTTTTTTAAACCAGGTAAACGTCCATTCAGTTTACTTGGACTTTACTTTGGACTTGGCTACTGGCTTTTGCCTTATTTTTTAGATTAAGAAAGTATTTTCTCATTAAAGTGCAACATAAATCATTGCATAAATTAATAAAGCATAATTTGTTATCTCACATGTGGATTTAGGTAGAAGCAGAGGTTGCAACACTTTTTGAGTCAGACACAGAAGACACGAGGAAGAACGAGTTTTACAGCTATATTCAGGATAGATCTGGTTTAACCCTTTCCTCCACTGCACACTGCACTAAGTAAACTATGGCCATGTGGGTTAAAACTCAACTGGTCTCTACACTATTATTAAACAGTATGTGCCTGTTCAATGCAAACTCCCCTTTAAATAAAACTCTATAAATGGTATGCATTCCTGGTGGGAAAAAAATTATCAAAATAAGATTCATATATTCATCTGTTTTTATAAGCAACTTTTAAAAGTGTCCAAAACAAGTTAATTTAATTGTTATTGGTATCATCCTTGTTATAAAATGCCACTGAGTCACTTTGCTTGTATGTATATTTATATATGTATCTACATGCATGGCCTATATGAATTTAGGTTTCCATTTCCGTTTTTTGGTTATAGAGATCATGATTGTGTGGTCATACCTAAGAGAATTTTGCTCGTCAAATATTAAACCTATAAAGATTTTAAGATGCTAACTACTGCTGTAACATGCTTACTAAGGTACACCACCCTTGTTTTGACTAATTAATCTCTTCATCTCATCTCTCTTGAACATTTAAATGCTTGCAACAAACAGAATGGATTTAATACGTATTTTAATGCTCAATGCTGAGCTCAATTTGGAATGTAAATATGTTTACTTTGTGTTGCCCATTTTACGATTGCACATATTTCATTAGGAACTAAACTATACTATTTTTTTCCTCAGATTAAAAAAATTCATACATTATTTTTTCATTACACACATGCACACATTCAAACCATCGAGACTGCTGCTATTAAACACCATGTTAAACTCATATAAGTCTGAAAGCTTAAATGTATTGCAGGACTCAGAGCTGATCCGCCCACAGTTTGGTTAAACAAGATCATCTCAAGTTTCCTGCAAAATCACCAGCTCACTCACAGCTCCCCCACTGTCCCTGCGCTACACTCACCGGACAGTCATTGGGCCAGGTCTTATAAGACAGAGAAGCATCAGTGGAAACAAACATGGTCTGGGGATGGAGAGAGCCAATTCTGCAAAAAAGAAAAGTGAAAAGTGAAGTGATTCTAACAAAAATAGGAACAAATATTGCTTCATTATTGGCTACGGACATCAACTGCCATCAAACTAACCATCAACAGTATAGGCCATGCAAATACATTTTTTACCTTTAAAGGTGCAATATGTAACTTTTCTGGCTGATGGTTGAGATGTTATTGCTTTTCCTGGAATGTTCAACAACATGGCATTAACCTTATCTGACTCTCTTGATGGAGGCTTGGTGACACAAAAGGTACAGGTCAGGTCAGTAGAGAATAATGCCATATTGTGTAACATGACTGGCAAAGCAATAACATCAGCATAGTGCACCTTTAAACAGACAATGTTACAATATTTTCTGATCTATGTTATAATATTGTTTTCTTCATTAATATTAACATACCTGGAGTTGTATTTTGTTTCATTCACATATGATTACCACACAAATCCAGCATATTTAGGTTGAATTCTTCTCTCAAACAGAAAACACTGTTCCACCTTATGATGTCATGTGGTAATACAGGAGGTTCCCCACGGTGTTTATTAAACTCCTTACATCTTCGCTGGAATCATTTGGATAATTTCAACGGGAATTGCCCATCTCTACTAAATAAAAGGTAAAAGGCAGCTGTTAACTCGAAACTGCAATTTCATGGCATCACAAGTTGAAACAGAGCATTTTGAGCTTTGTCCATGTAATCAGACTAATAATAAATTGTTACCCAAATGAAGCAAAACACAACTGCAGGCATGCTTTTGAGGAGGTAACAGCATTTTAACGTGACTTAAAGCTCACAAGAGTCAATTTTGCGTAATGTAGGACCTTTATGTACAATAACTTTTAGTAACATGATCTACAGTGACATTACAAATATTAATCATAACTTTTCATTACTGTTCAGCTGTCATACTGAGCTCTTCACATTTTGTTCTAGGACTACACAAATGTATTGTGACATATGTAGTTCAGAGCAGTGATGTTGCAATATGTTACTCACTGCACCCCAATGTTGGACACTTTACACCAAAACAATACGTCTTCTTGTCGCAACAACTGTTTTCTCATTTTACATTGTGTTGTGCAAGAGTTGTGTGTTTTTACAGTTCATGGCTCACATAACAAGGTAAATGTCCTCTAAACGGACAAAAAGCAAAGTATTTCTTTATATAAGTGTGCCAAAACATGGGTAAATGGTGGGACTGTTTATGCACACAGCTCCCAGTGTTATCAGTTGTTCAAACAGAGCAGTGCTACACAGTGTACCTGCTGCTGCTCACACATCTGCAGCCAGGCCCCACCCCCTCCGCATTAGAATATATCCTGTTCAGGTCTGTTGGTACCATGGAGAGGGCTGCTCAAAACACAAGTGACATCTAGTGGCAAAAGACAGAATTGCTCCTAGTGGTCAACGAGATGGAGATTTCCATTTAGTAATACAATTTTCCAATTTATACTTTTCTTTGACCCACTGCTTGGAAAATGTGTTTAGAAATGTCAAGAGATGATGTTCTAAATCCAAAAATCTGTTTGTATTTCCACTAGATTTTGCATTTTTAAAGGTCCACTATGCAACTTTTCTGGTGGATGGTGCGCTACCAGTTTTTCTACACAAAAGTGTTATTGCATTGCCAACTGATCCAGAACATGACAGGTTACTCGTCAGATTACAGGTCAGATCTGTGAAGAGTCGATTGATGAACATGATTTTTTGTTGTTCTTGTTCTTGTTGTTCTTGCTGTTGTTCTTGTTCTTCTAGTTGTTCTTGTTCTTCTTGTTCTAGTTGTTCTAGTTCTTCTTGTTGTTCTAGTTCTTCTTGTTCTAGTTGTTCTAGTTGTTCTTCTTGTTCTAGTTGTTCTAGTTCTTCTTGTTCTAGTTGTTCTTGTTCTTCTTGTTGTTCTAGTTGTTCTAGTTCTTCTTGTTGTTCTAGTTGTTCTAGTTCTTCTTGTTCTAGTTGTTCTAGTTCTTCTTGTTCTAGTTGGTTCTAGTTCTTCTTGTTCTAGTTGTTCTAGTTCTTCTTGTTCTAGTTGTTCTTGTTCTTCTTGTTGTTCTAGTTCTTCTTGTTGTTCTAGTTGTTCTAGTTCTTCTTGTTCTAGTTGTTCTAGTTCTTCTTGTTCTAGTTGTTCTAGTTCTTCTTGTTCTAGTTGTTCTTGTTCTTCTTGTTCTAGTTGTTCTAGTTCTTCTTGTTCTAGTTGTTCTTGTTCTTCTTGTTCTAGTTGTTCTAGTTCTTCTTGTTGTTCTAGTTGTTCTAGTTCTTCTTGTTGTTCTAGTTGTTAACAGCCTTAATGAAATTAATGTAATATTGCAATCCTCCATTTGTTTGTATGTTAGATTTACTTTTTCCGACACCCACAAAAAGACATACTAAGTTTACTGTTTACTTCATAGTAAAACGTTGTCTTGAATAGTTCCATATTGTTTTACTTTATTCATTTTTTTTTCTCTTTTTTGCAGCCACAGATCAAAAGACAGTACATCAAATTCGATACATGCAAATGAGATACATACAACTCTACTCTCTGCAAACAACGGAAAACTTTCTCAATCTCAATCTATTCAAATGCACATTTAATCTTTCATTTTTTCTGCACAAACAAAGCCACAGCAGTGACCCGTGGCTAAATATGAAACTAAGTTCAGATCAGTCAGAGTGATAGCAGTGACTTGCATCAAGATATAGATTCAAGATAAAACCCCTACGTTCCACACTTGGCAAATACTTCCTGTGTTTTGTCCACTCTAAATAAATGGTCTTCTCTCTCTTCTCTAAGGATCTCTTGTCAGCAAGACTCACTGATACTGAATTGGTACAGACATGATTCTGGCAAATAAGGCTAAGATGACTGGTTTTCTGGGTTGTAATATGTTTGCATCTATAGCAATGCCATTCTCTCTGTTACAATTGACCAAAAACTAAATCATATGGTGTCATAGTAGTTATCATAAATGAGCTTAAAGAGGAGGTATTACACTTTATCTTTGCTTATACTGAAGATGCAATTTTCAGAAGAAAAAACCCCAAAACAAAACAAAACAAAAACTGAAAAACTACAGTCACATTTTTTATATATTTTTGTTTCTCTGACACCAAGCTCCCCACTTCCATTGCTGCCTGTGCCAAGTCACTCCTCCACTGCTATCACATTATAATCAGTCTGCATTTTGCTAATGGAACTGCATTTTGCACATCGCATCAGGTTTGTGAAGTTGTAGTGTATTGGTTTGTATCATGCTTTTGTATATTTATGTAAAATGTCCATGAGCTAATGTTAGGATAAAAAACTAGGCTTAGGTGGTGTACAACTACTGCTATGATATTATTGATGTACTGCTATATTTTATTATTGTACTATTAGAATTCGCTATACAATGACCCAGAAAACAGGGACTAGATTACAGATGAGGGATGCAGTTCATGTAAAAGATATTCTATTTCTATCTAGATGTCTAATCAATTAACTAAATAGGGCAAGGACTTATTGATAGAGCTATGCTGACTCACGACTCATCACCCTGGTTCACCAACAAGACGCTGCCGTGAGGGGAGTGAGATGAATCCGGGGGATCCTTGTCAGAATTGGATAAGATTGTGCAACGTACCAAGAGGCCTGGCTGGCCTGTGCACCAACAAAGAGGCACTAAGTCTAAACCATGGTCACCTCCCACTATAGTTTGCGTATAAAAAGCATTGTATAGGTGTAAATATTCAGTCTCTGCATGGGAATGTCAGCACAGACTCCTTGTACAAGTATGAATAATTTAATTATCTGGACTTTATTTCAGTTTCAAGTGTAATTTTGTCTAAGCAGAAACTAACGAACAAGCGAGGAAAAGGGTTATTTTCCTCAACAATTAGGTGACCCTGACATGATTTCTGCTAGGCCATTGGCATCGGACCACAATGTGGCCCGGAATTAGGGTTTGCCACCTGAGCCCTCGGTTCTCTCCAAGGCTGGACCCTTCTCCACACTCACTGGACCCGAAATAAGAGGTAAGCAGAAACCTTACAAGTATTGCCCGTTACTGCTTTGATCGAATAAATTATTTTCTGAAGTATATCTTGGTTTCAAGGGTATTTTTTGTCTCAGCAGAAACTAACGAACATGCAAGGAAAAGGGTTATTTTCCTCAACACTAAGTCTTGGAGCCGAAGGACCGAATAGTGCTGAGAGATATCAGGACATGCAGGGGATGACATATAGAACCTTTTCAGGCATGTTTTTGGTGAGGATAGAAATTTAGAAGAAATCTCCAAAATGTCGATCTTAAAATCTTCTGCGTCCGTCCCCTCATGTCCCACATCATTCAACAACTTGTCTCTCTTTTCCTACAATTTGAAGTCACCCTATTCACTACACTAAAATGTGGCTTATTTACTCTTAAACTTAGTTTGAACGATTAAAGACAACATGAATCATCAAAAGCCGGAAACACAACATATATGTAAAATGTCCTGTGAGGAGTGCCTGCTGTGTAGGTAAATGCAAATGATTTAGGAGAGAGTCCTATTTGCATACAGTGGGTCAGTGACATTATAAACAAATGAACAAACAAAACCAAAATGGTGGTAAAATGCAAATGCCGCAAAAATGAAACTTGAAACTTCAGATTACTCTGACCAATAGTTTACACAATCGCTTAATATTTGCATCAGGATTAACTAAAAGCTTTTATTTCCATAAAGAAACTGTTATAAATGCCAGATACTCAAACCGTTTGATTTTCACTTAAAGGGCTCACACTGGGCTATTTTCTGATCTATGTTATAATGTGTTTTCCTCATCACAAACATACCTGAAGTTGTGTTTCATTGTTTGTTTCATTCACACATTTAACCCACAAACCCTGCATATTTAGGGTGAGTTCTTCGTTCAAGCAGAAAACACTCTGTTCCATTTTGTGAAGTCATGTGGCAATACAGGAAGTGCTCCACTCCATACACTTTAACTAGAGTCATTTGTACAGTTTCACTCCTGTAACTGAAAAAAAAAAATTTATATAAAAAGTAGCTGTTAACTTGAAAACTACCACTACATAACATCACAAGGTGGAGCAGAGCATTATGAGCTTTGGCGATGAGTTACTTAAATGTGTTAATGAAACAAAGCACAACTCCATGTATGTTTTAGATGAGGCAACAGCATTACAACACTAGAGTCAATTTTGTGTAATATAGGACATTTAAGAAAACATCCAGAAACTTTTTGTGAAGATTAAAAATGTTCCAAAGAGCAAAGCATCATTTGTGCTACCAATTCAAAGTATTCCCACAGAGAAAACCATATATAAACAAATACATTTCCCAGAAAAAGTCATATATCTGCGGTGCAACATTACAAAATTATGATAAGCAGCACACTGCCACACATTAACCACATGTATTTGCCATGTTAGGTCAGTACCATTGCTCCACTTGATGTGAGTTAAAGCTTTCTTTCATCTTTACATACTTTCATTCAGCCATGGAAGTTTTGCATAATTTCACAATATTTCTTAGTCCTGTCCCAAGAGTTGAAGTCACATTCCACACACTATGTCTATAACTATGGTGTCTACTTTCAGACTGCTTGTACTGGCTTTAGTGCTTGGGAGAAGTACGTCAAATGAGTGGTTTAAAAATATCTCTACCAGCTTGTTTACCTTGCCAGGAGATATTTTGATCGGGGGGCTTTTTCCAATCAATCAGCTCACGAGTAACCTAAGTGAACAAAACAAGCCGGGTGATGTTCAATGTGCAAGGTAAGCGTTGCAAAATGTCTTTTTAATATAGTTTGCATAAACTGTATTGCACATAGTTCAGTTTAGTATACCAAGTATATGAAACGAAACTAAATATAGCCTGCTCCGCCATACATTTTAATACCTTGTTAAAACTGAGTTGCCTTAACTTACATATAGAGGAGGTGTGCCTAACGTGGGGCCCACGGGCCAAACATGCCCCTCCAAGAGTTGCTGATATTTGTAAGAAAAATCTATTTTCCACAAAAAAAGAGTGCAAAGAAATTAGCTCTTAGTGCACTAATATGGATTGATTTTGGCTCACCAAGGAAAAGGTTTGGATACCCCCCGATATAGTGGGAGCACGTTTTGTTTTTGGGTTTTTTTTTGTTAGATCGATATAAAGATATATTTGATTTGAACCTGCCTATATCTGGAGGTCTTGTTTATTACATACAGTACATACTTACATACAATTCCTTTGTTGTTTCTTACAGAGTAGATACATATGGACTGGGTCTTTCCATAGTGATGAAGTATGCAGTGGATGAAGTGAATGCCAATCCAAAGCTTTTACCTGGGATTAAGCTGGGTTATAAAATATATGATACTTGTAAACAGACTTCAGTGATTGTCAGACCCACCATCTCCTTCCTGACTAAGAAATCCACGAACATTTTTTCTGTGCAGTGCAACTACACAGACTATGAGACTACTATGGTGGCAGTTATTGGTCCAAATGGTTCAGAAATGGTTTCAGTCATAGGAAAACTACTGGGATTCTTTCTCATGCCACAGGTATGTGTACAAAGTCATTTCTTCCAGTGTTTCAGATCATTTCTCAACCAAATACATGATGAGCATATTAATAAAAGTTTAGCTGTCATTGGAAGTTTCAAATTATTATCAAAACACTTGATATAAGTCATGGTGACAAGAACAAACATTTTTCACATACAATACATACTCTCAGAGTTCTGAAGTTGTGAATGCCAAAAGTTACCGGGTAGATACTACAAACACCTTTGTTAAAGTAGTCAAAATATTAATTATAAAAAAGGAGTACATCTCCTCAACTAAGAGAAAAGAAGCTGCAAAAAAAAAAAATCTTATGACTTTGTTATGATTCACTACACAGGTCCTCCATTTGAAAGCTAAGCAGGGTCACTTTGTGCCAAAAAATAAAAGGTTATTACTTTTTATAGTCCCTTTTTCCAAACTGCAGATCAGTTACAGAGCCACAAGTGACCAGTTCAGTGACAAGACGCTGTATCCGTCATTCTTCCGCACGGTGCCCAGTGACAAGTGGCAGGTGGAGGTGATGGTGCTGCTGATCCAGGAGTTTGGGTGGAATTGGGTGGCAGTGATCGGGAGTGAGGAGGCATATGGCCAGATGGGGGTGCAAGAGTTTTCTAAAATGGCAGAGAAGAGCTCCCTGTGTTTAGCCTACCAGGCCCTGATCCCGGTCTACACTGACCCAGGACCAACCATAGAAATCATCATCAGCAACATTAAAGCCTCCAAAGTCAGCGTCATTGTGGTCTTCTCTCTACCAGAGCCAGCAGCTGCATTCTTCAGAGAAGTACATGGTTAAGTTAGAGAAACTAGGTTTAAAAATACTGGTACATTTTAAGACTATGTGTTTTCAATGCAGGTCATAAAGCACAAAATCACTGGTGTGTGGATTGGCAGCACGAGTTGGGCAAACAACAACAGAGTGACTGACATCCCTGGGATCCAGTCTATTGGGACAGTGATTGGATTCACAGACAAGACCCAGAGTGTGGACCTGGTCACAGAATACACACAGGCACTTCTCACTAAAATCAGTGAAGAGAACAGAAACGTGACAAGAACAGATAACCACACTGATCCCACTAACCCATGTCCACAGTGTTGGAACCTGTCTCTTGCCAACATCAGCATTGTCCAGCATTCAGCAGTGCAGCAGGCAGCTTTCAGTGTCTATGCTGCCATCTACAGTGTGGTACAAGCACTGCACAAACTTCTTCACTGTAATGACACAGAATGTGTTTGGAAACCTGAGACTAAGGTCTATCCATGGAAGGTGTGCTTACATTATAGATGGCACTATTTTCTTGTCATGCAATAAAAATAAAATGTCTTTTTTGCAGCTCTTGCCAGTTTTGAAAAATATTTCTTTTGACATAAATGGCACCAAGTTTGAATATGACAGCAATGGAAATCCAAACATCGGATACAATGTGATGCAGTGGGTTTGGAACAACTCCAATCTACATTTTCGAAATGTTGGAACTTTTCTGAAAACATTGTCACTAAACAAATCTCTTTTTACGTGGCACACAGAGGGCTCAATGGTAAGATGCACAACTAAACAACAAAGACCACCACAAACACTCATGCAAACACTACATTCATATTAGGCAATGTGGGTGAAGTGTCTCAACAACATAGCACTGTCAATGTCACCCCACTGCAGCACCTGGTATTCTCAGTCGTCTCCCACCCAAGCCCTCATAAGGCCTCACAACATTATAACATATATCAGAAAATATTGTGATATGGGCCCTTTAAATATATTAAAAGTGTAATTACCAAAATGTCACCAAATAATCTTAATCTTAATGTGAACAGAATTGTTTAAGACATCTGGAGTTATTGTAATAGTCTGATAGTTTCAAGTCCAGCTCTTGGTATTTGTGTACATACAGGTGCCAGTGTCGACATGCTCTGCAGCCTGTGAGTCTGGACAAGTGCGCCGGGTCAAAGGGTTCCACTCCTGCTGCTTCGACTGCATTGATTGTCTGCCCGGGACCTACCAGGCCAGCCGCGGTGATCACTTTATTATATAATGTACTCTTCTGTTCCTTCTTTCTCTTCTGGACAGTAATCATTGTAATGTCAACATTTAATTTGTTAAGATGATAACCAGTGCACCAAATGCCCGAGGGGCGAGTGGTCCATCCTCCGCAGCACGTCCTGCACTGAGCCCACCTTCGAGGTGTTGTCGTGGGACAGGCCAGAGTCTGTGCTGATGGTGTTGGCTGGAGTTCTGCTGCTGCTGTCCCAGGGCTCAGTGCTGCTCCTGTTCCTCAAACACAGAAGCACCCCGCTGGTGCTGGCCTCAGGAGGACCCCTGGCCTGTGTGGCACTCCTCAGCCTGATGGGGGCATGCTTGAGCCTGGTGCTGTTCCTCGGACAGCCCACAGACACAGTGTGTCTTCTGCAGGTGCCCCTCACCTCCATTTGGCAAACAGTGGCTCTGTCCATCATCACCTCCATCTCTCTACAGGTGACACACTCCACATTACCAGCTTTACTATGTAACACTCACTTTGAACCACACCACCTCATTATTAACCTAGAATAGTAAACTCAAACCCATTCCCCCAGATCTTCTTTGTGTCGGAGTTCCCTGAGCGGGCGGCCCCTCACCTGCACACTATCCGGGGTCCAGGCAGCTGGCTCCTGGTGTTGTCCTGCTGTGTGGCTCAGGCTGGCATCTGTGCCTGGTTTGTGCAGGAGGGCTCCTCTCTCTCAACCTACATGAAGAACATGGAGATAAACTTTGTGAGTTCGTTCCTGACATGCCCAGTGGAGCCTCTGATAGGCTTCGCTCTGTTACAGGGCTTTAACGTGGTTCTGGCACTGGTCTCCTTCATGTGCACCTTCATGGCTGTGAAGCCTCTGCACCAGTATAATCTGTCCCGAGACATCACCTTCTCCTGCCTCATCTACTGTGTCCTCTGGGTCACCTTCATCCCCATTTACATTGGATTGAAGGACCAGATGAAGTCCATAGTTCACGTCTCTTTTTCTCTCGCCAGTAACTTTGGGCTCATGGCATCTTATTTTTTCCCCAAGTGCTATCTGATGGTGAGAAAACCTGGCCTTAATACAGCAGAGCATTTCTGCACCATTCTGGAGGGAGTGCCCCCAACTCCTCCTCAGGACGAGCCACAGCCCAAAACTGAGACTGAATCTGTGCAGTAACTTGTTTAGCTACATACAATAGAGCAATTGCTAGTTTAGATTGAGTGGCACTGTAAAATGGTGAACATGCTTTGGTAGGTGCTGTAGCACAATATTCATTTCATGAAATATTGTTTGTCCATCATCAGTCTTTGTACTCTACTCATCTAATTAATGAGTGTCTAATGAACACATATTTTGTGTTCAGCTCAAGAGAAACTACTATGAGCAAGAAATCTGTAAATGCATGTTAGAGTATATTGTTGAGTACCCAAATCATTGTGTGAGAGGTTTTAGCCTGCCTCTTATGTGACGGCTAGCATCCCTGAGAATTTGCACGGGCCACAGGCAGTAATCATCTTATGTAAACAACAATATTAACAATGTAATAAAAATGCATGTATTTGTTTAGGATTCTGCGTTGAATATAAAATTACTCATTTCAAACCAATATTCAAAATCATTACACATTTGTAATAATCATTATGTAACCCACATGCAGTGCACAAGTAGTTTAGTATCCTTATTGTGTGTTACCTCTCATACATCAACAGCATCCATGTTTTAACTAATACATTGCACATTTTCTGTTTGTTACTTATTGAAAATGATGGGCAATATACGTTCTCTGTTAACATTACATAGTTTTGTCATATTTTCCTCTTAATGTTGAATTTATGAAGTTCAAAAAAAAAGTTGTCATACTGAGGCTTTATTTGCTGGTCTCTGGGGATAGGTTATTTCTTTGTCTCAGCCACAGTATGGCATTAAAATTATATATCTATTCAATTACAGGTGTTCTTATTTTTTAAATAAACTTGAAAACATGTATTCTATTGTGAGCGGAGTCTCAGATCTGACATGCAATTTGACCTGAGTAGAGTCCACTGATCTCCATGGAAAAAGACAAGTTGAGTATTATACTGTGGAACATTCTAGGCAAAGCAATAACAATAGCAACTTTATAAGGGAAAGGAAGTCAGCTACTGCATATTACTACTTTTCTGGAAAGAAAAATTTGCATTGTTTCCAAAGTATGCCAAACCAGCATAGCCGTTTCAATGTGTTCATCTTTTGTCCCCATGGTTTACGCAAATAGCAACCAACAAACAAATGACAGTAAAATGCTCCGGAAAGATGAATACCACAAACTCCATTACACCTCTCACAAACCACTTTTGTTTTTTTAAATTTGTCACATTTACTACTAGCGTAGATCTACTGCATGTAGTACTTTACCTGCATTAAACAGTTCTTATCATTTGAGGCCAGACAATGTAAAAAGCCAAGTTTAAGTGGAGATGCATTTAGTGAGATACATATCATTACTGTACTGTATAGTAGTTTCCATCAAAAACTTTAAATATTAAACAGCATACATGGTAAGAAATTATCAGGTAATGACAAATGGTTGGGCTCCCCAGAAAATGGTGGTGAAACTGTATAGCTATACTTATGTTGGTATTTTTATTTCAAATACATTCTACTGTCATAATGTAGTTACTTTCTATGCTTAACTTTTTAAAACCCACACAAAGAAAATGAAAATAAAATTGTTCATAGGTTTACTTTGTTTTTTCAGTATTAGTTAGTTGTTGAGTTATTTGACAAAAAGTCTTTAATAATTTGTCTCATTAAAAGAGTACAGGATGGAATGGTCAGTGCAGGTAATTGCATGGTACATTTGACAAGAGATAGCGGACTTATACCATTGGGGAAGAGAAAGGAGGGGCCTAACACACCAAATCGTTTGCTGCATGGCATGAATTTGCATAACATGCCAGTATATTTTTGTTCTATCAATACCGTCCTTTGAGTCTCCGTGGGTCAACAATGGCTTCAACGTCTTTCAGGCTTCTTATCTTTTGTTGTGTAGTGAACCTGGGTTATGGTTTAAGTTCAAATGAATGGTTTAAAGATGTCCCCACTGATCTGTTTAATTTGTCTGGAGATGTAATCCTTGGAGGACTATTTCCTACTAGACTGTTGACCAGCAACCTAAGTGAAAGGACCAAGCCAGATGAACTCACATGTGGAAGGTAAAAGCTATAAATACTTCTTACACTTGAAGACACTTAACAATATGGAGCTTTAATTCACTTCTCAGAAGTAACAATCTCACAGTATAAATGTAGTATTTTGGAATGGTAAAACATGCATCTAGACCTTTTGCAGTTCAATTCTGTACTTTGTACATTTGTGTGTAATCTGCTTATTTATTTGTGTTGTTCCAGTTTGGATCAGACGGCACTTGGCCTTTCCCTAGTGATGAAGTATGCCATAGATGAAGTCAATGCCAACCCAGTCCTTCTTCCTGGAGTTAGATTAGGTTATAGGATCTACAACACATGTAGACAGCCATCAGTCATCGTCCAGCCCACACTGTCCTTTCTGGCAAACAGATCAACAGAGGAGTTATCTGTGGAGTGTAACTACACAGACTATGACCCCAGCATCTCTGCAGTCATCGGCCCCTATAGTTCAGAGATGGTCTCTGTCATTGGAAAACTACTGGGATTCTTTCTTATGCCACAGGTGTGTCCAATAACAAAAATACAGATTCACTGTATTGCTGCAGTCAGAAAAAACAGAGGTTATAAATTCAATTTTTAAAAGTCAATATGGTTTGAGCAAAGTAATCGATTAAGAACCACCCAATAAAAATTATATTATATCTATATAGCATTTAAAAGGTGAATGGCAGTAGGAATAAAAGATAATACCTACTTGTATTTGAATAGGTGGACAACATAAGGCAATAAGGAAAGCTCTCAGAGTCATATTTTAAAGAGTGAGTTAACAATCACCTCTTTGTAAAATGTGTACAAAAGGAAGCCAAGTCTCTCTTCTGCACTCCTGTGATTTTAGAACAGATAACAATACAATTTAACAATACAATTTAAAAATAGAATTTAACAATAGAATTAAGACTGTTCTTATCTTTGACAGAGAGGTTGTTAAATTTAAAAAATAAATAAAAGAAAAACACAACAGGCCCTCAATAAAGCACTGACAAATGCAACATAAAATGAGAGAATTAACAGAAAAAGAGTTAAACTTTCTAAAAAGGTGCAGTCCCTGCTGGTCATGTTTAACAACAGATGCCGTGTTCACATAAAATTTAAGTTGGTTGTCAAAAAAATGTGCCTTCTCCAAATGCTTGTACAAAGAATCTAAAATAAACAGCTTTGCATCTACTCTCTTCCCTGAGTGATGAGCAAAGTGCAGCGGCTCAATCTTTTCACTTACATGCTGAAGGACAACACTTTTCACAAATTTTCAAACAATTTCATACACAAAGAGGTGAGTCCAACAGGGTGGAAATCATTGAGCCTTTTTGGCACATTCGTTTGGTTAACAGGGAGGACAGCAGAGGTTTTTCATAATAAGGGAACTTGATTACAGTCAAGAGACAATTGAAATATATAATGAAAAACAACACTAAGTTGGTCAGCACAAACTCTTAAGGTTTGCCCACAAATTTGGTGAAGACCAGGGGCCCTCCTAATGTTAACCCTCCAGATGAGGTATCTGACACACTCCTGACTAACCACAATACTGGAGTCAGGGGACATGTTCTCTTTCAAGAAGGACAATTTGTCAAAATCAGAAAAAACACTTCTTTCAAAACAGCAAAAGAAATCATTAAAGATATAAGATCTGACTCTTCAATTCCCTCAATCTCAACAAGATTTCTATTAGTACCATTTTGTACTAGGGAGATTGAGAACATGGATTTGATGCCCTTCCATGCAGCGTTCAGGTCTCCACTGTACTGATGCTGGACTGATGCTCAGTTTGGTTCTTGTAGGCCTTTCTTGCACTTCTTACCCTTCATTGTTCATCATATTTAAACATCTTTCCTGTTTCTAACACTGTTCACTTCCTGTTTTTGCATTGAAAGTGCAAAAATGTTTTGTCTTAACAAAAGATTATTCCTAATACCAGAAATACTAAAATAACCAAGTAAATTTTTCCCGTAGGTCAGTTATGGAGCCACAAGTGACCAGTTCAGTGACAAAACAACGTATCCGTCGTTCTTCCGCACGGTACCCAGTGATAAGTGGCAAGTGGAGGCAATGGTGCAGCTGATCCAGGAGTTTCACTGGAATTGGGTGGCAGTGATTGGCAGTGAGGAGGCGTACGGCCAGACGGGGGTGGAGGAGTTCTCTAAAATGGCAGAGAAGAGCTCCCTGTGTGTAGCCTATCAGGCCCTGATTCCAGTCTACACTGACCCAGGACCAACCATAGATAACATCATCAGCCACATTAAAGCTTCCAATGTCAGTGTCATCGTGGTTTTCGCTTTGTCAGAATCAGCGGCTGCTTTTTTTAAGCAGGTGAGGACAAATCAATGTTTTGGGTCTGCCTCTTTATCTACTCATCTACCTCACATTGTCTATTGCTCCAGTTCTTCTTTTATCATTCTGCATAACTTGGTTTTGGTCAATCCACTAATAAAATTTCTAAGAAAGTTTGTAGAAGTCAAATATTAATAAGGGGGACATATGCAGGAGCCCCAGGCAATCAGCTTCCATCGCTGTTGTTATTCTCTGGGTCATCATTCTCAACTTTCTTATATTTTTTACAAAGAAAAACAGCTTGTATAGAGTCAGCAAATGCAGGATCCATGCAATGCTCAGGGAATAATGCTCACAGGAATATCTCAACAATGATCTTTTGTAGATGGACGGAGAACCTTGTAACTTCATAAACAAATCAGTCTTGCATATATTCACAACTCACAAAAAAGTGTTTTTATTGCCAAAATATCTTTTAAAACAGGCACAACCAATATGGCCGCCAGTGGTGCGTCACATCTCTGGCATAAACCGGCAAAAAAAAATAATATATTCATTTGTCCATCGCAGGTCATAAAGCAAAATTTGACTGGTGTGTGGATCGGTAGCACGGCTTGGGCTAATAGCAGGAAACTCACTTCTATCCCTGAAATGAGAAACATCGGTACACTCATTGGATTCACAGACAAGACTCAGGATGTGAACTTTCTCCCTGAATATGCACACGCACTTTTTACCAAAATAAGTGAAGAAAGAATTAAACCACCAACAAACAACAACTACAACCCAAGTGAGCCCTGTCCCCAATGCTGGAACCTCACTCTTGCAAACGTAAGCATCCTGGAGGATCCTACAGTTCAAAGACAGGCTTTCAGTGTCTATACAGCTGTCTACAGTGTGGTAGAGGCACTACATCAACTTCTTCACTGTAATAAGACTCAGTGTGATTGGAAACCGGGCACAACAAAGGTCTATCCCTGGAAGGTATTTTTTGAATGAAAGTATATATATAGATTTTTCTTGTATGTGTGAAAAGGGATATTTGCCAACAGTTTACTTTTGCTGTATACCCAGTTCCCACTTCATAAATGCTGAAGTGTCAATTAAATGTTTAAATACAGACTTAGAAAATACTTCATTGATAGAGAACAATAGGTTTAGATTATTTATCAATTTAAGATGTAGAGAAAAAAACTGCACCATAAACATAGCTATTGTGACCTTGGGAATACAGTTGGCAAAGATCTCCACTCCTTTCACATTGCTTCACATTTTGGAAGTATTTTACTAATTATTTATGTTGTTGCAGCTGTTGCAGGTGTTAAAGAATATTTCCATTGATGTAAGCGGCACAAAGTTTCAATTTGACAGTAATGGGAATCCAAACATTGGATACAATGTGATACAGTGGGTTTGGAACGATTCAAATGTACAGTTTCGAAATGCTGGAACTTTTCGGAAAACTTTGTCCATTAACAAACTTCTCATCACTTGGCACACCAAGGATTCAATGGTAACTTTCATCCACCTCCTCAGGGTTTTTGGAACTCTTGTGGCAAAAGTGTGTTGTAATGGATGCAGTTGAGTTCAGCTCTTGGTATTTGTATATAAACAGGTGCCAGTGTCGACATGCTCTGCAGCCTGTGAGTCTGGACAAGTGCGGCGAGTCAAAGGGTTCCACTCCTGCTGCTTCGACTGCATTGATTGTCTGCCCGGGACCTACCAGGCCAGCCGCGGTGACCACTCATATCAGAACACATAATGTATAATGTATATGCAGGCTCGGACTGGCAATCTGTACTACCGGGGTGCTGCCAGGCTGCTGAATTTTGTTCCCAGGGCGACTGTGTATATGGGAGTATGATTTGTTGAGAGAGCTTACTCACTTCTATACATGTTTTCAGATGACATCCAGTGCACCAAATGTCCGAGGGGCGAGTGGTCCATCCTCCGCAGCACGTCCTGCACTGAGCCCACCTTCGAGGTGTTGTCGTGGGACAGGCCAGAGTCTGTGCTGATGGTGTTGGCTGGAGTTCTGCTGCTGCTGTCCCAGAGCTCAGTGCTGCTCCTGTTCCTCAAACACAGAAGCACCCCGCTGGTGCTGGCCTCAGGAGGACCCCTGGCCTGTGTGGCACTCCTCAGCCTGATGGGGGCATGCTTGAGCCTGGTGCTGTTCCTCGGACAGCCCACAGACACAGTGTGTCTTCTGCAGGTGCCCCTCACCTCCATTTGGCAAACAGTGGCTCTGTCCATCATCACCTCCATCTCTCTACAGGTGACACACTCCACATTACCAGCTTTACTATGTAACACTCACTTTGAACCACACCACCTCATTATTAACCTAGAATAGTAAATTCAAACCCATTCCCCCAGATCTTCTTTGTGTCGGAGTTCCCTGAGCGGGCGGCCCCTCACCTGCACACTATCCGGGGTCCAGGCAGCTGGCTCCTGGTGTTGTCCTGCTGTGTGGCTCAGGCTGGCATCTGTGCCTGGTTTGTGCAGGAGGGCTCCTCTCTCTCAACCTACATGAAGAACATGGAGATAAACTTTGTGAGTTCGTTCCTGACATGCCCAGTGGAGCCTCTGATAGGCTTCGCTCTGTTACAGGGCTTTAACGTGGTTCTGGCACTGGTCTCCTTCATGTGCACCTTCATGGCTATGAAGCCTCTGCACCAGTATAATCTGTCCCGAGACATCACCTTCTCCTGCCTCATCTACTGTGTCCTCTGGGTCACCTTCATCCCCATTTACATTGGACTGAAGGACCAGATGAAGTCCATAGTTCACGTCTCTTTTTCTCTCGCCAGTAACTTTGGGCTCATGGCATTTTATTTTTTCCCCAAGTGCTATCTGATGGTGAGAAAACCTGACCTTAATACAGAAGAGCATTTCTGCACCATTCTGGAGGGAGTGCCCCCAACTCCTCCTCAGGACGAGCCACAGCCCAAAACTGAGACTGAATCTGTGCAGTAACTTTTTTAATGTGGAAAATGTTAAACATGCAATAATAATATATTTTGGGCCTCAAGGCCAAACATATTATGTGAAAAGATCCCAGGGCATTGTATTTCCGAGGCCCTAAAAGTGGGCTCCTTTAACTGTAATAGATTACTGTAGCATCCTGAAATGATAATATTGTATTGTATCTGGTTTGTTGTTCTCCTTTTTACAAGCTATCTTGGTGCATCTTTGTGTAAAACACTCGGCTACGTATCCAAACAAATAATAATGCAAAATATGTATATATAAATTTACTGACCTTAATTTAAGGAGGAAAGTCCCATTAAGATTCAGAATTTTCTTTACAAATGGATGCCTGCCTATTTTTTTTTTTTTTTTAAGGGGAGGGACTAGGCTCCTTTGAGAACAAACACAGGGCAGCAGTCACGGGACATAGTAACAGTTGCTAACAACAGAGCTTTTCAGTATAGGACTCATACACTGGGCTTTAGCAGGTAAGACTTTAGTTGATTAATTACTAAATTACTAAAATTACCAAATTGCTAAAATACTATTAATGTAAGTGTTGTTATTACATAGCAAATTATTTGCATAACATTCAGCACCAGTACTGCAAATGAAACAAGTTATTCTAGGATGGCAAATAAAGAAAGAACTGAATGTTTCTTTCATCAGTTCTTAATTCAAATGCTACATAAAGTTATTTGAAAATTAAATGGTCCTTATTGCCAAGTTTTATGCCAATTTGTAGCTTTTTTCCTATTTGAATTTAAGCTCTAAATTTAGTTTGTGGTAGAACTGTATCCAAAACTGATCTAAGAAGTATCTGCTGTGTATGTGCCACTTGGGTTTGTCGACCTTTATTAAGCTAAGACCATTTTAAGGTTTAATTGTCTGTCCCCTAGTGGTAGAGTTAGGCATTACAGTAGCTGTTCAAGATTGAGACATAGGAATCCTTTGGAACATGTTTTCAATGATTTTGCAGATAAAAAAAATTATTTAGATCACAAGACCAGTGTCAATCATGCCACGAGGAAAATCTGCCATCAGTACTCGGACAGACGACAGTGAGATGGATGTGGATGCCTCAGGTAAAAAAACAAACAACTGTTGGTACTAAATAAGATGCACTACATAACTTTTCTGGTAGGTGGGACTCTGCCACCACATAAATATAGCAATAAATTAAGCTTTTTATCTTGCATGTATTCAGTTAAAGGCATTTTATTGGTTCTTTTTACTGTTAACGGGGTTGCCTCAGATCTGAAAAGAAATAGTAGTAGTAATACCATACTGTGTACCATTCCAGATAAAACAATTACATCATCATGGAAACAAGTGGTGAACCCCCCACGGGAAAAGTTACAAGTGTCTTTAAATAGCAAATTCTACTTCTACTACTACACCTAAAAATCATTATAATAGTAAGAACATTCATTTGTCTAGAAAAGCATATCATTACTGTCATTACATGTTAGAAATTGCAAAGCTGCAGAGACAGTTCAGAATCATGGATGGAGACCGCCAGGCCTACAGTATTCAAGCTCGGAAGCAAATCCGCAAACAAGAGTAAGTATACCACACTAACAAAAATAACTTCTATACTGAAATTGCTTTGCTAAACTAAATATAAATGTCCATATAACTGAATGGTCCATATTAGAAACAAGAAAGGGGGATATTTCAGAACTTGTATTGTGGAATTTACCTTCTTTTAGGAATTATATAGGCTAGTGCCCCCCAAAAAATTAAAGACCTACTGCTACTTAAAGATAGACAATTTAAATTAACAAATGAATATTTATATTGGCTCTTGTCTTTACATGTACTTTTCAGTGTATTCATTTAACTACATTTCTCTGACTTTTGAGTCATTTAAAAGGCTTTTGTGCATAGACAGGAGATCGAGAAGCTGTTGAAGGAGCAGGAGGAGATGCAGTGTAAGCTGGGAGTGTGTAAGAGTCTGAGCAGACAGCAGCAGGACCAGCAAGAGGCACAAGGACTCAGGACTTTACTGGACCAGATTCAACTCATGGAAGATGACTTTGAAAAAGAGAGAGACAGCCAGAAGAAACTGGAGCAAGAGGTCTGTACTCCTAAATGGCAACTGAAAATATGTTAATATGTCAAGTTTGTAATGTGACTGCATCAATGCAGCTCAATAATGGGCTTTGTCACAAATAAAAATACAATACAGGGACATATCTTACAAAAATGTTGTTGGATTCAGAAATTTACAGTACAATGACATCACACTATCAGATGGGGTCCAGTAATCCAGTATAATTTGTGAGGCATGCAAAAGAAATACAAAATCCACAAATGTTAAACGTGATGATGATATTAGAGGCATATGAGTTATTACTTGTATAATGCTATAATAATTCAACCACTCTCAAATACTTCATTGTCAGTTGTTGTTTTGGCTGAATGTGTCTCAAATATTACAAGCCTATATAATGTTGTAATGTGTAATGAGGACAAGAGGAGAAACTAAACACAAGGGACTTGCTCTGTTATACTCTTGAGATTATCAAGAGTGAAGGTTCATTGTGATACTGCTCAGTATTCGCTCTAAATAACATTCTAAACATAAATAACAACAATAAATAATAAAACATTAAAAGTGCAGATAGTAGTCATCTAAATTAAACCTATGTTTTACTATGACTAACATTTGTATTTTGTACAGATTTCTGGTATAGAGCTGAAGCTGGAGGAGTTGAGGAAAGGAGAGGTTAGCAGAGGAGACAAACTCAAGACTGAAGTCCGGCAAACTCAAAAAGCCATCCGCACTTTAGAGAACAAACTGGACAGAGTGAGTCTTTACAACCAGAGAGCACTTTTACATGTATGATATTATCAATTTACTACTAATATTTATGTTTCTAGGCTTTGGCTCGATTTAGTGAACAGCTGACAAAGAACAGGGATCTGAGAGAGGAGCTGCAGCTTCTGCACACTGAAAGAGTCCGCTTCCAACAACTGTATAAAAGGCTGGATAAGGTTTGGAGAATAAACTACATTGAGATACTATTTTAACTTGCACTCAGATTATCAGGTACTTGCACTATTCTTGCTCAAACAATATGCTGGTGAAAGGTACGTATAACTAACCGCAATGGTAATAATAATCATATGAATATTGGTAAGTAAAAACATGATTCAGTCAAATACCACAGTTTTACTAATTACAATAATATGTTTTGTCTTTCTTGACTATTAGAAATCTTCAAGTGGCTACATTGTTTTTGTTTGTGGTCAAGTTTCATCAGTTTAATTTATTATATTTTGAACTTTTAAGGAGCTTCAAGAAGTTCGCAAAAAGATTGGTGAAGTCATCAAACAATCCACAGCTGCTTATGATGCAAGGTAACTGCCTTGAATAAAAATTACATTAATACCAATTTATATGATTGTAAATGTAAATGTAAATTCAAAAAAAAAAACTTCAGAGTGGAGGCTCAGACCAAAATGAGCTTGATGAAAGAGAAGACAGTTAAAGATCTGGCTCAGTACAACACAGAGATGAAGGAGCTGGAAAGGCTGATTTCACACGACCACAATCACAAATCATTTATGACCACCAAGTGCAATGACCGTCCTGGTGATGGAGACCAAAAACAGGGTAAGATGTGGGGTTGAACAATTCAACTATATCGACACAGCACAATTAGCAAATAAAAAAATGTAAGTATTTAGGTAATAAATATGCCATCTGATAGTTAGACATCAAGAAGCATATGGTCAACAAGAAGGTACACTATATAACTTTTCTGATGGAGGCCCTGCCATCAGCTTGTCTCCATGGAGATTTTATTTCATATCTAGAGAGCAATTAAAGCACCCATAATTGATTAAATGCATTATTGTTAAGTTTAATACAAAAGTAATAAGTACAATAAATAAATACAAAATACAATAATATCTCTATAGTAGCGGACACTACACCAGAAAAGATACACCTTTAATTACCATAATGCATTGTTAATCTAGTCCAATTACCCCCCCTAAACTGGGCAACATTTGTTTATTGAGGAATATATATATATATATGATTCCAGTGTCAGACATGAAAGAAGTGCGGAGGATGGACTCTTTGGGGGAAGAGTCACTGGAAACTCTGGAGGAAGTGTTTGAAAGAATTCAGAAGGTCACAGGAGAAGACAACCTGGAAGTAATGGTGGCCAAGTTCCTTCAAGGTAGTTATGTTATAAGAGGATAATGCTTATTAGATAAATTATAGTGTTAACTACTTTGTATATTGTTCACTTTTGTTTGCATTTTGAGGGCTATATTATTATGCGCTATATTATGCATAAAGTATGTTTTGCTCAGTTTTATGCAATGACTGCTACCAGAATGCCTAAAGTTGTATATTTTGAGATGAAAACAAAAGATTATTTAAGTTTAGGATCTGAAGTGTTGGTATTTGTCAATTTCTCTATAAAGTTGAGGACAGGAACTTCGCACTCTTTAATTTTGTTAATGAGCAAAACAAGGAGGCTGAAGCTTTGAGGGAGCAAATCAACCAGGTAAGACTTGTTCAAATAAAAAATAATAATAATTAAGGCTTCAAATTTCATGTATTATTTGTGCGGTTTTAGATTAAAGAGGAGATGGAGCAGTTCAGAGTGGAGGGCGTGTTGCAAGAACAGAATCAAGGTATGTTGGTTCAAGAAATTGACAACCAACAAAAGGACATTTTATCGCAAGCTGAAGAATATGAAAACCAAGCAGACAGCATAAGCAAAACATTGGATCTTGTTAAAACAGGTTTGTCGAGTTTCTGCAACCAACTTATTTGAATAAATATGAAAATGTAACCACACGTTTTTCATACAGCACCATGCATTTTTTGTTGTATCTTGTTACAGGGATCAACAATATATTCACTAAACTGGAGTGTGACCAGTCTGTGATAGAAGACATTTTGGGTTCATCAACTGGAATCAATGACAATAACATTATGTCCTATTTGAGTCTGATTGAGCAGAAAACCAATGAGATGCTCACTGTACGGGCCTATCTTCAGTCCAAGGTAAAGACAGGGCAAGAGATAAACATAAAAAGGTTATTGGTCACCATTATCATATTATAATAGTATACAGGATAGTTGAAAGCATGTTCCTTGAATGAATAATGTTGCTAGCTGTGGTGCATTACATTGCTGCACTTTTGGCTAAATTGTAGTATTTTTGGGTTATTTACATTATCAAGATGTGAACTGAGTGGTTCTCCATACAATATAAGCATTTATTATGATCATGCAAAATAGTGTTTGAGAGCTAATTTCCGTCTACTACTCAAACAATAGCAAGCACTGATTTGGACAATGTAATTCACTCCAATGATCAGACTTAATGTTTGTTTCTCTGTTTTTTATTGATGTCATTGTCCATTTAAGGGCAGGTGAAATACATAAGGCAAATGTAACAAGGGTTAGGTTTTTCAACTAGCATTAACCCAAAAATTATTTTTAAACTTATTACAGTTTTTCCATCTTATCATTAACTCATTACAGTCAAGTCAAACTTCTAGTATTTTATATTTTAGCAAACATTCTTCATCAAAATAGTTGTTTTAACCACAACTTTTTGTATGTATATCTTCAAGACTTTTGAGGCTGAGGTTTTTGGGTGGACTGTGAGTTATAGGATTTGTATCTGGCGCCAGGTCGTTGAGCGTGCCAATCTTTTACCCATCGTTGGCCGTTACCTCGAGCAGCATCATTTTGACGAGAAGCTCCTCCGAACCATTCTCCAGCAGGTTGATTGCTTGTTGTAATGGAGGTTTTGGTCATGGAGTTGCTGAAAACATGGTTGTTTTCTTTGGCACGTCCTGAAGGGAGTTTTTTAACAAACTCTTTCTGGGCTTCTGTATAGCTCTTATTACTGTCACCACCCACTGCGCTGACCCTGGTCTTTGGCACAGGTCTGGGACACAGGAGAAAGTGATGCTCTTTGCTTTTGCTGCATTCGGGTCGGTTGCAGAAAAATTCTTCTTTGCAATTGTCATGTTCGCTGTGAACCTCGAGGCACTTAATACAGGCCCCCAGTTTTCTTACAGCATCTTTTTTCTCAGATATTTTGAGTACTTGAAATCGTTTGCAGAAATACAATCTTTTGCTGTGCTTGCTATCACCGCAGATGACACAACCTGGAGAAAGACTGGTTGACCCTATGGTTCCATTCTGTATTGAATCATGCCCTGGTTTAAGAGTCTGTTCGTTGACAGAGGTCTTGCTGCCAAAGTGATCATTAAGGACTCTAAAGATGTCATTGGCACTGGTACAGGCTGACAAGCGGAGATCTCTTACAGTTCTGTCATCTATGCTGCTGAGTAGCTGGTGCTTTTTAAGTTCTCTTGCTCTTTGTTCCTGCTGTTCTTCCCAGTCCTTTTTCCAGAGGTAGAAATCACATTTCATGCCAGGAAACTTGGGCAGGTGTGTTACGTTCAGTTTTATGGCTGGTGTTGCAATGTAGTCAATAGTGGAGCTCAGTCTGTCTTTGACTCTGGCTTGAATAAACTGCACTTTTCTAGCGGTTAGCTTAAGAAGTGCTCGTTCCAGGTCACTCACACGAGACTGGAGGTCCTTCTGCTCTGGGGGAGGGGCCCAGCACTTCCATTGTGTGTGGAGAGTTTTGGCTCTTCCGACCAGAGTCCCCAGGTGTTTTACCATGAAATCATAACCTTCTTCATCTTCATTGGGTTCAATTGCTCCAATTCGCTGTGCCTCTGACTCTGCTGTTTCTACTACCATTTTTAGCTCCTCTTCTCCGTATTTAGCCCAGAGAGTTGTCAGAATTATATCCTTCAGTTCATCTAATCTATTTTCACACTCAGTTTTCGTCTTCTCCAAATCTGCCCTGTGCTCCTCTGTAAGGGTGTCTCCCTCTAGCTGTGATTCTGCAGCATACTGGTCTTCTACATCATCATTGGCTTCAAAAACTTTATTGGCTTCTATTGTTAGTGTTTTAAAACTGTCTTTGAGTTCCTCTTCGGACATCACGGTGTACATTCTTTGCACATTGTTGGCCAAACGAAAGAACTGGCGCTTGGCTGTATTTCTGTTGCCTTTTAGTTGGACAAGCACCAGGGAGTCAGCCATTTTGATTGCAGCTGTCTATCTTCTGTTACTGAGAATACTTAAACCAGTTTTTTCAGCTCCAGTTCTTCACTGATGAGCCACTGATAGGCCAGCAAAAAACCTCAAAAAACAGACAGAAAACAAAAGGTAAATGTTAAAATGCATGAGCATGTAAACAAAAGAATTCACATTTTAAAACAAAGCCCATTAGAAATTTTTTTTTACTGCAGATATTAGTCGTTTTACTACATAACTTTTAGAATAGTCAAATAAGGCATTAGACAATATCATTTCATTTTAACTCATAGGCTACATTTAGCAAGGATTAGAAACTAAACATGTAAAAAGTACCAACCAGAGAATAATTAATAAATAATTTCATCTCATAAGCTTGCATGTAATCTTAACGGAATAGTAGGCCTATTTTTATACACAATTAGATAACATGCAAACCATAGCTTTAACCACACAACTGAGCATTAACAATTTACAAAAAGACGATCTTTGGACAGCTTCCTTCAACTTACCGGGTGTTCATTACGCTTTGTAGACGTTTGCTGCGTTTGCTTAAAGATTCCTCTTCGAGGTTGAGGCCGTTGAGGCCGCTCAGGCACTAAAAAGCATCGCTTTTAGATTGAGTGGCAGCAGCAGCTTGCGCTGCGCTTGTTTACCCAGCCCTTAATGCAATGAAGTCCGTTGTTTTAACGGGTCCGGATAGGAAACAAAACTAGAAGATTAGTTCCACCTCGATGCGCTGGTCACTATATTAAAGGGTTAAAATGGGTGATCAGGGGGTAGTCGGACAATTCAGAAACAGTAATCAAGTTTTTATTCCTATATTTTAAAACTCTCCTTGAAATTAATAGGCTGTACCAGAAATGTAATTACTTAAAACATTAAAAGTTTTTTGTTCATGTTATTTAAATTCAGGACCTCGAGAAAGATTACAATCCCAAAGACTTGGCTAAATTTCTTCTTGGCCAAAATCCAGTGATGCTGGAGGAGGACGATGCTGCTCAGACCACTATCAACAGGTTTTTAATAAGGCCACATTTCTTTCTCTACCAAATATTAAAAACTATGGCGACCTAATTACCTTGTATGCACCACAGTGTCAACTACGCAGAAGAGCTTAATATTGCTGAAGATGAGGAAAGGCCCCTGTCCAAAGGAGAACTACGGAGAAGAATCATAAATGAGGTAGGCCTATATAGCTCGTCTGGCTTTATATAAAGACTGGGTCAGTGCACATCAGTATTAAATCAACTTTATAACTTTTGGTGTCAGGTATAGCCTATTTCCCAAATTCTGCAAATTGAATGAACAAACAAGCATAAAAAAAAGTCCTTATAGTATTATTGTATGTAAGAGCCTATACAACACCAACAGTAATTAGGTCCAAATAAAGCAGCTGGTGATAAGTGTGACATGTTCACTAGTCACATAATGAATAAACCATTCTAATACACACAACATTCATCTTATAGGTTATGCAAAAAGACACTTCACCTGGACAAATGGCAAGAAAAAGCTCCAAGACCAGTTTACAGAGCAGCAGCAGACAACGTTCTCTGGAGGACCCCCTACTGTGATCCTAGTCTGTCATTACACTCTCGCCAACCAAACCACCAACATGAAAATGCAAGACCCAAGTCCTTCAAGACTGCAAATGTTTAGAAGAAAATGATTGTGTCTTAGAACTTGAATATTTACATCATGTAACATTTATGTTGTTGTATGGACCAAGGAAAAGGTAGTTTGTTAGTTTGTTAGTTTTAGGGAAGTCATGTATAATTAATAACAATAGCAGCAACTGTTACATTATGTCATTCCCCCTGCAACAAAATAATTCAATTTTAATCCCAAAAGCTTGCCATGGGATATCATCTAAAGGTCCATTATATAACTTATTAGAAACTTGCCAGATTTCATGTCATTTTGATTTTATGTCTTTATATTGATATATTCCATGATATAATGCATAATAATAATAATGCATGTTTCCTTGTGGATAAATGAAAAAACTTTGATTCTGAAAAACTTTTTTTTTTAGGTTACTTTTTTTTGCCCAGTGCTTTTAACAAGCCTTCTGCACCATACTGTAGCCTCAGTTAAATTCTTACAAGTTGGAAACACTGTAAAATCCATGTCACCTTTTTTACAATCTTCCATTCACAAATTTCCCTTTATATCTTGGCGTGGTTTACTTGTAGTTGTTGGTAATTATGTTTGGGACCATAAAGATTCTTGAGTGTGTCTGGTAGGCAGCTGTCCTTTTGAAGTGCGACTCACCATCTGGCTTTGACTATAGACGGTCTGCTCCTTGTGCAAGCCTCTGTCGCTGGCTCTGCTTCAGTCTGTGTTAAGTGCAATTCTCAAAGGGAAAGGTGGGGGGCAGCACATGCTTTTGTAATTCGAAATTTGCATGCTGGGACTCAAGAGGAGCTTCTGGCAACAATTATTGGATCCAAGCCTAGTGAATATGTTTTCTAAAATAAGTGAATTAAAATTACTGCTTTCAATATGGTTACTTTGACTCTTTGAAGATATTGCATTTAAAGCCTGCCAAAACTGAAATTGGCCTGGACTGTAGGGCTGGGCGATACGACAAAAAAAAGAATCGCAATGTTTTTGTTTTTGTTTTGTTTTTTTTTTCCTTGTATTGCTCAATCAGAATATTATATATGATTTTATTTTGTCTATAAACATTACTTTCAATATTATTTTCAGGAAAAAACAGCAAAAATAAATTAAAAAAAAACCAACAACTGTGATTTAGTAATTGCAATCTAGTATAAAAAGATATTCCCACAGCAGTGTCCAGAAATCGTGAATTAGCAGTTGACTGTTAAATCATTGAAATTTCAGATGTTGATGAAGTACAAAAGCTAATCTTGTGAGTTAGGTAGCCATTTTGTACATTTAAAAGACGATTCTCCTCAGACAATGTCAGATATGAGAAAGTTATGTTAACAATTTGACCTGAACCCGTGCAGCATAGAGCCATTTAACAAGGCATCTATTTACATTGAGTTTGTAATGAATGCATATGGAAGCACTGCACACAATGGACAATGGACAATGCCCAACTAAATGAGTTGCGTGTGTTGCAGTGGAGTAGGGGAAGATGGAAACAAGTGGTCTTTCTAGATGCCTCATGTAGTTTGAACTTTGGGTAACTCTGAATTCATGTTATCTAATGTCTAGTATCACTTTGCTTTTGTACTGTGGCACTATAGCGCTATTGTCGGAAAATTAATAGTGGTAGTTAGTGGATATTATTTAGATATTTTAATAGTAGCAAATGGGTACTATAAATGTAATAGAAGTGGAAGTATTTATCTCACACATACTAAATAACCTATAACTTTCCTGGTACCACCTCCTTGTCTCTATGTAAATGTTTTTGTTTTGCCTAGAATGTTCCACAGTAAGACATTAAAATGTCTATTTAACATTTCTTCATGGCTGATTTGTTATTGCTACATAAAAGAAAAAAAGACATAAACCATTCACAGATCTCATCTTTTGGTTTGGAGGTGTCAGCCATTTACCACCCATTTTTTCCACTGGAGAAGTTTATGTTTGGTGCCATTCTGTGGAGCATTCTTTCTCGTCAAAGCAATAACACCTTTGTGGAGACAAACATTAAAAGAAAAAGTTGTATAGTTCACCTTTAAATATTTGTAACATTTAGTGACCTTTGTTACAGGTACTTGGTTGTATTTTATTCTGAAATAACAGTACCTTACACACTCCTAAAGAAATGTTCAAATTAAGATGCATTATTTACAGTCAAGTATCGTCATTTTGGCCATTCACATCTAAAACAATGGACATGTTTTGTTGAAAAAATCATAACCCACCTTCTTGAACTTTGAAAAAACTTTGTTTTGTCGACTCAGACATGAAATGGTCCAAAAGTCATCTAGTCCAAACATCCTGGAGTTACTCTGTATTTCCTCTGTACAAAAGAGAAAGTCAGGATGGAGAACTTATTTTAGGAAATATATTTTTATATTCTATCCTCAGCTGTCTAGGACAATTAACAAAAGCATGTTTCTATATTTGGATTTCAAAGGGCAAACTGATGCCACGTTTCATGTGTAAGAGCATTGTAACTACAGTGAACTAGAATAATAAGCATAATAGATGGTACAGTACTCCTTCTGAAAGCACAAGCAGTCTGGTTTAGGTATTGGCATTATTGTCCATGTTTTATACCATATCCCTGCATTTCTCGTCACAGCTTGGACATAGATTTAACAATGGCTATGCAACCATGAGTCTGAAAAAAGTCTAAAAAAAAAACTACCAACATTCAGATGTGGCATTAGCTTTGAAAATCTTGAGAATACGTTTTAAACAACAAAGCCAGGCTAAGTGCACTTGCATTTTCACAAGATATCTCACTGGATTTTTTTTTTTACTACTTTACTACTATAGACTGATTACAGTGAAAATACTATTCTTGAGGCTACTGCTGCTGCAACAATTTGTTACTACCAAAATTGTTTTACAACTTTATAACTACAAAAGTAAAAGCATAAAAAATTATGAATAAATTAAGTAAATGCACAATAAAATGTACATTATATCAGAGCTTTAATTTGGAATAACAAGTGCAGGTTGAGACATGATTTCTAAAACATTCCATGTGAGAAATTAAATCTGTTTACTATTAGATGGTGGGTGGGATTTATTTGGCTTTTCCAGGGAATAAAGGAAATTTGAGGTCATGCACTTTAACCATTAGGCCAAATGTGCTTCAGGCTAAACAGCGAATAGACAAACAAGTTCAACCAGTGATTTGAAAGATGATTCTATGTCAGTCTAGAAACATCATACTGTGTCTCTGTTTTTCCTGTTTGTTCACATGTGCCAGGCTGATTATTGTCAAATCTTTACCCAACTAAAAAGGGTATCTGGAAATGGACTATAGTAACCCCCATGCTCCTGATAGGTTATCCCAGGGCAGGAGCACTGTAGGATGGGTCAGTTTTATGTAGCAGGGAATACCTTGGCTTGGCTTCATGATCTGCATGTGCACCATATATTTTTACAGCTGAACCACAAATCTAGGTTATCCACCCATACCATATATGACATCACAGCTGCCATGGCTACCTTTCTAATATGACTACATCTGTTATTCCCATGAGACTACTGGGCTTCCATTAACATTTTTTTTATTAAGAGTACTACAACTATTACTACTGCTATTATTATGTATTGAGGAAACTATAAAATTCTTTCTGACAGAAAAACTTAATATTTAAGAGTTCTCTGCATCATGTAATCCTACTGACCATCTTTCATTTAGCCATCCATATCTTTCAGAGTGAGGAAAATGACCACAGGAATTAAATAAATCAAACAAAATCCATCTTCTATCTTTTGAATGGTCCTTTTGAAAGTCCTCAAAATGGCAACAAACAGGAGACTGAATTGAAGCAAATGCAAATATGTTACACTAAAATTGATGACCAATCAGCCAGACACTGTGTTGCTTTTGAGTTTATCCTTCTTTCATTCTTAACTGTGAGGCTATGAACACAGATTATGGAGATAAAGGGAGTATGTGGTTCTGGAGGGAGTGGAGGGAGAGATGAGATGGAGGTTGGGTTTTCTTTGAAATTCAACTCTCTCTCCCTCTCTCCTCTCCTCCTATCACCCCTCCTCCTCCCAGCAAATTCACCCTTTGCACACGGCCCGCTGCATCCCCATAGAAACCTGCTTTAATCACAACACAAACCTCATTTCCTGCTCCTTACAAAGAGCCCTCCTCACTGCCTGCAGAGAGAGAGGGAGGGGGAGACAGAGGGAACACATGAGAGAAAGAAAGAGAGGGGGGAGTGAGAGACAGATGAAGAGAGAGAGACAAAGAGAGAGAGACGAAGAGGATATAAGGGTAAAGAGAGAGCGCATGAGGGAGAGATAGGAAGAGAAGTGAGACAGAGAGAGAGATGTGGGAGTTAGAGGGAATACATGAGATAGAGAATGAGAGAGGTGTTGCATGAGAGAGGGGAAGAGAAGAAACACATGAGAGAGAGAAAGAGGGGAGGGGAGTGAGAGATGGATGAAGAGAGAAAGAGTGAATGGGAGTGGATACAAGGATAAAGAGAGTGGGAGCAAAGATAAAGAATAAAAAGATGAGCGTGAGTGTGAGAGGGACATAGGAAGAGAAGGGAGAGAGGGAACACATGAGAGAGAAAGAAAGAAGTGAGTGAGAGAACACAGGGATAAAGAGACAGAGTAAAGAGAGAGGAAAGGAGAGACTGAGGGGGAGAGAGAGGGAATGCATGAGAGAGGAAAGAGAGAGAAAGGAGAGTATGGAAGGACACGAGGTTAACAAGACAGGGAGAGGGCGAAGAGGGAGAGAGAAAATGACAAAGGGAGAGGCGGTTTGACTAAGAGAAAAAGAGACAGAGAGAGAGAGGGATAGAAGGATAATGGAGAGTAAGAAAAAAAGAAAGTAATTAAAAGAAAGAGCGAAAAAGAGAGAGGGTAAGAGAGTGAGACTGCACCAGTTATTTGCTATGGGCCCACCTCCTGCTCGGACCTCCAGCCCACCATGTCCTCTTCACCTTCTGTTCACACAAAGATCATTTTACACATTTTACTGACTCCAGGGTTTTCACATACACTCAACCCCACATATAGTGTTTACGTTTACCTGCATACATGTGTGAAAATGGTATAAACATGAACCCTAGAGAAAATAATAAAGGCCAAAATTTAGTCATGTACTGTAGTAGCAATTACAAAAAAGTAGTCATGAGAGGAGTAGTGCTTAAAATTCCCAAAAAATATCCTGCTGTAATAAACACTTCAATCTCTTCAGTTTCTCAGTTTTTATCTTTCATTTCTGCCTTTATAAGTTTGCCCTTTTTGCATAATTTTACTTGTGTTGGGAACAATCAGAGAGAAATCAGATTACTCATATCAGATCAAACTGTATGGCATTTCGACGATCTGATCACACCAGAAATTACATAATAAGCAGATTTTTGGTGTGCAGCGCATGTAAACATACTGCTGGCTAGATGCCCTGTATTATTTAGCACTAGCAGTGGACAATAGCCTTAGTGGAGTTGGTAATTACAAGTGGGAGTAATATCTAGTAGTAGCAATAGCAGGAGATAAGAAGTATAACCAAAGGCACTCGCAACTCAATATATTCCTCTTATTGCCTAGCTGAGGGCAAAATTGGCTGCAAAAACACACTGATAATATTTTTTGCGACATTGGCCTTTACAACTATAATTTCTACTACTGTTGCTAGGCTACAACTACTACTGCTACTGTTGCTTGCACTACTGCTACCACTACCTCATATGGCAGTTCACGTTTGAATAATAAATGCAAAAAAAGTATGAGTTTGTACTTGAATATTACATATTAGTTGAATAAATATGCAAACTATTTCTGCTCCTTGGCCCAAAGGCTATACCATTAGATGTTTCAGAATTAATTTTGTTCTTAGAAATACTCTTGGAACACTATGCACACTCTCTAACATGTAACTACAGGCAATGTTTACAGAGACCTGCCAAGTTTTTTTTTTCTTTTTTACAGTCAGTGGTTCACTTACTCAATCCCTAAAGCATAGAGTTTTTTTTTTACTTTTTAGCTGTATACGCACAGTAGTAGGCCTATAATTGGGCAAAAAGGTAAACCCCAAAACCTACTACTGCAGCCATTTACTACAATTACATGTTATTGTTTTTGTTAGCCCAAAATTTTAAGGTGAAGTTAGGTTTAATTGTATTTTGTTAAAAGAAACAAACAAAAAAGTATTATATAGGCCACTGCTCAGACTGTAATTTTCAGTGTTGAATGCATTGAGGACATAAAACAAATAGCGCTACTTTAAGCAGTTCCATTGATATTGTAGCACATTTCTATACCTCTGTTGTGACCTATAATTAGACATGTTTAACATGTGAATAGGCCATTGTGATAGTAGCCATTGCTGTGTTGTTAAAATCCATAAAACTAAACTTCATATATAGTTACTTCAACTTTAACTGACCGCTATTCTCCTGCTCTGAATACAGCAACAACAACTACTACTACTGCTATTATTGCAACTACTACTATCACAACAATTACTAAAACTACAACCACTACCGCTGTGGTTACTCAAAATAAGTATCACTAAAAACAGCCCAAACTCAAGTATATCATAAGTAAGTCACCCTCTGCCACTAGTTTTAAGAGAACACTGTGTCCCTGTATCTAGTTCCTCATTATGATTACATTGTTTCCCACCAGAGCAGTCCTCCCCTTGTACTTGATAGGTCTGCCTGCTTGTGGTGGTTTACTGCACGTTATCTTGTGGACTGGCCAGACACAGAAAATACCCATGTCCTGTCTTTACGTTCCATTTATTTATTTGGGATTAGTGCCAGGTATTTCCCCAGCCAGTCTGTCTCCTCCCTCCCTCCTCTCCCTCCTCTCCCCTCTCCCTCTCCCTCAAAGCAGAGATATTTCAAAACCCCGCCTACTTCAGAGCTGTCTCCTAGCAACCCTTGTTCATGAGCCAATCAGCACACAGGATGCGTTTTTGAATTATAGCCATGGATTTATGATTAAAGGTTTAATAACTTTAGAATTATAGCACAATTATAAACCTTGCAAACATACCCAGGTTTGACATATGAAATTTATTTTGTTTTTCTTTCTTTTCACTTTATCATTTTTTATTACCCAACTATGACCACTACTTGAAGAAGAACTACTGTCACTGAGCAATTTCTACTGAATTTACAGTCAGATATATTGCTTCTTCTCTGCCACTTTCACCTATGTGTATTCAAATTGCTGCGTCTACTATTACTGTACTGATAGTCTGATTAATAGTTATTTGCATGAAATGTGTAGTTAATTTAAAACAAAAATGCTATAAGAGGTCTATTCATTTAGTCAGCTGCAGAATTGATTCCTAAATAAACAAAAATCCCAGTGCTTTCCAGTTTTTTCAAGTAAATTACAACAATGTCTACCCAAATTGACTCTTCTTGCTCCAATCCAGAAAGAAATAACCACAGTCCCCACTAGATGGCACTGCACTCAGTCACACCATTGACACACAGGCTCCAAGACATTTTCACTGCTGTTGCTAAGCAATCCTGTCTGTGGTTTTCTACCTGTGAAATATTTGTGATTTTTAAAGATGGCCCTGACACCATTCTGTCTTAATTCACACAGCTCCACAATATATGTTACAGGATTTTTTTAAGGCATCACTAACTAAAGCAAACCCAGACATAAACAAATTGCATATCAAATGAGTGGGATTTCAAGGCCTTTTCAGCAATAACCATTTTACATTTAGGATTTATTTGGTAATCATTTTCAATTCATAACCAATTTTGTTTCAATGTTTTGAGGTGTACTTGTGCAGCTTGCTATCCAAAAACATAGCAGATTGAATGATAAAATATGTCCGGTCCACAAGAATGTCAACAGCAGCTATCACTTTTTGTCAGTTATGCAAGAAGGGGTAGGCATACTCCTTTTGGGTATCAACCTTTTCCGTTAACATATGTGTTTTTTTAGCTGCCCAACTGAAATAAATGTAATGAAGACTGAGTTACTGCCAGCATTATTAGAAAATTACTCTATCCATGCATTTATGAAAGAAACACACAGATAGACCAATTAGACCAATTATAAACTCCATTGTAACATGATTGCGTATGACCTTGTTTTTGTATAGTGCTAATATTTCTTACAATTCAGAGCATTTGAGAGCATTTTTGACACCATATCTTTACCTGTGTAATGCTTGAATATAGGTCACTGTTTAAACATGATTTCTTGTGACCTTGTTTTTAGTACAGTGCATGTGATCAGGTATCAGGTATTATAGTACATTTATTTATTTATTTATTTGTATTTATTTATTTATTTTGACAACAATTTAGATGGCATGAATATCTAGATGCACCTTTATAACTGATGCCTTAGTAGCGCTGCTTGTTTGTGCATGAGAGCCCACTCAGAGTTAAACATTAGCTTGCTTCTCTCACTGAAGGCAGGGAAATGTACTCTTGACTGATTAGGCTGCAGTTCCCATCTGCACTTGTAGCAGCACTAGAGAGCTCTATACTGGCTTTGTGTGCAAGCTTTTAGAGGTTACTCAGCTGATAGAAGCCCCATCAAAACCAGGCCTATTACTATTCCCACTGGTGGGAATAAACAATTACAAATGCTAGGTTATTTTGGATTGCAATTTGACATATATTTGACAACAAAGTGTGGATAGTGAGTTCATGAAAAATACAATGTAAAAGGCGTTGGGTGGACTACAAAACTCATTCCAAGACTGTTACTCAGTGACAGGCCTGTACTTGGCAACTTGAATGATTAATGTGGACAAAATGCATACTGACAGTCAATGCCTTATTAGTTACTGATTAGTTAGTAATGAAAGACATGCTCTAGTTTAAATTACCTGGTAACAATCATTATACAAGTAGATGGGGCAGGGTGATCTAACAAAAATATCTCTTTTTTATGAATATTTGAGCTCAATGTTGATTTTATATTATTTTGTGTTATAAAAATATAAGGCTTTCAATATTAATTTCTGTAACATAGACAAACCAGACTTGCCATTTAAAATAGGGATGCAATACAGCTTTTACAGTTCCGATACAGATTCCAGCACTATATCTTTAGGCATCTACCAATACCTGAAATCAACTGATACTAGGGTAAAGACTGAAAACAGGATTTATTACCTTAAAATAAAATAACAGAACTAAAAAGACAGAAGTGACCCCAGTGTATGTTATTTATGTCTCAAGTAACTACAGAACAACCTAAATAAACATTCAGACACTATGAGACTTTCAGGGACTTCTACCACCTGTAAATAGTTTTATTACATCAATTTATATGTAGAACCAGGATAACAGTTGAACCGATATTTGGAAGCTGAATTTTTCAGTAAACATACAGCCGTAGACTATTTCTTACTTATTATGATGTACTTTCTGTATGTCATTTCTATTTGTAAGCTTGATAGCTTTATGCATTTATTTCTATTTTTCAGTGCCCTTGGATCACTCCTCCTCCCACCTGCTAAGCTGAGGGAGACCTGAATTTGAATGATTTATGCAACAGCTGATGTCAAAGGGCACTGCGTCTGTCCCAGAGGTGGAGACAGTTGGTGTCAGCTAGTTTCAACGTCAGTAAATTATATGAATTACACAGTATTTTCATTTAATTTCAAATATATGGCATGTTACTTTATTAACTAAAATTAAAATGACATATCAACAAAGGAAAGAGTACATGTATAATCATATTGACAGACTATAAACATAACAACAAATAGACAAAGGTACAACAGAAAGAAATTACTGAACAGTTAATAAATACTGGCACCTGCCCACATCTGACGTCACACTATAGAACATGGAAATAACCAATCAGTATGTGTATTTGTATCTTGTAAATGAGTATTAGACTGCACACTTTCACTTGAGTACAAAGCTTAACTACAGCTGACGGAGGCCCTTTAAATCCTGGCCTATTATTCCCTCCTGGTCGTGTCCCTCTCTCCTCAGCAGCAGGCCTGGCCCTCCCCCCATAGACTTTGGTGAGCCCCCCAGTGAGCAGGTCCCTAGGCTGGGGCTGGTTGCTGTGCAGATGGCTCTTTGTTGGTTCAAAACAATGGGGATAAGGTTAATGTGCCTCACGCCATGAACAAAGTAAAAGTTAGCTACAGCTGCCTATGGCTTAATTTGGGCCTGATTTACAATACACCGAAGTGAGAACTGCAACATACAGCACGTGTCTATACATAAGGATATAGAGGAGAAATCTACTCACTTTTTATCACTTTTTATCACTTTTAATTCATAAATGTATTCTGTATTATTCTGTATATTTCATTACTGTTAAGATTATACATAGGTTTTACCTCAAATGCCCTCCCATTACCTCCTTATTTATAGTTACTCGGCTAAATTAACTGAAACATAAAAAATACCTATACCTAATGTTAAAACAGACACAATAACACTAAAGCATGATTATCTCCCTAAAAAGCTATTCTAAATATAGAATATTAGAAAAAAAAATTGTTGTACTAAAAAAGCAGAATGAAAAACTAACAGCAGTAAGTTTGTATTTATAATGAGTTGAAGTTTGCTCACTCAAGTTGTATTTTATTTGCAGTTCATGTGATGTTTTGATGTCCAGTAGAAATAGGTGATCATACACCAAAGTAGCTGCAGCAGTTTTTCTTGCCATATATTGTGAATTAGGGTTTACTGTTGTATGTTAAGCACTGTCAACTGTGATTATCTTTAAATGTGTTATACAAATACATTTGACTTGACTTCACTCACTTATAATGAGTAATCATCAAACTCTAAAGTTCAAGTAGTACAAAAAATTGACAACATTTCCCCCACTAGCACAAAAAAGTACCCACGCTAATTATTGACCTTAAAAAAAAGTCAATACACTATTTATCGTGACAGGCCTAGATGATGCCACAGCATACAATTTACAATGGACATAAATAAGGCATAGGTTTTACCCCTAATGCAATCCCATGGCTTCTTCACTTCATGTTACCTTGCTAATTAATCATAACATGAAGTACCAGGAAAAAATCCCCATGTGTATAAATGAAAATTACATAGTTGGTTACCCTACGCCTTGCACATTTTAATTTATCTGCTATCAATTTAAATGTGACAGCCTATTTCAATATTTCACTTGTTCTTTGTAAATCCATATTTAGACTGAACCATGCTAATAAAGCCCCAAATTCAATATTTCTCTCATTGTACATAATTTGGCGCGTGTTTGGCATAGCTCAGGACATGTGATCGTTCTGAAACAACCCCAAATCTGAAATGCAAATCTGCCATCTGCTCTGTGATCCCACACTTTAGTTCCTCATTTAGGCCCTAATCAAACAGTAACATGTAAGTTAATACAGAGGATTACTCATTCTCATAATAAACACGACCATTTCCGCCACACGCCTGATGGAATAATATTTTGCCAATTATAGTAATGTCTAATCTTTTGGTACATTTCATGTTTGCATCTCATCTCTTGGTATAAGGTTTTTAAATGGTATCAATCCATAAAACCAAGGCCTTAGACATTGTGCTTTGTATTGCTTAGTGTATTGCTTTTTCAATCCTTTCAATAATATGTTCATAGTTTTGCCAATTAAATGCTGATGCTAGAGCCTATCTATCTCTCTGTATAGTTTCAATACATGTTATGTAATGTAGGAATACACTGATATTGTCATCAAGCTCTGATCCAAAAAAAAAAAAAAGGTGGATCAGATATTGGTTCTAAGAAATTGGAACAATATCTGATCCATATCTGATTAGGATATGGCTCTGGTTAGGACTATAAATTGATACAATCATTTACTGGCTGATCTGATAAATAGTCATTGTTCTATCTTCTTAAGACATATATACTATTATTTCAGTCCCTGCAATGGTACTGGTTGAGTAAAAAAAAGTAAAAATATATATATATAAGCTGGTGTCACTCTAATCTTTTCTATGTCTTTCTCAAATGAAAAATAAACATACAATTGTACACATTTTCTTCACATTATTGCATCATCTCCCTGCTGTTTCTCAATGCCCCACATCAATTAATCCCAAGAGACAGAAGCAGGCTAAACAGACCCTTTCAGACTTGACCCCTCAATCACAAAGAAAATGCATTTAAAATGCCTGAAAATTGGTATCTTACATATTGTGACTTGTCCTCCCATTCATCTTAACAAACTGATGTCAGTAAATAAGGCATTGACACAAGAGCTTGTTAAGTAGTTGTCCAAATGGGCTTTCAATCAGTGCTGTCCAATTAGTTAAAGCTAATTTGTCAGCACATATTCAGAATACTGGCCAGAGCTTCAGCCAATACTGTGTTTACTGGCAGTCAAGTAATTAATTATTGAAAGAAGAAATAAACAAACCAAGTTAAATAGACAAAACTTACACTAAATGTAGTTACATTATACACCAATTAAAATCTCACGTGTATCTGCTTTTATTCATTCATTTTGAAGATCTGTACACTTTAGCTGACAAACTCATCATACTTTATAAGAAAACACATTTTCTGGAAAAATAATTTTTGGTCAGATGTGGATGCTAAACAAATCTAAAGAAGCAAAAAAATATGCATTACAAGTTACAACAAAGACTAGGTTGAAAAAGGGATCTCATTGATTTAACTGTAGTCAATGGGCTGTATTCCTTTGAGCAGCAGAGGGCCTTGAGCTAAGCATTAAGCAGGAATGAGCAGGTAAAGAGAAAAAGAGGGAGAGAGGGAGAGTGGAAGGCGGGAAAACTGGAAAGCAGGAGGAGGAGCAAGACTTGAGGAGCCGCAGCAATGACTGGAAAATTCCACTTTTCTCTCACAATCTGGGGGCGGAGCTACGAGGTGAAAGGAACAAGGTGCTAAACTAGGCCAGTGAAGAGGAAGCAACAGAAGATAATCCTGATAGGTCAATCAGGTGCTATTATGATTCAAAATATAAAAAGATAGAAGGTCCATTAAATCCATCATTGCTTATTGATTTTGACACTATGTTGACTTCAGTCACGCTATTAAGTTATGCTTTGATAATTATTTAAAATATGTTTTGACTACACCAATACTCTTCTCTTACCTACAGATTAAACCAATTTAATGCATCAAGGTTTTCTAAAAAAAAACAAAAACATTCATAACAAAACAGCCACCCACCCAGTCAATTTCAAAAAGTCTTTCTACAAATCTTGTATAATTTCTTTTTAAAATAAAATATGCATTATATTACTGTTCATATGTTTTAGCTTTGCTAATAGGCACCACATTGAGAATGTTTGACTATTCAAAAGCTATAATATTTTGTTTAGGATTGTTAATTTCTATGGCAACTGTACTAATTTTGTATCATGTAAAGTAGTTTTTCATCGAATCAATAAAGTGAATCCATGTTAAGCTAACACAGTGACTCGTGTATTATCCATGTTTGCTGCTGTCTCAATCTGAAGTATTATTTTCCCATCTAAGAGGCCAAAGTGCTGTTGATGTATTTTTATCCATAATGGACTGAAGCACCGCCCACTGCAATCAGACACTACTCCACACAGAAATGAACCATGTTTTCCCTTCATCACTCCCATGTAACAGCAATGGAACAACATGGAATAGGCAAGGAAAAGGTAAGACTTACGCAGTTTAATCCACTGTAGCAGCAATTGAATAAGACGTCAAATCGGAATTACTTGAAATAAAGAATTTCAAGTGACTGACAATTTAAAATCTAAAAACTAAACTGCAGAGTTTTACACAGAGAATCATGATATTGTCAAGGTTTCAAATGATACCCATTGTAGCCATGATGACACATTTTCAATACAGTACAGCGCTAATAAAGGTACTTCTTATCACACCAATTAACACACTACCACACAGTGAGACACAAGAGATTTTAAGACAATTTTAATCAGAAGAAACAGGAAATTGTCTTGTTAATCATTAGACAAAATGGTCCTATCTCCAACTCCAGATCACACTAATTTCCAACACTAGAAAGAAGTCATCATCATTTTAGGCCTTAAGTCGTATGGAGACATTTTTGGATGACTAAAGACTTGCTTATCGATTTGTCAACTAAGAGGGGGCATGCCACTAACATAAGCATTCAAAACACAATGATCTTCCCATCTTTAACCCAAAGTGCACTGAAAAGTGCTAGTAAATCATGTAATGATGTATGTAAAAAGGGCAGAATAAATTCACACTTCACTGCCAAATCAGTCTTTTACTCTTCTATGCTGTTGCATATAATCTTGAACAACCTAAAATAATTACATGAGTAATTTTTGTTGACTAAAACCCAGATAAACCTTCTAAACCTTCACTAAAGACCTACAGACCTACATAATTTCATAATCAAATATCAAATGACACCTTCACATCCTGGCACTCCACTTGCCCCCTGCAGTTTCTGGAGCACCACCTAGAGTCTCTAAATCCTCAAAGCAGCTCCTCAGTAATCCACACATCAGTCAAGAACCACAAACACAAAGAGTCCAGGATTTCTTTAGCTCTTGGCACAGACTCACAGAGGCTCCTGATTATGCAATGTGTGTTTACAGATTTCAGACATGAAAAATTGAAGAAACTGTGGTTGTAGTAGGATTGTCAAAAGTATCAAAAATCAGATACTAATCAACACTAAAACTAGTATCGACAGTTTGAGCAGGTATCAATACTAAAAAAAAGTCACATTCACAAGATAGAAATGAACCTTTCCTGAAAAGCTTTAGAATGATATTGAGCTGTGCCAGAACAAGTATAAGAGCACATATACTGGGGTACACCCATGGACTACTATCCAGGACCACTGAGGGATTACACATAAAAGATTGCATGGCATTCTATTCTCTAAATAAAATTCCATCTTCTAAATAATAATGTTTTTTCATCATGGTATCAGAATCAGTATTGAGTATTGAATCTATTCTATTCCTATCATATCAAAATAGAGTTTAAAATGTTTATATCATGAAAACACATCTGCAAGGTGCAAATGCTGGTTTAATAGGGTTAGGTGTTATAAATACTTTTTACTTCATCCTAAACACTTGTGGTCATGATCTATGGCATTGTAGTCAATATTTTGTTTTGTAGTTCTGCGAAATTACTGAATGAATTACTACTACTACTACACTTATTTGAGTGTTTGCAAATCTTACTAGCAACTAGTTTCTATTGCTCTGTAAAATTTGTACTGACTTCTGAGCCTGTAACAGCAAAACATCTGTCCTGTGGTAAGAAGTGTAGTAGTTAGCAAAGAATCATTCCTGGTCTAACCTTCAGTTTATCCAGTACTAACAGTTAAAGT
Organism: Boleophthalmus pectinirostris; assembly: GCF_026225935.1. Classification (NCBI taxonomy): domain Eukaryota; kingdom Metazoa; phylum Chordata; class Actinopteri; order Gobiiformes; family Gobiidae; genus Boleophthalmus; species Boleophthalmus pectinirostris. The sequence continues at coordinate 31,816,291 of NW_026571299.1, forward strand.
TTATTGTGCTTTCGAGTCTGTAAGTATTTTTAAATTTCAAAAGTCTAATTAAATACCCTATAGTCATTAATAAAATAATAATGTTCTACTCAATAAACAGTAGACCATTTATAGTCCAAAGCCTTTTTTAACAATGCATTTGCAGAGCTGCATCTATAAGCTCTTTGTGTTAAGTGCAATATATGCAATGATTCATATAGCGAGGGATGCACAATTACACCTTTGTCTAAAACAGACACACAGATGTTGCCAGTAAAAGATAGCATTGTTTATAAAAGAGACAATATTTTAACTCTGTGACAAGGCAAGGCAAGTTTATCTGTATAGCGCAATTCGTACACAGAGTAATTCAAAGTGCTTTACAGAATAAGAAATACGTATAAACATCATATAGCCAAATACTGAACTGCTATAATACTTGAAGAAGGAGGTTGCGGTTTTATTTGACCAGTTTTATTTATCTTATTTATTAACATGCTTGTACTTGTTTGATGTGAGACTGTAATATTTGGTGAAATTGGTATAAAAATTATTTGTTATAAACTATTACAACGATTTTGCGTTTCCATATGGTTACTGTCTGAAATATGAGTGAGTGGGAGGGGGGACATATTGTAACCATAACTTGCATGCATTGTAACTTACCCATCCATACTGACCTTAAGCGCTCTCATTGCTCCAGCAGTAATGAAGGTACAGTATAAGTACAGTGTCCTGAGGAGAAGTCAATCTAGTGTTGTCCCTAGAGCTGGCAGGGCCCCTTAAGACTCAGAAAAAGCCAGTTGGACCATGTAGGACACTGCTGTTCAAAACAAAAGCAGTTAGTTAGACCCAAACTATTTTCTCCAATTATGGGGACCCCTCCCCCGTATAATCCTGACCTCTGCTCTTTGATGGGCCCCGGCATTCCACAAGTCAGGTCAGTCCTTTGTCCCCAAGAAGTGAAGGGGAAACAAAGGTGCAGCAGATAGCAGCCTGTATTCTTCTGTTAAGGGTAAGGGCCGTTTATTAGCCACTGCTAATCAACCGACACCAGTCTTCCTAAAAATACAATCAAAGAGCCCACATTATGCTATTTTCTAATCTATGTTATAATGTTTCCTCACCAAAAATATACCCGTAGTTGTGTGTGTTTTTTTAAATTCATACATATTTACTGCACAAATCCTGCATATTTGGACTGAGTTCTTCTCTCAAATGTAAAACACTCTATTCACCTTCACTAGAATTATTTGGATAATTTCAGTTCTGCACATTCAAAAGCTCAAATCTCAAAAGGTAAAAGGTTGCTGTTCACTTGAAAACTATCACTTCATAAGGTGGAAAAGAGCATTTTGAGATTTGGAAATGTAGACAGACTAATAATAAAGGATTACTCAAACAAAAACTTTATGAATGAAACAAACAACTCCAGGTATGTTTGATGAGATAACATTATAGCATGGCTTAAAACTCACAAGAGTCAATTTTGCAGAATGCAGGACCTTTAACAACACATAAGAAAAGAACAAGAAATTACAAGCATCAAAAACAATTCTCACAGGCCTTACAGGGATTTAGCTTTTTCCTCAAAAGATTTCTTTCAACAAATGAAATTGTTTTGTGGAATATGACAATTGTGGAATACTTGCCAAATTCTTCTATGAGGGCTCCAAAAATCTAAAATCTACAAGTCAAATTAATATGAACAAATGAATCACAACTATTTTCACAGGCCTTACACGGATTTTTTTCCAAGTATCCTCGAAACATGTATTAAAAACAAAAGTACCACTTCATCTGAAAAATATGGAACTTTTTTCATATACAAATATTTCTATGAGGGCTTCAAGAATCTTAAAGGTACAGTTTAGGTGACATCTTCAGTCACAAAAATGGATCCGTCATATTCCAGTGATTATTATTATTAGTGCAGTCAGTTGAGGAAGTACTTTGTTTTTATATGTTTACGATGACACATGACATAAAAAGTCCAGACAAAATCCCACAACATTAAGGAAACATGGAGATTTCGTGAATGATACACGCTCCAAGTGGTGCATACAAAACGCTTTTATGTTTGTTTAATTAAGCGTCATCATAAACATCTAAGGTCAGCCATCTCTGAGCATTATCCTGGGGTATATTTTGACAACCATAAACGTTACTACCAGGAAGCCAAAAACACCCCATAGAAGCATGCCTTGTAATTACATTGTAAACATTATTGCACTGCTATAAATTCAGCGTATTCAACATGTGAGCTTACAGGCCACATCCAATTCCTAAAAAGCTGAACTCAACAGGGAATAAGTTCATGTTATTTTAATGTACAGTACCTGTATAAACAAATAGTGGACTGCCCGTTGCCCAACGCTAGCTATGTAAACCCATACAAACTAGCTCTAACCTCATACAAAGGACCCTTTATGTTGCTACAGTAATGCTTTCTGTGGCCTCATAAGTCTAAATGCATAAAGCAGCTTTGCAGTTCTTGCGTGTGGAAAGAGTGGTAAAAATGTGGCAGTTTTGTCACACAAAGATTACAGCTTTCACCTATCGCTGAGTAAATGTTTACTATCCTATTTGTTGCAACAGTTTGGTTCACCTCAGCCACCTATAACATACATAAAAAGAAGGTAAATAAGGACAAAGATACCTACAAAAATAGTTGGGACATGGTAAAAATGTAAATAAATTGAAAGTAGTCTTCTTATGGATGCAAGCAATGTTTATTAGATTTACATTATTCAGCATTTTCATCTGGAAGTCTTTTTGGAAGTTATTTTGAATTTATTTTTCCAGGAAATTGCACTGTAAAATATGGTGTTATTAACAGCCTAATGGACCAGATATCTTAACCAAAATGCTGTGGAACCAGTTAGATGAAAAATTTCTAGACACAGAATTGTGCTTGTTGAAACAATACTTTTTTGAAATTAGCTTTGTTTAATTTTGATGTATAGGTTTGCATGCAATATTAAGAATAACATAACATGTTTTGTGAGATTTGCTAGTACTTTATTTTATTTATTTACACTCACAGTGTCCCAACTTTTTAGGAACAGGGTTTGTACAGCAGCAGGCCACTACATGCAGCAGCTAAACACAAATAAGGAGAAAAAAGTGACAGGAAATGATCTCACAAACACCCCCCTCTCCCTCCCTCCTTCTCTCTCTCCCCCTCTATCTCCCTCCCTCCCTGCCTGACTCTCCCTCCCTGCCTCACCACCTCTCCCTCCTTCCTTCTCTCTCACTCCCTTTCCCTCCCTCCCTCCCTCCCTCCCTCTCTCTCTCTCTCTCTCTCTCTCTCTCAAGTTGCTCCCATTTTCCACTTACAGAAAACCGTGAGTAATGCCTTCTGCTGCTCTGCTAAGGATGGAGGCTGGTGTCTGCACATTAGGGCCAAAACATTGAAGATGTTTGCTTCTCTAGATCATCAATTTTCAAAAATCTATATCTATATTTAAAGAACATTAATCATTAAATTTCAGTCACATTTGTGTCAAATCAGTAAATTTGTTTAGTTTTTACCTTCTTTCCTACACCATACACTAAGCAAAAAGAAGTAAACTATTTGGTATACAACTTAAAATCTGAAATATAATTGACTTTGCATATACTTGGTGCACAAAGAAATGACTCGAACCTTAATCACCTAAAATGTAATTACAGACTTCATAATTATAAGTTCATTTTAATTCAATGTAACTAAAAACCTGTCTTGATATTCTTTCAGGCTTTTCCTCTTTGATTATTGACGTGGCAAAAATACGGTGGCCTAAGTATGTCGTAGGAGGCACATATTAGATTAAATTAGGGGTTGACGAAATAGTTGTGTCAAGATATCCACCATGGACGTGTTTGAACAAGCTGAAAGACAAAACAACGGCATGAGTGTCTAGTAACACTGTAAAACCATGCTCAATGTTGAGTCTAGCAGACACTTCAACAATTATCATAAATGGTCAATGTTTTATTAGAATGGGCGTTGAGCGGGTGTGGATAGAAAAACAGTGGCAGGTGTGGCATTTGAGGATTCTTTAGGGTTACATGAGGACTTGGGAGGTATAGTTTGGGCAATAAAGTAATCGAAAAAACTGAAAACTGGTGGTTGTTGTTGAAAGAGGGGGAAAGACGTGATCAAACTAGGGGCCCTCACAGCTGTGTTTCCTTTGGTTTAACAGTAGAATGAGTCATAAACAACAACGTTCCTCCTCAAAGTGAAAGTTTTGAAGTCAAGGCCTGTTCATGACCTGTTTTTTTTGTTTTTTTTTGTAGTAGTAGTAGCAGTAGTAGTATTTTTTATAGTAATCTTTCTAGTATTTCCTCACCTGTATAAATAGTTAGCCTCGTAATCTTGGAGATTAATGTGTGGTTTTGGAATTCATCAAGTTGTCAAATTGTTTGCGGTCTGTCTGTGGCCCATAGGCTACCAAATTGATTAATTATTGTAGATTGTCCAGAGAAGAGTCATTGCGGTAATCTTTCAAATATTATTTATATAAGTGTCAAAGATTATTTAATAAGATTACTGGAATTAAAAATTTTAATTTTACTTTTTTTATTACACCTTATTCTGGTTGTTTTGTTGTTACAATAATTTAATTGCCTATTGTGAATACGGATGCCATTTATAGACATTAATGTCAGTGTTGTAATCATTAATCCAGCCAGCCTCCGGACAAACGGGCTTTGTGTGCAGCTTCGTACAACACAATGGAAAAGTTTGCTTTCATTTTTACACTAGCAGTTACCGACACAGAGAGGTAGAAACGACAGACAGCAACTTGACTTTAGAGCACATTTTGTGAAAGTTAAATTTAGAAGGAGGTGTGGCTATGTGGCTTTCAGATCGTCACTTTGCAGTTTTTTTGCTTGTAATTTGACACCGAATCTCTTACGAGAAAGAAAGCAAACACAAAAAGATGGCGCCCAAAGATGTGATATTGTAATATTACGTTTTATATTAAGGTTTTTGTGTGTAAATATACTTACGAATAAGCTTTAACCAGCCACTATGCCTCATTGTTCAACATTTAGGGGAAAACCACACGGAAAACAGAAGTGATCAGTGATGGGGAGGAAAAAGACTTGCAGCTTGGAGTACAGCGCTTTAAAAACAATTGACCAATCCACGCAGACTTGCTCGGTGGGCGGGATTTGGCGTAACGATTGACACGCATCTTAACCAATAGCGTCTCGAGTTTGCGGAGACTGACCAATGGCGTGCCGAGTCTGCCCGCTGTATCCAACGAGAGTGCATTTTCAACGAGCTCGAGAAAAGCGGTGAGGGGCAGACATCATTTCTCTCCCAGCGTCTTTGGACTGTGTGCACAAAGCCGAAGCGCCATCAAATTTTACCATTTTCCGAAAAGGAATTTAATTATTTGGAAATTTAACAATGGCCGATGCTGCAGTTGACACGACCGCGACCACTGAGGTGACAGCCAAGGTGCGTTTCATTCACTGATTTTTGAGGGAATCGTCGTGTTAAAAGATTTTGGGAACTTTCTGAAGTAATTGGAAATCTGCAAATAATTTGGCTAGCTTCGTGTTAAGCGGTGGAATTGTTGATCAGCGGTACACCTTTTAGTATTTTATGCAAATTTGAGCCTTGATCTGTAAAAACTACTCCGTCAGCCGTGTGGAAAAAACGAAGAAATTTCTCTCTGGTTGTGTATTGCCTCGCTCCTGGTTTAATCTTGTTGAAATGTAACCGGGGGTCATTTTTACGACCTGTATTTTGCCAAATTAGTCTGGAGCCAGAGACAAAGCGGGTAATGGTATGGTAACCTACCGCTGAAGAGTGATTGTGGGCGGGAAGCAGCGGCAAGGCTAGGCGGGTTTGGATGGAGGCTTCTAGAGCGCACAATTTGTATGGAAAATGTCTAGCAAATCATCCAATTTATTTAGATTTCTTTTTATCTCACAACTACTTGTATGAGGAATAACTACTCAAGATTGTTGCCCTTCGATCTAGCATCAATTAAACCCATTTTTTTTTCTTCTTTAGGATCTGAAAGAGAAGAAAGAAGTTGAAGCGGAGAAGACGGAGACTGGTGACGCACCTGCCAATGGCACAGTGAGTGTACCCACGGCCGCCAGTGCTCGGCCCCTCTCCCCGGAGCCTCGTGGCCTTTTGTCTTTCCAGCCCTCATCATGCAGGTGTCGCTGCTGCTGCTGCCTCCTCGCCTCCCCCTTCTCTCCCCTCTCTCCTCTCCCCCGTCTCCACAATGTGCTTTGTTTGGGTTGTGAAACGGCGGCACAGATGTTACGGCTAACTAGACTTTGGATATCTCTTCATTGGGATTTTAAGACCGTGGTTTCCTACAGTACACGTTTTTATCGTCTATGGGGAAAGAGACGCATTTGGGAATTAATATGTCTAAAGAGAACCCCTAAACTTTTAAACAAAAAGGATTTCATCTTATTTTAATCTAGTAAACTGTCAACCAGTCCATGTGTAGACACATTAAAGCACCATTACCTCTTTGTTTTGCAGAACGGTGCTGACCACAGTGACAAAGTAAAGGAAACTGAGGAGGAGGAACACAAAAATGGAGAAGGTACTTTTTTAAACGCTTCTGATCTGATTTCTAATAATATTTGCAATGCCAATTTCAATGATCTGGACATTTGTACTTAGTGTTAGATTTGAAAAGAATAACTGTTCACTTTGAATTGTCTGAACATGGTGGTAAATCTTTTTTTCTCTCTTGTAGGAAATGGAGAAGAGGCGCCCCCTGCTGAGGAAACCGACGCACAGCCAGTGAAGCGTGCAGCAGAGGATGAGGAGGTTGGGCTTAACACTTTTTTTAATAGCAAGCAGGCATGCGTCATTTAATGAGAACTAGAACAGATGAAAACATACCAGTTAAGTTTTACTTTGTCATGTAATGTCAAAAGAATTGCACTTTGTATATTGTGATTATAATGATATGTAAATTAATAGATTTTAGCCTCCTGTTTCAAGGTGATATTTTGAGGACTTTTGACAAGTTATTATTAATATAAAATATTTTGTTAGTTTACTATTTATCCCATGCTCATTTTACACTTTGAAGCCTATAGATATATTGAGTCTAGAATATGTGAATAAAACCTAAAAACATGATGTATTCCGTTTGTACTGATGCAAATATATTTTTCTTGAATTTTCAGGAGAAAGAGGATACAAAAAAACAGAAGACAGAGGAGAATGGAGACTCTAAAGAGGCTGAGGTTGAGGCCTAGACTTTGTTCATGTGGCCTTATTCTACGACTTCTTGGTTTTCTGCAGCGTTCTACCAGCCTGGTCATCGTCCTATAGAGCTTGTGCTTTGTCTGAGAGAGATTTCCTTTTTTATTTTGTAGTTTTATTTCACTCCCACGCTCACACAATGCACTGGAGTCCTGAAAAACATGTAGTGGCCTAATCTCCTTTTTTATGAAATGTTATTTATTGGTCTTTAAAACAAGCTTTCTTTCTTACTTGTGCTAAAACCAGGGCCACAGCCAGAGAGCAGTTGTTTTCTTCTTAGGTTTTCTTATTAGGAGCACAGTCTCTATGTTCGCGCTGACCAGAGGATCCACATTAAATACACCGGCAGCTGCCATCCCCCTTTACGGCTCATGTTGATCTTTCATGTACAGACCAAAGATAAGTTTTAAGCAGGGGATAATATTCTTAGTTGTTTTTTTGTGTTAATCTGCTAGTAGAATCTTGCCTTGTTAACATAATAGATGAATTATGGGTCTTGTTGTGTTGACCCAATACTAGCAGGATTTCACTTTGTTCATTAACCCCTCTTAAATCTTACTGCTTTGGTGATTTGTTCTGTGTGCATTCCATGCGAGTTTGTACCATTTATATTTTGTTTTACTATGTTTTTTTGTTTCGACGAGTTTATGTTATGGCTGTGGAGCCCAGTTCTGTATCCCAGACTGCCTTTACAAAAAAGAGAAAAAAAACAGAATGACATTCGGTTACTTCAGCCACTGCTTTGTATATTCTGAAAAAATAAATTGTCTTTTTAAGTATTCCGTGTCTGGTTGCCTTTAGTATACACCCTCCTGAGGCAGTTTTAAAGAAAAGATGTCATCTGACCTAGTTTTTCTTCACTGGAAAATAAAGAAAGGGCTAATCTCAGTAATGACGAAAGGCTCTTATGACATGCACTGATTCCCAAATGTTTTGTGCTTCCATCTTGTGGAGAGTTTGAGAAACTGCAGCTACTGAAGGTGCATTCAAGGTCTTGAGTATTTGTATCAAAATGAAGGTCACAGTATTAGGTCAAATCAAGTACAAGGTGTTCTGTTCAGATTGATGGTCACTTCACGGAGAGAACAGAACATGATGAGAGACCCTACGGATTAAATGCAGCAGCTGTAAACCTCAAATTTAGAAGTCAATATACCATTTTATGAAATTGCACTGCTCCCTACCTGTGTTTTTCATCCTCGAGTCATGGTACTGGCATAGTTGAAAATATTACCAAATCACACTTTATAGAAAAAGAAAGGTATATATTGTAGAAAATGTCCTTGTTTATGCAGAACACTTGAAAGTAATACGTTATCAAATAAATTAAACTCATCTTTTTAGGTTACAAACTTGGTAAGGCCTACATTTTTTGCCAAGTAAAAATTCACTCTAGTTGATATATGCTTGTCTTAGCAATTAGTGGATCCAGTGTGTGTAAATCAGCAAAAATGCAATGAAATATATAGAATTTCATCTGTAAAGTTGGAAAAGGTGCCTTCCTTGATAGTACAAAAATGACAGGAGACAGAATAGGCAAAAGTCATTTTAACTGAGTCTTATGAAATGGTATTATACAATAACACTGCTAATATTGAGCAATAATAAGTGATACAATTAGAACACATTTTAACTAAGCAAGCTGCAACAGCATGATCCGTACAGTCACAGTTTCCTCAGAAACATGAGCAGCTTGTGCACCCAAGTGCTCCGAAAGGCTTCAAATCCATTTAGGCAATTATCGACATTCGGCTGATGCAGCAATTATCATAAATAGTATTCCAGTCCCAACCAGTAGAGGTCGCTCACAAAATACAAAATTATTCTCTGTTCAAGCCCTGACAAAGAAAGTCAGATTTTTTTTACTGAATTAGCACAACAAATCTGATAAAGAAAATATAAAAATAAATCTGTAAACTGAGCGTTGTTTTGGAGAAGCCGACTACTTGCATGCGCCCTGATGATGACCGAAAATATGTGCTGGCTGTTTTGAAACCCCCACAGTTTTGTAGCTGTCCATAGTTCGCACCAGCCGTCTCGTCTTCTTGTGTTTTGAACGCTGAATCAGACCCCAGTTTCAACTTCTCCTCTTCCTGATAATGACAAGAATGACTGTGATTACAAATGTACGCCAGCAGGGGGCAGGTGATAACGCACAGGGCTTTCCAAGGCTGAAGTGAGGGCCCAGGCTGAATGTGCCACCACCAGTGTTTCTATGTGTTGTGGATTAAACTTAGGTTATAATGTAGACAGCTTCCCTTGTTAAGTTTGCATTTGAATTTTGAAAGCCAAATGTACATCAACCAGGTATAACATGATTATAGTTGAGGTGGGTAGTTTTACAAGATATCTCTTGTAATAGTAAAAAAGTATTTAAAACTACTTGTGTTGAGTCACTTTTTTGTGTTGTAACAAACGTTTTAGGAATGATTTAAAAAAGAAAATTACAGGACACAGTAAGAAGGCATGTTTGTATCTTTCTAGCCATTAACATTTGTGATTGCATACAAGAATGCAATATAGATTAGTTTAATGCCAGACTGTGGACACTTCCATGCATAGCATATCTCCATGGAGACAAGCATGTGATGGGCCCCTCACTAGAAAAGTTATATAGTGCACCTTTAAACAAGCAGACAAAAGACAGACAAAATTATGGAGGACTTTGAATTCATCTACTATTCATCTAATATCTTTTGGTAAGGTAGGCCAAGCTTCAAATCTTCACATAATTTAAATGTAAAGCTTTTATTACTTGGGCTACTCATCATGGGAAATATGCCTCAACCTTTATTCAAGTAAGAGGACTGCTAATAATTAACTTATATGTTAATTATATAATTAGAATTATATAATGAGTGAAACAGCCTACAACTATAATTTCTTCAAAAGTAAGAAAATGTAACTCAATGTAACTACTACCCACCTCTGATTAGACAATATCATGTTATGCCTGATCAATGGATATCTCCAAAAGAACTAGACCATTGGGTGGATATAGTTGGAGTTGAGAGTATAGTTATGTTTTACGTTAGCCTGTGTGCAGTGCAAATCAAAATGACTGCTAGCCGGATCATAGTTTGAAATCAAATAGGCTATGCTTTTGCCAATCTTACTAATCCGCTAACTCAGTGAAACAGGCAGCTAGACATTACTTTGGCCACATGACCAAAACAAAACAAACTGCTTACATTACAACTTCATGCATATACATGTACGTATGTGACTATGGATGGTGAGTTCAAACAAGCAAGATCAAATTATGGCAAAAATTGAACAACTTAAACTTCTTTTCTCACACACACCCTCGTATACTTCAGAGGGCTATTCCATAATACAAGTCAGTGGGACAAATCAAGTTTACTGATTATCATTATCTTTATGTAATGGCATATATGGATTTAGCAAGTATATGGATTGAATTTTTATTTATTTATTTTTTATTTTTTGTTTTTCTAAAATACAATAAAATGAATGATGAACACTTTAGTTTAGGGGCCACATATTAATAGCTAGCTAATAGTAAAATGCATAATAAGTGCCTGATTACATCTTTGTTAGTATTTAAAAAGTACTTTCAGTGCATTTTTGTCTAAAGCTGTATTTTGCAAATATTAAGTCATGAACTATTTTCTTCCCATTACAGTAGTGGAGATCACAATCTGTTCATACAATGAAATATTAATAAGCATTAATAAGCGTTTGATAAATACCAACTAATAGCTAAGTATCTAATATCTAATTAGCATACCAACTGGCACATAGTGATTATATGTGGTCCCTAAAGTAAGTGCCAAAAAATGTATTCTACTAAATATTATATGGAGACAGTAAGGGAATATTTCACAATGCTTTACTGATGCCTTTTCTCAACAATATGCTTTAGAACTGCTACAGCACAAAGATTTGAGTATTTTACCCTCTGACATCACCTCTAATAGACCATCATACTTTTCTGAGCGAGTTTATGGAATAGCCCTAATCTCCATTCACGTCTACACAGTCGGGTAAATGAAGGGCTCACACACTGTAAGAACACACTGGAGACACAGAGCAGCGGCCAATGTCTGTCTGTCTGTCCTGCTCCGAGGAGAGCCTTGTCATTTGGTGAATTTGAACTTTTACTATTACTACCGTGCTGTACAGTGTGCGGCAGGATGTACGGCGTGTCAGTGCTATCTATGTGACGTGAGTGTCTTTAAAACTACTTAGCGATGCGTTTGCTAAATGTGCACCAACAGTGGCTGGGTCTCGCTGTCGGGGGGCTCACCCTCAGGGGGGGGCAGCTGGTACACCACGCAGAGGGAGGAGTACACGCAGCCCACGAACGACATCAGGCTGGAAAAGTACATGACGCCCTGAGCCCCGCCCACCAGTGAGGTCAGTGGGCCCATGGCCACAGACACCAGGATCTGAGCCAGGAAGTACTGACAGCTCAGCAACGAGATGTCCACCCCCATCCCACGCCTCGTGCCCTCCTCCGACGAGCCGCAAAACTGTCACAGAAAGGAGGAAGAGAGATGTAATACTGTGTTTTTCTCCCACAAATAACAATGTAAGTCATTGTGAATGAGGCTCAGAGGCTTAAGGTAAAAGGTAACATTCGCCACTTTACAGGAGAGGTCGCCTTTAAGTTCTAACTAGAAAAAATTGTGACTCCCAGTAAAAAGAGAATGGAAGACACCCATAACCCTGCACTGGTCAGCACTATATCGTTAACTTGCTTCAAAAGGAATGAAATGGTTTGGATGTTTGATTTACTTGTTGTTGTTCTGTGAAGCAGCACAAAGTATGACACCTTTAAGAGGCTTGTGTATGTCAGCACAATAAAAACTGCTCTAATGGCAGTACTGCCACACCATTAGTTCACCAGTGGTGCCTGATGAAGCAAATCAGCTTAAGTCTGACAGGATGGAGCTCAGTGCTCAGGCAAAGATGACACACACAAACATTTTTGGCTTTACCTCTTCATGTAAATTTGAATGGTGCAATAAATTATAGTATATGCAACATACAGTATTTAAACCTGAAATTTCCTTTATTGTGAGAGTGGGATAAATAAAGGTTATCTGAAAGGATAATTATGAGTTCGTGAAACATTATCAAATTCTGAACAATAAGCAATGGATATAACCAATGATAGTGATAGTGTTTTTTCAGGTGTACTGACCTGAGGGCTCTGGTAGTACTCGCAGAGCAGAGAGTAAGGCAGCGTGCATAGAGAGGAGAAGAGCACTCCATAGGTGACGCACAGGGACAGCACCACGTACAGATTATTGGAAAGAGTGGCCAGGCCCGTGCCCAACCCGAATGCCAGGTAGGCAAAGAAGTACAGAGTGCGCAGAGAAAACCGCTCCTCCAGCTTCTCCAATATGGCTGCAAGGATGAAAAAGGCAAACATAAAATAAAAAAAATCTTAATCTGTTGTCAAAAGCTATATACATCCTTCAGGCACAACTGGCAACAAATAATAATTTACACCCTGTGATGCTGGTGAAAGCTGGTTCTTCAGACCAGCTTTCACGTCCCATGTGCAGAGTAAAGAAATAATGTGCCACTGTTAAGGGCTTGTAAAATGAATTACCATATGCTTTTTAATATATTATTTGTATGGCTTGATCCTAAACTTCTGGATCACCAACCACAGTGGCTAGTCCTTTTAGGAAACTTAACAGTCATGTAATGGTTTAAATAGCCACAATAAAGTAACTTGTAAAAGGTTTATGTAATTGTCTAAAGCAATATAAATTTTGGTTGGTAGGTAAGGGATCTATGAAGTTGTCCATAAAAGTGATTTAAAAAGTCTGCATAATGAATTTCCTTCGACAGCAGTCATAACATCATCATTAATTGTTATACACTTTACCTGAGTAGAAAGCAGCACTGAATGCATAGATGCACATGCCCCAGCAGCCCATACTGACTCCGGCGTTGTAGCGCTGGTACTCCTCTGAGTCATGAGGGGCTTTAGGGTCTCCCTCAAACACCACCTCCCCCATGAAGTCAGTGTAAAAGAGCAGCATGCCCTCAAAGGACAGCCAGCCTGCACATAGAGTGGATATACTTCATAATAGGAATGGGACAAGATTTCATGCCGTTTTTCCTCATGTTTTTATTTTTCCTTGGATAAAAAAGGGTTAATTCTCCTACTCCTCTAGAGAAATTGTAATACTGAAAAGCAATGGTACAATGACAGCAAAACCTATAAAATTAGATAAATAAAAAAATGTGAAACCAAAATTGTGAACTGAATGGCACAATTTATTTATTAAAAATTTTATCAAAATCTCATCTTGTCTCATTTTCGTGGACCAAATTTCTGTCTTTTGTGTCTTGTCCAAGCCCTACTTCATAAGAAATGCACAGATACTGTTTGAATTTAGGGTGAATCCTTTAGTTTGGAAATAAGGTTTGTACTACTTTTGATTTTCACTTTGTGCTACATTTATACTATTATTTCTTATTACATAAAACTGCACTGTATTGTATATAATGTATGGATTTGGGTGATCAATATTCTTAGGAGGGACTAGATATACCAAGTCCACTGGCCGGCCAATGGATGTCTTAACATAATAACAAATGTTGCATTTTGTTGGCATATACACCACATGAAAATGTTACTATAATTGCAACATTACAGTCATATGAGAGTGAATGTTGGTTCCTATTTCTCACATGGTCGCATATGTTCTTGAATTATTAGGATTTGTAAACCACATTGTCAGTTATCGATGTAGTACTGTAATTGCTGAAACCTATTTAGAATATACTGTAGCTTTACAACCCTGAAAAATAACAAATAAAAAGCATATTACCCAGAAAATGATTAGTGCATAAACTTCGTAGAGAAGGAGGCATTCGGTAGATGGCTATACACAGCAGCTTCATGGACATTTGGGATTCTCCTGTCTCCACATTCTCACTGAGGTCACTTTCATAACGCACTCCATTCAGCAAAATATTGGCAACCTACAAAAGAAAACAAAATGAATGAACTTCGTCAAATTCGTTCCTCAAGACTGACGTTTCAGACTTTTCGCACAAATTTGTTTTTCCAGGTGATACTGGAAAAACCCAAGTCTATTCACAGTTAAACTACTGGGGGTGCCTGGCCTGGTTTGGTCCTGGTCTAGTCCACCCTAAATCTTGAAAATGTGTATACTAGAAGGATCCTACTATACTAGAGCTGTACTAGATACTAGACCACCAGAATTGCCCTGACAAGTAGAATAACACAGAAACAGGAGGTAATGCAAGAATAACATAAGCCTGAATTATAAGATGTAGGAACACAGGGCAGAACAAGGAATAAAAGAAAGAAAAATTTACCCTTTGCATTCATCATGACTGACAAAACTGTACAGAGTAGTCAAAACTGATACAAAGGTGAGGATTCAGTCAATGAAAAAAGCAAGATTAAAAGGGACACTATGTAACTTGTCTGGTGGAGGGGCCACCACCTCTGTTATTACTTTGCCTACGATTGTTCCACAGTATGGCATTAAATTGTTCTTGTGTGGATTAATTTACTTGTGTTTTTATTACTCAGAAAAATATTGAAAATATGCATTGTTGCTGTGAGTGGAGTCATCTCTCCACAAATCTGACCTATAGGTTGGTGGTGTCATTGGCTTGTTTTGATGGAGGTAGCTATGCTTATTGCCATAGTACTGTGGAACATTCCAGGTAAAGCAATTACATTTTCATGGACACAAGCAGGTGGCAGATCCTCTACCAGAAAACCTACAGAGTGCACCTTTAAACTAAATTATGTGCAGTATGATACATGCTTAATTATACAATCTGTTTAGTAAATCATTTGATAGATTCTTGGCGGTGCGGACCTGTTGGCTGAAGGTGACAGTCCTCCTCCTCCCGTTCTCCAGCCCCACAGTCTGAGTGGCACATGGCTCCTCTATCAAAGCCAGGCTTTGGGGTCTCTTCAGGATGGACCCCCTATGCCCTCCCACCCCACCTGGTGGTCCTGTCCCATCTGAGACCACCGCTCCCCCATCACCCTGCACCCCTTCTGACTCCTGTGCTTCTACAGCGGGTGCAATGTCCTCCGCCCCCTGCCCTATAGGTGCTCCTTCTGTCTGCTGTGTGGACTGGACAGGCTGAGGAGTGCCCCCTGGTGGCAGCGGCACAGTAGTGCAGTTTGGCTCAGGATTTTGAGGTGTCTGCTGTCCAATGTAGCAGTCTATTAGCACTCTATCTATGTAAGAAGTCCCCAAAGATGACGCAAATTCATTTATACCAGTTAGTGAGCCGTCTCTGCTAATGAAACTGCCATATTTAGGAGTGAGCGGACTCAGAGGTGAAATTGGACTAGTGAGGCCAGCACAGAGGCGGGCATTGGCACTGCAGCTATGAGCCAAAGGATCAGAATTATGGGAATTTGAGAAGTTATAGCTATATAGGCCATCTTCTTCCTCTTCTTCAAATCCAGGGGCGGCTCCAGGTGGGACGGGGGGAGAGAGTGGTAGAGGAAGGCTGGGGCTTTTTAAATGGTTTTTACTGGAGGTTTTGTTGGCATGGGTCTTTGGTAGGGGGCGCTCTGGTATGCTGATTAGGGTCATGGTCGTAGCAAACACAAGGGTGATGCTGGTGAACAGATAGATGACACGCAGCTGACCACCCATCGACTTCCCAAACTGTGTCTGGTCCCAGTTGATGCCGCCCACAATGTAGCCGAATCCACCTCCAAGACCTGAAGGAATGACAGTAATGAAAGACAGTCATAATTAGAATGACTTTACTATTAGTATGTTGTTGCTATTTATTTTATCTGATTTACAAGGCTAATTGAATTAATTTAAAGTTGACTCATATTCAGTAAAAAGGGAATTTAGAAAATGTAGTAGTGTAGGGTCTACACATGAAAAAAGATATTTGGTTCTAAAATAAATTATAGTAAAATATGAGCCTAAATGGTGCAGTATGTCACTTTTCAGATACAGGTTACCTGCTTGCCACTATGGATATTCTATTGCTCCACAGTAAGGCATTAAATGTATCTATCTCTAGATGAAGATGAATCAGTGACAATACCCTCCATGTGGAAAGTTGCATAGTACACCTTTAATACAGTAGGTGCCAATTATATATATTTTAGTACCTGCTAGTAGTGCATGTATATTGAGCCCTCGGTCCTGGTCTTCTGGGCTGCACACATCCATCATGTAGGCGTGGCTCGGGTTATCTGCCGAGTCTGCACTAAAGTCCATCAGGACCACTCCACACACCGTCAGAATGATCCCCCATTTATGGTTCAGCGCCGTGTCAGCCAGAAGACCCCCAATGTCCCGCCCATTCAGCACCAGAGTGAGGCCCACCAGCGCACCTGCAACAGACGGCCCAGTGTATCTCTTCATTTATCACAGCCATTCCCAGTCTTGCATCACAGTTCCTTTGCTGACCATCAAAAAATCACACACAACTCCCAAGAAAAATTATCAGATTCAATGTAGCCACTGTGCATTCACTCCCTTGTTCCACATATTTTCTTTGAATAAGGTAAATTTTTTGTGCATTGTTCCTAATCAAATAAATACATTAAAATTAAAATACTGAAAAGACCATTTTCTTAATTACTTTCTATAAAAAATACACTTTGTGAATCTCTGAAAAAACAAATATGTAAAGAAGACTATGGAAAAAAAGTAGGAAGTATAAAAACAAGCTTTTATGTAAAGAAAGTACATTCGCAAACAGCAGGTATAAAATTTCAGTCAGAGCTTTCAAGTGGACATAAAGGGGATTAGGAGGATATCAGGTTACATAATGGCATTGTTATAACATATACTGTCCCTCCTGTATCTCTTTCTTTGCTTGAGGAAAAGTATAATGGGTTAATCTGCACCATGAGCACATGGTTCAAAAATGTCTTTTGGGAGTTAAATGATACTGTATATAGAGAAATATAGGTGAGTGTCGTGACACCATTGCTCACCAACATTCATTTCACACAGGCTATTTAAAGCCCCTAATATAAATTACTTATAGTATAAATGTCCTGTCTTTAGCCATTGAAAGGAAGATGTAGGAGTACTGAGGCTAGGCAGCAATCATATGAACCTAAGACCTGCAACATAGGGCTGGGCAATTTGCCTGAAAATATAAATAGATAGATATAGATTTAGAAAAATAGACAGACAGACAGACAGACAGACAGATAGATAGATAGATAGATAGATAGATAGATAGATATGCATGTGTCCACAATTTCATGCATGTGAGCAAGAGCAATGTACCAAAGGGTTTGTGAGAGCTAGAAATGCTTCAAAATGCTTCTTCAGTTTGCAGTTTCAAAATTAGGCCATGCAGCGTTAAGACAACTAACATGATGTCCCATTTCACCAAGTGTCTGCATTTTTCTTTGTCTTTATTCTCCCTCTAGGGACCCCCAGTGTGATCTCAGCATCCTTACATATTATTCACTGTTCACAATTTCTCTTCTGTCAACACCATCTCAGTCTGGCCTTATTTTCACTTTTACATCATTTCACCTGCAAATGTACCAGTCTTACCTATGGCAAGAGCAAAAATAAATGGTCTTCTTCGCCCAAAACGAGATGTACACCGATCACTCCAGGCTCCTATGAGAGGCTGAACCAGAAAACCTTCACAAAAACACAAACAACAATGATTACAATATCAAATGACAAAGGGCTTATCAAGGCATTGAGATAACATGGCATTCCAAAATCTTGTCATTCTGTTAACCTCTGTTATGTGTCACCACAATAACACAACAGATATATTATAAATAATATTAAAAACATTTAATAAAACCACATAATTTGTATATCCATATATTTCAATTGTTAAAGGACCCATATTACGCTGATTCTGATATATGTTATAATGTTGTTTCCTTATCACAGACATATCTGGAGTAGGGTTTTGTGTCATTTACATGTGTTTAACCACACAAACCCTGCATATTTAGGCTGAGTTCTTCTCTCAAACAGAAAACACGCAGCACATTGGATAATTTCGGCCCTGGAATCGGCAGTCTCTACTGGATAATAAAAGGTAAAAGATACATTGTTACAGAAGCCATTTTGAGAACTTTTAACCATTCAAGAGAGAAAATAGTAAATTCCTTAACATGTCACTTAACACAATAATAGTCAAATTTGTTCCTCCAAAGTCTGAACTCCAAAATCACATACTTTTACTAACAGAGGATCGGCTATAAACCTCTACATTAAAAAGCTTTTATTTGATTTTACTGGTAATATTGTTTTAGGACTGGTATGATTCAGTTTTTAGTAGTTTACCTTAAGTTGTCTTAATTTTATGTTTTCTGTGCTTTGGTGCTTTGGAAACGGCTATGTTTGTAAAATGTGCTATATAAATGAAGTGGATTTGGATTTTGGATTAAAAAGGTCCCAGTTGATCATTGACTATTTGAAATGACTGAATCTCTATCTTCATAAAAATTTGCCCAGCCCGAAATAACCATAACATTTGAATATCCTCAAAACCCTTCTGTCCACCCTCACCAAGAATGGGGCTGATGAACCACACCAGGCTGTAGAACTGATCGGGCAAGCCCATCTGCAGCAGCACGGGAGTGACATAGGCTGTCTCCATGGCATAACTGAACTCTATCCCAAACAGGATGCACCCGTTGAAGAGCAGCTCCTGGAAAGTGCGTCGGGGGGGCAGGTCGTTGAGGTCGAGCTGGTCCAGGGGGCAGGGGGGTGTTGGGTGGGGGCGGAGGAGAGGGCCGTATGAGCTTCTGCCGTTTGGGTTGTCTTTGGAAGTTGTTGGCGCGGTGGCTGAGCGGGCGCGTGGTGGAAGTGGGGAAACTGGCTGTTTTGGGGAGTGAGCACCTCCACAGACCGTCCTGAGCTGAGGAAAGCCTCCCTCCAGGACTGGCCTGTAACAGAGGGTCAGTGGGTGTACCCATGCCTGGAGATGACATCGCTCTACGGACACAGACAAGAACAAGAGATTACATACCCATTCTGCACATTAACTACACTAAAGTAGTCAACATAGAAGGGAGATCTCCTAAAACATGTATTATATTACCAGATAAGACAACCTGAACGCTAATTAACCATGAAAGACAGAAGACAAGGCTGAACCAAACTACTACTGTGAAGACCTATCACTCACACACACACCACATTCATACTAGGCAAGGTGGGTCAGGTGTCTTGCTTAAGAACACAACAACCACTAACGACTGAACCACTATCACCCAACAAAATAAAACACTAAAACAAGATAAGAATCACTGAATAAAAGAAATAATAATAAAAATAACTGATGACATAGCTATTGAACAATAATTGAAGGCCAAATCTTAATTAAATCGCCTAGAATGAAAGAATACAGGCTACTTTACAAGGTTGATCAAATCTAAACATGGAAAGACGTGACTGAACTTAAGTGAGACTACTAGTACAGCACTACCATGTCTAAACAGGGACTGCACAAGGACTCAGCACTTTTTATCAAATCCTCTTTATATTCTTTATGATATCTGTGTCCTCTTGAAAATAATCAGGCTACTATCAATCATTTCCAATGCATTACAAAAACTGAACCGAGGATGAGCGGTTAATTTGACAGGACGTATTTCAAAGGTCACCAGTGGAGACGCAGTGAGGTGTGAGAGGCTGCTGCTGCTGCTGCGCTCTCCGGAGGACACTGCAGTCTTCATACACCGCTGTGATGAAGAGGAGCACGAGCACGACGTAGGTAGCGCCCTCTGCAGCCAATGCGCAAGTGGCGTAGTGCGCAGCGGCCATGTGCTCACTCGGCGTGGCTTGTATCTGCCGCAGCGCTCCCGACACTGTTTCCATTTTAAATATTTTATGGAGGAAGCGTCGATGTGCCACAAAGGAGTCTCCGGGTAGTCTAGCAATGCCATTGTTACCCCCAAATATCCAATGGTGTTTCAGTGTATTGCTATATCGGATGAACTAGCTAATTTGATGGCTGCTCTTTACGTGGGGATGCACTAAGCTAAGCCCCTTTATGCTAGTGTCGCTTTTCAACGTGACATGTCATTTTTTAGACGTGAAGACGAGATCGAGCAAACTGGTGGAACACGGATGGAGCAGGCGGCGTGCACAATGCAAAAGGAAGGAGAAAGATGGTCGTATATTTACCTTGTCGGGGCGGCTCGTCATTTATTGCAGCATGTTACTGTGTGAATGGTCACACCAAGGTTTATGTTTTACAGGAATCGGAGGATGAATTAGACGAGTCATGATTGTTTTGTGTTGCCTTTGATGCAGTCATCCCCCGCGCGCCCTCTCTCCTCTGTCCGCGCGCGTCCCTCTTCCTCTGCTCCGGCGTGACGTCACACTCCACCCTGCGCAGCATCAGCACCACAGCATCAGCTTGAATTATTAAAACCGTCAAAAGTAATTTCACTTTTAACACTCATCTATGTAACTCTATGTATACTCAACGTGTAAATAGTGCCATTGGTCTTCTTCAGTAAGGGTATAACTTGGTTTGTGTTACCACTGTTTAATATTAGAAAAAAATATATATAAATACTGAGAAGGTTGCTGGCAGAAAACGCACTGATGTGTGTACGCTGAGAAGTGCGGCATTTGAAGAAACATCTAAGCTGTTTTAAAGGAACAAACATAGGGTGCTAACATTTAAATTGAAATGCATCTAAAAGCAATTTGAGAACTGAATGGATCAGGATTAGTTGAGTGATGGTGAATGAACATTGAATAACCACCTAAAATGTGGCCAGGGTTAACAAGGTATTTTCAGATCTAGAGGAGAGGGCAACAGGAGGAAAATAACTGTCTAACACTCAATAAAGTGTTGTTTATTGTATTGATGAATAATACGGGACCTTTAATGTAGCCTAGATTGCATTGTCTATTATTCAACTGAGCAAACAGAGAACAGGAAATGATGTAGCCTGATTTGAATAATTGCTGTTTGTTTGTGAGGCAGTTGCCATAAGCGTGATAAGGTAATGTAAGGTATATTTTATTGATCCCTTGTGAAGGAAATTAATTCTCTGAATTTGGCTCATCCTTCAACAAGTGTCTCTGGGGCAACCTGTCAGGGGCAGTGACCTACTGCCAGTGCTTGGGGACCTATCTCCATGATCTTGAGCTAGGCTTGGTCAGGACTACCTTAGCTGGAGCATGGCATGTTATCCATAAGTGACCAAAGTCCCGTGTGTACCCTCTGGCCCACAGTGATACAATCCCACATACCCAAAGGTACGAGCATATATCTAGGGCCTAGCGCTGTATTACATCCTTCATCATTTGAGACAGGCTAAATAACCATTCTTCCTCCACTGGCCTATACAAACAATGCTTAATATTCCCTTATAGACTCATTCAATGATGAATGAAACATGTTTTGCTGTTTTATCATTGAAATCCTTTCAATAATCAATATTGAAGTTATCTTTTTCAGATATCAAAGTAGTTAAAACATACTGTATGTGACACACCTGACAAATATTGGTTAGAGATTTAGATTTGCTGTAATGGAAAGACAGGCAACCATATAATGGAGCCCAACCCACCACAATAAATTACGACCTAACAGCTCACCTCATGTAACCTCTCAACTAGCAGGTCATATAAAATAAATACTACTTCTTCTATTTTAAAGGCTATTGTTTCTCTTTCTAAAATAGGCTAGTACACCTATATTGTTTGTTAATTAATGCAGAATTCGGTAATTAAATTTAACAATGGAGATTTTATTTTATTTTTTTTACCTGCACGTGCTAAAAGTTACAAAATCTTATTCCCGCCTCTTATATGAATACAGCTCAATGATTGGTTGGTCACTGAGGAGTACTGCAATGCGATTGGTGCGTCACGTTTAGTGGGCGTATGCGGATGTAGCTGTTTTGCAACTGTTGCAGGGGCGTGTTTTTTTTTTTTTACTAATTTATCAGCACATTTCTGGCTTTTTACCCTATAGATTTTTATTGTAGACAACATCAGAGCTTTACCATAGTTACCGCATTTTTGTGCTTGCTAAAATGGCTAACATTGACCTCGCAGCGATTGGAAATAACACTTTGAAGAGCGAGACGGGGGAGGTAATGGTATAATTGTTTTCTATCTACTGGCAATTTAGCTGCCAATTTTATATTATCAAAACAAAATACCGGGTTAATTATTTATATCTATTCATAGGGGCCTTGTTAAAGTCTATAGGGAAAAGTGATATTCCAACCCTGCTGATAATAATTGCATAAATAGCCCATTAACTTATGCAAGTGGTATAACTACTGTGCTTTGACAGCGTAATTGTCATAAGGACATTTAGCAGCTTGAGGCAAATTAGACCATTATGCCATTTCTCGGATTTCTTTTATCTGCTAAATTCTTTAAATTATTTCACACATCCAAAAGCTTTGAAAACAAGAAACAAGACCACTCTGTACAGAATTTGAAATGTTAAGTGTAATCTTGTAATAATTCAAATATTGCACGTGCTGAGCCCTTTATGTGAAAAAAAAAAGAAAAGAATGTTTGCATACAGTATCTCTCATATGCCACCATATGGAACCAGGCTGAAGAATTGAGTTTAAGGTCTTCCAGGGTAAAGTCCACAAGCTTATCTAAGTTTTATGAGCATGCATACAGTTTATTGTTATAAGATTTTACTTATAGTTGTTCTGTCCTACATGTAATGTGATTTTGGTCATTTTGTAATACATACATTAATGTATATAGCCTACTGTCTAGATATAATTAATTGGATATATGAACAAGATTTGGGCTGTAAGATATGGCTAAGGTCAGGCTGGAGTCAGAGGCCAAGTAAGGTCAAGTTGAATGATCTTTATTTTAAAATTAATGCTATCAAACCAAACAGTTAAGGGAAAAAATCTTAAATGTTGATCTAAAATTAGAATTATTGTTATTGGAAGAGATGTATTTATTAAATTAGGGTTCACTTGAAAGAACACTCATTGAGTCAAACTGAAATAGTAATGATAAAATAATCGGGTTCTAAATTGTATGATACATGGTCCAGTAAAGACCAAATCATTTGTTCCTTAATGCCAAATAGCAAAAACTCTTATTGCAATCTTGATTTGACATTGATTAATTAAGTTATGTTATACACTCCTTATGTACTTTAATTGCATTGTTGTGATTGTTATATGTGATTAATATTTTCTGTTCCATTCCAATTTAATAAGCCATTTGTCGCTGTGTGTTACCATTTTTGCAGACTGTGGAGCTGAAGTCTCTATGGAAGGACCAACCAGTGGTGCTGTTCTTCCTGCGCAGGTTCGGTTGCCAGATTTGCCGGTGGATGGCGTCAGAAATAAGCAAATTAGAGCCAGATTTGAAGGCCAGTGGTGTGTCTCTGGTTGGGGTTGGACCAGAAGAATTTGGGTTGCAAGAGTTTAAAGAAGGCGGCTTTTTTAAAGGAGGTAAACCAAATGCACAGTTTAGATCATTGTATTTTATTGATCCACGAGGGAAATCATTTGGTCACAGTAGAAAAAATACTTTTACAAAGGTAAAATACAAATTGATTATTAATACAATGAACACTATAGAAATGGTATGTCTTTCACACATTAAGACATTTCTATTAAGTCATCATGTCACTCTAGATAGAGCTACAAGGACATAAGTTACTTTGCTGTAATACTTCTTGATGTTACAGCATTATCCAAAAATAAACTGCTGTACTTGACAAGTCGTTTCCCATAAATCACACACTCACATTCAGCATACTAGAGGATTAATCATATGATTATCACGTCATCATCATTATTTTCAGCTATTTTCATTGATGAGAAGAAGAAATGCTACAAGGACCTTGGCTTCAAAAGGTAACTCATCTTATTTACATACAGTGTTTTCATGTATTTGCCACATAAAAGATGAAAAAATAATGTAAGTGTGATTTAATGAATATTCTGTATCTTCTTTTAGATACACTGCTCTAAGTGTTGTTCCTGCTGCTCTGGGGAAGAAAGTACGAGACATCTCCTCAAAGGTTTGAATAGCTCTTTTGTCATATATTAAACAAGAACCTACAATACAATACCTTACTTATAAGTAGTATTTTATATTACTTTTATTTTACTTTTTTAATCAGGCAAATGCAGCAGGAATCCAAGGAAACTTCTCTGGAGACCTGCTTCAAAGTGGAGGCATGCTCATTGTGGACAAAGGTAAGAGCCGTAGATAAAGTATGTTATGAAATTCTGTTGTTTTTCACATGCATCAACATGCAATGGCAAGATATGAATCAATAAATATCACCTATACTCTACTGAAATGTGAACAGTTTTCAGGAATGGAGCTTTGGTAAACTTGTTTCTTTTTGTGTTCCATTGCTGTATCTCCTCTAGAGGGCAGTATTGTAATGGGAATAGCTAAATTCAGAACGGACCTCCACATAAAAGTCCCCTCAAAAGCTAAGATAGACTCTTCAAAAACATTTTTAAAGCCCTCCTATCATGTACTGGAAAAATATTGGTTCAATCACAATTACTCTTACAATAACATGAGTTACTGGCATTGCAGGGCCTTACTCTGTCTCTTAAAGCGCTGTCTTTCGATTTAATGGATACTTTTTTGTTGAAAAGTTTCTGGAGCACACTATCTATTAAATTGCAAAAACATGGTATACAAATGTAGTAAATCCTGTCCATGCTACTTTGACTGGTTCAACAATTTGGCATTGGTAGCTGTTTTGTCTTCTTTTTTTTTGATCAGAAGTTGTTCTGGACAGTCCAAAATGATAAAAAACATTCATGTGTTAACACATTTATTCAAATTACTATTTTTTCCATGTACACCTGACAATCCTTCAAGGCACGCTAGTGTTCCTAACCACCCTGGTTAAAATCATTGTAATAATAAGGGCCAAGTGTGATTTTATTTTGTCATATTTTTCTAGGTGGAGAGCAAGTACTGCTACACTTTGTTCAGGACTCCCCCGGGGACATGGTTCCTCTGGAGGAGATCTCGAAGGCCGTGGGGGTCTCGGCTAAAGTCCAGGCTGGACAGAAACCTGTGGTAAGACCTATTACACATACTATTTACTACTGTTTTAATGACCAAACATCCTATTTATTCCAGTAGTCCACTTTATAACAATGAAAACTTGAAAGATAGAAAAAACACACATTTCTAGTTGTGCCTGATATTATAATCCATTACTTTTTCTATTCAAAGAAGAGCATAAATTTATTTATTATTATTTTAAGTATCTTAATCAATTTTGATATTTCTAAGTGTGCAAAAACATATTTTCTCAAGTGCATCAAACTTAAACATTATTAATTAATTTGATCCAGTATTCTTTGTGCTTTTACCCCAGTGTGTAAAGCCCCATGTATTTCAGGCACATGACCATGTTTTTATACTCACTGTTTCTGCTGTAATAAAGAAATATAATTTTAAAAATGTTTATCAAAGGCACAAAGAGGTGATTTCTTCATTAGATTTATCACCAGAGACAGTTTTACGTCATTGTTCACAATTAGATTTCACACATGTTATTCCAGCTCATGCTTTAGGCCCTGTGTGGTAGCCTTTACAAATCCTTTAAGCTAATGCCATTACCACAGCAGCAGCCTAATCACATTCTCCACACAAACAAACTCCTTCTGTCACTGATCAAAATTTATAATTAAATAATTTAAGTCGCTTACGTCTGCAGATGACAGCCTGATATTCTCTGGACCCAAACCATTAGTTTTGTCTTATAACCTCAGTTATTTATTTATGGGCTCTGATCCGAATACTAAAGATTGCAAAGAATCATGATTCATTAATGGCGCATGTACCTTTTCTGAAGGGGCATCCACCACTTGATTTTCTCTAAGATGGTATTACTATACCTGGAAGGTTCACAGTATGGCATTGCATTTATAAACCTAGCATTTATTCACTTTAAATTGAAATATATTCATTTTTACAGTTGGCTGACTTGCCCCTTCACAGATGTGACTTGTATTGTTACCTGGCCAAGCAACAGCATCTCCATGGAGACAAGCAAGTGGCAAACAGTCCACCAGAAAAGTTACATAGTGCTCCTTTAAGACATTATTAAGGTTGCGTATTAGTACAACAATGTTAATAATTCTGCTTTTATATTTGACTGATCCACTTATCGCAGTGTAGTGTGTGCATACTGCAAAATTTCAAAGCCTTTCTGACTTTCTATATTTAATCTACTCGGGAGTACAATAGCAAGCCAACTTAAAAAGCATTGAAAGGATTATTATGCTAAACGTTTTTAAGATTTTAATAGTGTTGTTAACTCACCATAAATACAGAATATTTAAGCTTTTTCATCACAATAGTTCATAGTATTTTAATGTTTCACACACTGATGGATTGTTTTTTGAATATGTTTCATCAAGACAGGCCTAGAATTGGAGGTATCCATTTTGTCATTTTTGCCCATCAATTAGTTTAGTTTCCTTTGAACTTGAGAAACTTCAGTGCAGCACATTGGGGCCCTTCATCTTCCTTCACCCTTCTTTTAATGATATTACTGAGATTATACTTTTGTTTGTGTAGATATGCAAATAGTAATTTCAGTATTTTAGTTTATCTCAATATTCCACAATAGCAAAATATCATACTTCTCATCACAGACCTTGTTGATCCAGCTCAAAGGGCAACATGACAACTCTGTACAGAAAGACCTCATTGTGCATCTTTGTAAAATTGTGTTAATTAATCGAGACTTGAGTTTGACATTTTGTGAGTCATGGGCCTAATATTTGGTATGTCTTGTGATTGTCAGTTCTTTTAGATGGTAGTTTGGTCCAGTACATGGTTTCTCTGTTCATTCCCAGCGGGTTTTCCCACAAACTGCTCGCGTCACACATGTCCAGACAGCAATTAGTGTTTTTCTGGTTCTGATTGGATCTGGGACATGGGTCATTGGCCGATAATGATACAAATGAAGAAGCAGATTTTATAAAAGTAACTTGTGCAATATGTCACATTTCTAGTGGGAGGTCAGCCTCTTGCTTATGAAGATACTATTCCCATATTGGCCAAGTATGGCTTTAGTCTTGCCCTCGTCTATTTTGCATTTATTCCATTTGCTCAAGATTGCCTTCAAAACTTTTTTGAGAGCTGACTCACCTCTCCGCAGATCTTGCATATAACTTGGGTTACTTGACTACTCATGTAAAACATTCTAGGTATAGCAATAATAAAGACAAAGAGGTACATAGTCCACCTTTAAGGACTTTTTTTTAGATAAATTAAACATTATTTTAAGCTAAATATAGCCACATAGATAATCATTTCAAAACATTTAATTTGTTTTGTCTTGAGTCTTGGCTCTGAGAAGTTGATGGTCACAGAAGCCATTGGCAAAGAATGGCAGCCACTAGTCAAACCCAGAGCAGCTGTGACTGAGGATCACCCTAACTGAGAAAAAGGTGAAGTTCCATTGAACTGATAAAAAGCAGGAAGTGAGCTAGCTCCATATTGATTTGGTTACAGAACACGTTGGTTTGTTGAATAACAGTGTGGTAGTTGTTACATCAGACTAAATTGGTCAACAAATGATTATGTCGATTCAAAGTGTATTTAGGCATTGATGAAATACAAGTGTTGAGATACTTTTATTTTAGAGTGATTAAATGTGTCTTTGATTCTTGCAGTGCAATGATGACGTCTGTACAAGATGATGGTGCTATGGCGGATGAAAACACTCCCCAAGTTTATAATGAAGTAAAGCCTTGTAATTTAACACTGCTTTTTCAGTTTGTAAATCAGTTCTATTTTGTGTAAATGTAATTTTAATTTTCTAACCATAGTTATAAATATGTGGTTTTACACGTGATAATCTTGTGTTTTTATTCAACATGTGTTAATTGTGTATCATTGTACAATATTGTAATTTTGTAATTTCTTGAACTCTTCTTGTTCATAGGCCCTGTCTAGCAAGGCTCTCAAAAATACTTATTATGCACATACTATTCAAAGTGTACTTGTATTTACTTAAAATACATTGCATTTTCTTCATGGATTTTAAAACCATACTTTGAAACTTTCTGGGCAGAAAAGTTTACAAAGTCCATTTTTGTAACAAGTCTTTTTCCTGACAATGTTTAAATCCAGGCTCTAGATGTTTTTTGTTTTGTCTGTTTGCCTGTGTGATGCCTGTGTGACCAAAATGACTTATACATTTTATAATTATTTACAATTGTATTTGTATTGTGATTTGAATGTTTTAAATTTTGTGTACTAATTGTGCCTTTCAAATAAACTTGCCTTGATATCCTGTTATCCCAGTGGCTAATAGAAACTACATGTTTAGATCAAATAAATAAAAGAAGGAGCAAATAAAATGGGAATCTAATAGACTGAGAAAGAGAGACAATAGTGTTTGAACAGTCACTTTAATGACAATAATTACAGATTTCAGTCACAAAAATAGGAGTCTAGAGATAATTACATAGCAGAAACATTCAAATACATAATCTGTATTCTTGCAAAGCATTATGATTCCTCATAAATATTCATGTAGATAAATAAACTCTCAGGAGTATACAAATAATACAGGTAACATGTCCATACAGCAAAAATAATGTGTTTTGGTCTTTCTGTTTTGCACCATAGTACTATATAGAAGCTTTAACATAGGTAAGAGGTGTACGTCGCATCTTACCTGATTTGAATTGCTCAAATAAACAGCAACTATTTACAATTTTAAACAGATAATTGAATGTAAAGTACTGTGCAAACAATGGAACAGGGCGAAAAAGGCTACTTGGAGGGGTTATAAGATAATAAAATCCCAGGTGGATGTCAGGGGCTTTAAATATTCTTGCTATTCTCATTTGAGATCGTAAAGGTGCCTCAGCGGATGTCTAGTTTTGATTTGTATTCCTTACATTACAACTGTACCACATTTTGATTAAGATCCAATAATTTCTTAAAGAATGACAATCTTGGATCTTTTGAAAATGGCACTATGTGTACTATGACACCTTGACTATGTATTCATGACCCATAATATTAAAAGCGATTTTCATTTTTCATGCTCCTGTTGAAAAATTGGTCAACAGGAGCAAGGAGTTTGTTTTACTGTACTGATTCTTTGGAATGACAGCACTCTGGAGAGGTAATGCATGTATGTCTATAGAGGAATATTCAGCAGTTACCATGGTGACACAATGCACACATATGCAAACACAGCCTGATATGTTCAAATTGAAAATTCTGGAAAAAAGGATTTAAAAACCATATTTTCGGGAGCTTGTGATCAAAACAGTTACTCATGATCTTTTGGTATTAGATTTTTAACAAAAAACAGCGAGTATGACGAATTGAAAAAATGCTAGCTTTGACTTAAATGTCATTTTAAAGGGACTTTTCTATCAGCACAAAATCAGTTCACCTGTTGTAGTTCCAGCTGAGTCAGTTCTTTCTGGTCAGATTGAGTTCAAATAAAGCTCAGATTAAAGTCTAATGCTAACAAAGCTTCAGATGTTGATGACATCAGTTGCAAAGTATCAATTCCCCACCCTAAGCTCTATTGTACATTGATTCGCTTTGGCCCACAGGCTTCTTCCCACATCTTTTTGCACAGTACCATACATCATTTGCTAAGTCGATATTAAACTCAACATAACATCGTCAAAATATGCGTGTCATTTGGTTTTAAGTGGGAGCCAAATGTTGCATCAGTTCTTGTGAATCCAGCTCCTGCATTTCATCAAACAAGGCCTGTCCAGAAGCCTTGATGTTTTTATAATGGCACCCCACTACCGCTATGACATTTAACTGAAAGAGCTCTTTGTGTACGCATCCAGTCACCTGCCAGAGTAAGACAACCTGCTCCAGTGAGATAGCCTGCAAAGTCATCCTAAAGCATTTGAATAATACTGTAATAATTAGAGCCTGATGATTTGAGCTGTTATTTATGAGTAAATGGACACTACCACAATTTGAAAAACATGCAGCGAATTAGGAGTCGGGATAACTAACATGTGACAAAATTAAGTAAAACAGAATTAGAAAAAACAAAAGATAAATAAGTTAGTAAAACGTAAAGAAAAAACATTATTGGTCCAGCAGAACGGTTGAATTCTTAAAGGTCCTATATTTTGGAAAATGTACTTTTTTGAGCCTTAAGCCATGTTATAATGCTATTAAATGATCAAAACCTACTTAGAGTTGTGTTTTGTTTCATTCACACATATTTGAGTAATCTTTTATTATTAATCTGTCAACATCTCCAAACCTCAAAATGCCCTGTTCCACCTTGTGATGTCATGAAGCAGTAGTTTTCATGTTAAAAACTACCTTTTATCTTTTGTTTAGGACAAAAATGGCAATTCCTTGGCTGAAATAATCCAAATGATTCTTGTGAAGGTGTATGGAGTTTAAACATACAGTGGAGCCGTTCCTGTATTACCACATGACATTGCAAGATGGAACAGAGTGTTTTCAGTTTGAGAGCAGATCACAGCCTAAATATGCAGAGTTTGTGTGTTAAACATGTGTGAATGACACAAAATACAACTATGTTTTTGATTAGGAAACAAGATTATAACATGGATCAGAAAATAGCATAATATAGGCTCTATAAATGAGAAATCAGAACAGTGGGTTTTAAAATCACTAAATCTAAAATAAAAATAAATAAAAATCTGGGCTTTTATCATATTTGGACAGAACAGAATGCAGAATGCAGGTTAGCATCCGCTGCATTAGAATTAGTGGTGTGAAAATGGTGAATATTTGTACATCAAATGTTCGCTATGCAACTTTCTGGAGGATGGTTTTTCACCTTCTTGCCTCCATGGAGATATTATATTGTTGTGCCATTATATAACACAAAGTATATTTATCTTCCTGAAGACAGGCAGGTGACGCGGAAAGCCCACATATTTTTTAATTAGCAATAATAAAAATAAAAAAAACTAATAAAAAAAAATGTCAGATAGATACACTGAAATATACCTATAGCTTACTTTGTAGAGTGTTTTTTAAAATTAAAACATTACACCACTTGTTTTGGCCTGAACTATTGTAATAGTTGGGCCTTGCTTTAGTGAAGCTACAGCAAATGGCGTAAACATGGGGAACAGTTAAGAAAAAGAGGGAAAAACTTAACACAATGGCTAAGAAAAGGGCTTACAATTTCACACAATAGACAAATGATTTTACAAGTGGTCACTGTGCTGACGGTATTTAATATAAATACAAATGTTTCGATAGCCGCTTATAGTTCATGTATACTTTTAAACTACGGGATCTGAATGCACCGTTTCATTGGAAGTAGCTGAATTCTGTCCAATCACAATAAAGCCTCAAGATGCAATTCCCAAATCATTTTTTGGTGGTGGTGTTGTGACATGCCCTTTACAGCAATCACACATGAAACCAAGAGCTGAAGGCGACTGCACTCACCATTTACTACACAAACAAACTGAAAATGTGTGGCTGAGGCTATAGGTGATACAGACTATGAAGCTGCGCTGCAAAAAAATCTGCATCTGTTGAAATGACTGTTACTCAAAATAGGAAATTTCACTAATTTAGTTTAGTCTTATGTCTTATTTACTGGAGTCTTGTCTTGTTTACTCTTTACTTGTTTACTTGTTCACATTGTATCAAAACCCAGACAAAATCAAGAACTAAACTAACAACTAAACCGGGACTAGATCAGGTCCAAACCAAATCCACAAAACTGTGAATGTACCTCAGATTTTCAATTGAGCAGTTGCATTTTATTTACTGTCTTTTTTACTGGGGATTTACTTTATTTTTTTTCCTTTTCAAGCCAAATTAATATGCCAAGGGTTTATTCAAGTTATAAATTAGGACGATGACTAATAATCACAAATGATTTTGAAACCTAATAAAAATCTTGGCTAGACTAATCTAATTTATCTCAAATAAGCACCCTGAAATGATCAAAGTCTAGATTAAAATTGTGGTAAAAAAAATATTAAATGAACTGGCAATGCTGCATGCGAGGAATAAACAAGGAAAAAGAAGCAGTAAATGATTAATGGGACAATTTTCTATTTGCTTAAAACAAAATGTCTCACTTTCTTCATTCTAATACTTGCAATGTTATGTTAGATTTTAAATTCATATTTGCGTATAAAAAAATCTGACTTCAAGTAATTTGAGAGTAGTGTAGATAAAGTATTTTTGCAATGTTCTAAAGCACAATCATTTGAGTCTATGGGAGACATAAGTCGTCATGTTATATCGAGGGCTTCAGACCAGTGACCGAAAACAACAAAAATAGTCAACATGGCCGGCTCTAGCATCAGCGCTGCCCTTTGATTCATCTGTCATTACTGCTTCATAAAGGTACAATAGAAGAGTCCGGAGTTGCGCTTATTGTCTGGAAAGTATTAGTTTGGGTTCACTAAACGCAGCTCCGCTTTCATCTCCGCCGCACTGATCAATGGGGGATCAGAAGGCCACCCTCTCATCTGCTGAGCGGCCGGGTGTGAGTGCTTTCTCCATGTAATTGGATGTGGCCGAAAAGCTACAAGTCGTGTATAGAGCGTAGAGATGCTTTGAGGGTGATTTGTGAAATGTAAACAAAGCATAGATCCATGTTTATTATGGACAGAGAAATTGAAAAATGAATGATATTGGATTTGCTGGCTTTGGAGACATGAAACATTAGAATATTGTGTAGTAGGCCATTAATAAAAACTGCTAAAACAATATGCAAAAAGAAGAAATCAAACAATATTCATGTTTTAGCATATATCTGACGGGCTGCCATATTATCATCTGAATGTCATCATGCGGATAATCTATTTTGTCAATATAGCATTAAACTTCTCTACTCCACAGAAACAAGCAGGTGAAGCCACAAGGCAAAGTCAGATCTGTGTAGAGGTGACAACACTCACTTGCATGGTATTACGCAAGGTGCCCATTTAGTATTTAAAAGACTTGAATAGTGCTAGTACATGCAAAATAGTTAAGTTTAATGCCATACTGTGGAGCATTCCAGGCAAAGCATTCATTTCCATGGAGACAAGCAGGTGACAAAGCTTATATCACAAATAGGCATCAAAAACGTTGAGAATATTGATTTTGTGACTTAATTAAAAGTGAGTTTATTTGCCAGACTGCCTTCATGCTTTTGCCAATTCAATAAAACCTTTTGTCCCAAGCATACATGGCTTACAGTCATTAACCACTTCATGTGAAATTACAAAGCTTCAGTTATATATATAAAAAGTACCAACTAAAATGTCAACATATGAACCATACTTGGACAAAACCTACATAACAGTCTCCAGTTTGCTGAAAAAGATTTAGGCTACGAAAATGGCAAGAAAACAGTAACAGATGAGGAATTAAAAACTAAATAAAAACATGTAAACCATTACAAGTTACATTAGCTTATACCAGTTTGAAACAAAAGCTTCTCATGATGGCAGCTTTTGTGGGATGTTAATTAAGGGTCAAAGCTGCGCAGTTTTAACAGTCGAAGTCTTTAGGTAATTTTTGTTTCTTGGACAATGAGTGACCAAACTGTGACTAATGCTGTTGTTGTTCATTCATCACAAGCTCAGGCTACAGTCGCTATGTAATGTTTTATTACAAGACAGAGATAACCAAAATGAAAATTGCAGTAAGGCTCAAAGGCAGTCTGCAGCTTCGTCCCTTTTACAATGTCATTCCTATAAAGTCAGCCATTTTGTTCTCTCCAAGCTGTCTAAGATTCAGACCTGTGCCAAAGTACTGAGGTGTGAAAAAAGTTATTAAACGAGAGCACTTAAATAGATGATTAGTTTTAAAGTTTGTGGTAAAGTTAAAGAAATTTCTCGATTGGAGTTTCAAGATCCTATGTTACACAAATTGGATTCCTGTGAGCTTCAGCCCATGTTGTAATCCTGTTACAGCATCATAAACATACCTGGTGTTGTGCTTTCTTTCTTTCATGTATGTTTGAGTAATCCTGGTTTATTCTGTCTGTCTACATCTCTAAAGCTCAAAATGCTCTGTTCCAGCTTGTGATGTTGTAAAGACGTAGTTTTCAAGTAAACAGCTATCTTTTATCTTTTGTTCATTAGAGACAGGATATTCAAGGGCTGAAATCATCCAAATTATTCAATAGTGAGGCTGCCTGTATTACCACATGACATCACAAGGAGGACCAGAGCGTAACTCCTAAATATACATGATTTGTGTGTTAAACATGTGTGAATGAAACAAAACACAACCCAAAGTATGTTTTTATGAGGAAAAATAGATAACAGAGATCAGAAAATACTGTAATATAGGCCCAGAGGTGTTTTAAGGAAGTTTGTATCATTTTGAGATATCTTGGCTCACTTAACAATTTACTCCTGAAATAGCAATTTATATCTAGGACCACAGACTGTATATAGAAGTGGACTGAGGGAATGTGGCGTCACTCATAGCGTTCGGCTCCAGCCAAATGAAGCCAATCAAGGCTAGCAGCTATAGTGACTAATTTAGAGCCAAGTTCCATATTTGGAATTTCAAGAATGCATATTACAGCAACCAAAGAGCCAATCAGGAGTGAGGTTGCTGAAGGTACTGGTACTCTTTGTCACATGTTCATTGCAAGATATCGTCAATGCCTTGGAAGAGGTCTTAACTCTCCAAGTCATTCCAGTTTTTATTTTTCTTCTGTTATAAACATTTATATAAAGTATTCTTTCTAGTTCCTGCCTTAGATCTTGGCACAGTCCTGCACTTAAAAACCTGTTGGATATCACTTTGAACTTCACCAAAAATAACTTATATTTACTTATATATATATATTCATGTTTAAAATCTCTACCAGACTCTGCACTTTTGCTCTGGGTTCATTTGACTTCCTCGTGGACACTGAAACGCTTCGGAAAATGCTTCAAAATTCTGGAGAGATCCGAGAACCCTGAAGGAAAAACAAAAACAAGTTTGAGAGGACAGCATGGCCTGAGAGATGTTATGAGGAAGAGGAGGAGGAGGAGAAGGAGGAAGAGGAGGAACAGTGAGTACGGCCCTGATTGCTTTAATGAATTGGCACAACAACAACAGTCTGCTCTGGAGGGAGTTCTGTAATAAAGTGACTGCTTTCATAACACTAAGAACCAGCTGAGGCCAAACACTGGGAAAGGTGTACTGGTTTGTGGCACATTTTACAATGAGAAACATCATGGTTATAGAAAATCCTTTATGTAATTGTGTTTATGTAATATGGAGCTCAACAGTGAACGCCCACTCTGGTTCTGGAAGTAAAATTTCCATTCATTTAAAACAAAGATATGATGAAATGCTTTAATAACTTGGCAGTTTATAACATTTCAGAAACAGATTTTACATAAAAATTATAGGTCTTGTGTTCATTAGTTATTTTTTTCAGAAAGCCTATGGGGAAAAAAGAATGAGAAATTTACTTCTGAAACTGGGGGGTGGTTGGTCACTGTTGAGCTCCATTGTGTTGTCACTCAAATTTCAAACTTTGTTTTACTAAAGAAAAGGCTCAATCCACCATACTGACTTTGGTCCTACAATGATTAGAAAAACACTATTTTTTAGACAACATAATGTAATCTTTGCCACAAAATACATTTCTTTCAAGTTACCATCTGCAATTAGATTGGCTGACCTGCCCCTTTTGTATCATCACATATCACCTAGATGCTATCTACATTACTTCTGTCTGATAGTGTGCCAGTTTTGGTCTGACAGAGCAAGACCAGAGAACACAGGTGAGCCTGAGCAAGGGCCAGGTGAGGATGGAGGGACCAGGTGACGGGAGGAGGGAACAGGTTTCACATTTACCATGTTTTTTCTTTAGTCCTAGTAGTTAAAACATTTTTAACTCCTTATATTATGCTTGAATGAAGATGAATGAAATCCACCAAATTACTGTAGCAATTGTTTGTGTAGCGTTACAATAATAGGTTAATAAATATTAAATGTTTTGCCATTTACCTGTATTCTAAAGGACTATGGGAGTCTGTTTTGATAGATTGGCTTGCATACTCTGGTCGATACGCCCCACACCACACCTGGAAAAAATAAAAAGGAACAGTGTAAGTGTAGGTATTAAAACAAGGAACTGGAACTTACAAATGCATTCTTAAAAGTGCACTATGTAACTTTTCTGGTGGAGGGTCCACCACCTGCTTGTCTCCATGGAGATGTTCCACAGTATAGCATTAAATACACTGATCTTACATGTATTGTGTGGAATTATTTTATACCACAAAAATATATTTAAAAGACATGTATTCTTACTGTAAGCAGATCTGACCTGCAACTTAGCCTGGTGGCATCACCTGCTTGTTTATATGGAGATCTACAAGTTTAATGTCATACTGTAAATCATTCCATGTAAAGTACTGCCATGGGGATAAGTGGGTGACAGACTGTATATATAAATGGATATAGATAACCCGCTAACCCCCACGTTCCAAGTAGGAAGTTAAGATGTGGGCACTTCTAGCTCCTACTGATTCTGGCTCTTATTGACTTACATGGGAATATTGTCGCCCCCTCTTTCTGTAACAGCTGCTGTCATTTTGGTCTTAAAATGATCATATTAACCCAATCTATTAAAAATCCTATTCCTAATATCAATTCGCCCCTGTATCCACTATCATCTCAAGCTTTATTTGAGTGGAGCTGGATGCTATGGGTGACGTCACTCTCGCTTAGTCCACTTCTTTTTACAGCCTATGCGACAGGCCCAGAAAAGTTGTAGGTAAATTTATAGGAAAACATCAGGTATTAGAAGTTTACAAATCAAAAAGTTTACAAACATTCATGATTAAGAAGCAGAGAATGTTTGGCTGACATTGGTATTTTGCCTATTAATATAATTACCATCTGAACTCTAAAGCGCAGTTAGATTTATTTTACAAGACTTTTATAGCAGGACACAGATTCAGATGAATTGGTCACAAAAGCAAATGGCCCTCTTGGTACTGTTCCTATAATTTTTGGACAGAACTCAAATAATAAAAATCTAATCAGTGAAATTTAGTTTCTTTATATCACAGCGATTTATTTTTACATTTTTTCTGGCAGTAAGAGACTCTTTATTTTGGCACAGTGATTCTGAGCAATGGTCCTGTGTAACTTCAGCCCTTGTCCTTCTGTTTACTTTTCTGAACATCCACTGTCACTTCACTCCGGATGAGACTATTACGTTATGATGTAATGAAGATAACTGTAGGAGATGACCGTGATCTTGGCATAGTTTTTAAGTAGTCTCATCTGTAA
The DNA here is from genome assembly GCF_026225935.1 of Boleophthalmus pectinirostris. Classification (NCBI taxonomy): domain Eukaryota; kingdom Metazoa; phylum Chordata; class Actinopteri; order Gobiiformes; family Gobiidae; genus Boleophthalmus; species Boleophthalmus pectinirostris. Next base: position 31,853,722 of record NW_026571299.1, read on the forward strand.
CAAAGTCATTTCCTCAAAGTGCTTCATGTACCACAATTGAAAGAGGCAGCTGGTTGGTGGTTTAATGCCTACTCTAGCCAAGTTCAATGTGTCCTTGGGCAAAGCACTTTACAGACATTGCCTACAACAGCTACAGTTTGTGGTTAGTTGATTAAAAAAATGTTTTTGTTCCCTGCATTCAAGTCAGTATGATAATAAATAAAACACACAATCCAGTTAGCCAAGAACCGAGCAAGAACATACTTCTGAATGTAGTATTTTGCAGTAGTCCAATATGTCTAATGCCTGGGCGATTCAAATGATGATCGCAAAATGATAGAAAAGATCAGCCATGTCAAACTCACGGGATCAAATGTGGCACAGAATATAATTATATTTGGCCTCTGAGATCGTATCAAATATGTATTAGAGCTGGCCCGCTGGCTACAGATAGGCTATAGAGACATTATTTAATTAAAATGTTGTTATTATTTTATATTATGCTTGTTCTGGATTCAATGTTTAAGCAAAACTATTATTAAACATTTATTTTAATAAGAAAAGGGTTAGCATTACATATCTCGAAAGAAGAGAAAACATGCAGATGTTGTTGAAATTTTTCAATAAATATTTAGTTTGGCATACGACTTAGTCCCAGTTTTTAATTTTGGCCCGCTATGAATTTGAGTTTGACACCCCTGGGTAAGATCATAGAAATTAATTCTGCTACATTTAATAAACAATGGACAATGTAACTTTTCTGGTGGGGGTCTGCTACTTACTTGTATTCATGGAAATATTTATGCCGTTCTGCAGAACATTCACGGGAAAGCAAACATTGTCATGGAGATAAGCTGGTGATAGATCTTCCACCAGGAAAGTTACACTGTTTGCCTTTTGTTCAGACTTTTATTGGAAATGTTTAGTGAAAAAAAACAAAATAAACAACTAAAAATGTTCTATCTGATTTGAAATGTTTTGCATCTTTACTGTAAAATCCAACAAACACAAATCCATTTAATACTTAATTCTTCAATAAAACGTGACCTTACTTGCGCAAAATTGAGAAAGAAAAGTTGCTTGTGGTCCATGTCTAACCCTGGCAGCCGAGGCTCCTCTCCCTCTGTTTCAACCCACTTCAGATAGGCCTGTAACAAACAATGAAACAAGATACTGCTAATTACACAATCTGCTGTACCAATAAAGAGCTTTTATAATGGAGTTTTATGGGAAATGTCAAACCTTATAAGCCTGACGCACTCCTCCGTTATCTGCTATGTTTTCTCCTAAAGTGCTGATGCCGCTAACCTGAAATACCCCCACACAGAAAAGAACGGTGGTGTTAAAGCACTTTATACAATTTCATATTTAAAAGTCCTATATCAAGTAAAATTGACTCTTGTGAGCTTCAAGGCAAGTTTTTGTTACCTCATCAAAAACATACCTGGAGTGATGTTTTGTTTCATTCACACTTTGAGTAACCTTTTATTTTTAGTCTGTCTACATCTCAGCTCAGAATGCTCTGTTCCACCATGTGATGTCATGATGCAGTATTTTTCAGGTTAAGAGCTACCGTTCACCAGCTACTGTTCATCGGAAATTCTAGGATGTATGGAGTCAAGGTGGCACAGCTTAAATATGCAGGGTTTGTGTGCTATGTGACTTAACCCCACTCCGGGTATGTTTACGATGAGGATACAACATTATAACAGATTTGAAAATAACATAATACGGGGCCTTTAAAGATCAAAATGTAAATCTCAGTGATGAAAACAGAAACTTGAATTGAGAATCTGAAATATTTTTATTCTAGGAAACAAATAGGTGAAAATTATTAGAAACAAGGGTAAGAAATTTGTAAAGTTCCACAATTCAGAAAAAATATGTAATTACATTTAAAAGAATTGTAGTTTTAAACCCTAGAAAAGGAAGTAATAGTGGAAATGTCAATGTTGATCTAAATCATGGCAATATTTGAACAAAGATTATCAAAAAGGGCAACTAATATTATTTTTTTATTGTTGTGGGATCACATTCAGTCTCTGTAATTTTCTAAATGTCTCTGTCCCAAGATTTCCTTTGTGTTCAGCCTTGCACTGCTTTATCACATCCAAGCCAAAAGGTCACAATACTATTTTGGGATTACATTTGAGAAAGAAAGGTTAGAAATACATTCTGTCATGTTATTTCCGACCTTAATACAGGACAGAACTTTGAAATATTTATAAAAAATTTATATATATATATATATATATATATATATATATATATATATATATATATACACATATATATATATATACATATATATATACACATATATACATATATACACATATTTATTTTTTAAAAGAAAGAAAAACCTCAAATGAACAGTCAGTTTTAACAACAATAATTTTTTTTTATTTTTTATTTTTTTAAATTTTTTTCAATAAAATTCTATAGTTAAAATCTTACATTTTGTCCGCCTGCAAGTTTCCAGATAAAGTTGCCGTATTGTTGCACCATGCACTGAGACTGGTCTTTAAAATGCTCTGCTGAGTAGTTACTCCACCAGTTAAGCATGTTTCCATCTTTGTCAAAATTCCGCCCTGCAAGAAAAATAAACCAAAAAAATGTTTTATTCAACAGCAATTTTTATCATACTGACAATATTTAGAAGTCATTGTAATCTTCCATAAGGTTAAGATACACTTTAATGCCTGTAGGGAATTTTGTCTTTTTCACTCATCCTTCCCCATTCCAGTTAATAAAACAATTTACAATCAGGCAACTACACTCACACAAAAGCATAAATAAAACCTAAAAATCAAGTCTGGAATATAGTGAACAAGTTGCTATGCAGTAGATATCTCACCATTGTCATCAAATCCATGCGTAATTTCATGTCCAATGACCATTCCTATTCCTCCAAAGTTCAGAGCCTGGTGTTGGTGTTTACTGAAGAAAGGTGGCTGCAGGATCCCAGCTGGAAATACTTAAACAAAAACAAGAGAATTAAGTTTAGTGAGATGTTGGCTTTTATTATTATCTGATTTTTGGAGTTATCAGATTATTGAAATGTCAGAAAACAGTTACATCTGATGTGATAAGCTGCTTTCTTTTTGTATGCTTGCATGCAAACTAATAATGTGGCAAAGCCAAAAAACAAAGAGGGAAAAGAAAAAAATTAAGCTATTTTAAAATTAATTGTGCCTTGTCTTCCAAAGGCAACTGGTCCTCTAAAAATCTATTGATTAACAGACAAAAGTCACTACATGTTTTTGATGATCAGGTTTCTTTTGTACCATACACGAAAAATCTGATCTAATTACGGAGTTATTATTACAGAGACAAACATCATTAAAACATTCAAAGTGGTCTGATTCTTACCAATTTGATTTCTATTTGGAGAATAAAATGCATTGACCACTGCAGCGCCAATGATCCACCTAAAAAGACATTGTGCAATGAAGTAAGAGCAAATACCGTAAGCAATCACATATTTGGCATGTAACATTATACAAGTGGACTAATCAAGTTAAAATCTACCCCCAAGTACAATTCCTTCATGATGTTTTTGGCTACAGCTACAGCCCTGTTTAAACTGGGTCTTACAGGTCAGGGTCCACTGGCTCTCGGAGTTTCTTCAGACTCTTCTGAGCTTCAGAACGCTGGTTTTCCAGGATGTTCTCAAAATAATGCTCTACACTGAAGTTTAACTGAAATCATAATAAATAAGTTAAGTTAAGTTAAGTTAGTTTAATTAAACCAATGTATGTGCTGTAGAAAAGTATATTGTGAACTGGGGTATTTGGTATTTACATGGCTGTATTCCTGGTCAAGTTTCTGGTTGTTCTCTTGTAGAATGTGGTCTGGATAGCCAATGTGTTCCTTTATTGACATTGCCTATAAAATGTAAGAATTATAGTAAAATATATCATAAAATATGAATACATTCAAAATATAAAAGAAACAATATATTGTCAACACTCAAAATAATCAAGAAATAAAACATTACACAAGACTATTGATTTCATATCCTCTTGTCTTTTATAAAGAATGCATTCACATGTCCTAGTTTAGATCTAGTTTGATGCTGGTTTGAGTAGTCCAACAATAGACTTGGCTTGATCCTGTTTTAGTACTGGTCTAGCCTCGGGTCTAGTCCAGGTTTAGTTCCTACTTACTTTTAGCCTCAATTACAATGTGGTGACTGTGCTAGCTTGAATACACCCCAATTAACTTAGTCTTTGTGTGGACCAGTATCCAATTTCAATATCCTTCTGCCAATATAGTCACCCTTCCAGCAGCTGTACCTCTGATTTTCTCATTCCTAAATCTTTTCACTAGCTCCACCATACATATAACTGGTCTCTCCACGATACTGTACAATTTTACCTTTTCTCGCGCCTTCTCTTTTGATGGTGTGTCCATCCAGCTCAGCTCCTCCAGTGTCTCCACATAAGCTTGTTGGATTTTGACAATAAGATCACTAACCTAAAAACAATTATCATTATTTTTATATATATATTATATATATACATATATATATATATATATATATATATACATATATATACACACACATACATACATATACATATATACATAAACACATTACATTACAGTACATATACTTTATAGAGTTTTAGACCTCACCATCCTTTTGCTCTCTCCAGCAAAGGTCTCCCTCACATATAAAGCCCCTACTGCATTTTCCATGCTGTTCTGGATGTATCGGACACACTCTCGCCACCAGGCATCCTCCACGGTCGTGCCATAAAGAGCCTGACGAATACAAATAAATCTATGATTACTTTAAAAAGAGACAGTATTTTTTTATTTGACTGTCCAGCCAAGACTGCACTCTTTTACCAATCAGTGAAACACAGGGTCCAATCAAAACAAACATGGTATCTTACATGTAAAAAAAAATTAATGTGTAAAAGTATTACATTTAGTTTGGAATGATACAAGAATATTCCAAAGAGACTGAAAGACACATGCTACAAATTAGTGAGAGCACGTCCTAAAATTAGACAGTTGTCTGATTCATTTCGTGGTCTTGTTCCAGACTCTCTTGCATTCAGACAGAAAGAACAAGTGACTGCCTTGCCAGGCAATGGCCAAAACTGAGAAAATTGAGGAATAACTTTAACCTTGAGCCAATGGACATTAGTTCTGCATGTTATTGTACCTCTATGTTCATGGTATTACTTGAGCTTTAATGAGTTAGGGTTATACAGTTCCCTGTTATGGTATTTCATATATAATACATAATTGTATTGTATTGAATATAATTCATAATTGTTTTCATAAACAATATGTTCAATTGTGTGTATACACTGACCAACTTAAAAACATCAGTAGGATTTAGATTCCACCCTCTACGCAGGTTTAGTTCATTAGAGCCTAGTACCTTTCTGTATCGTGCTCGGGCATCTTTGAATCTGCGACTCAAACTGTTCACTCTGTCAATGATGAGCTGCCATGTGAGGTAGTTCTGCATAGTTCTACAATAACAACCACAAGAACACTTTTAATTTGCAGTGTATAAAATGTGACACCTAACTAACCTAAATCTGATTAAACTGACCTGACACTGTGTCGTGACAAGACTTCATTCATCTTCTCAAGATAGGGGGCGCTGTAAACCACCACCTCCTCCTCAGACTGGATTTCCACTGACACACTGGAGAGGACGCCCTGGATAAATCTGGTCCAATTAAATCCCTACAAAAAAGAGAGAGAAAAAATGTTTAACAGTGTTACTCTGTAGCATTACAAATCCAGCATTCAAAGTAACTTTTTATATTATTATATTTATTTAGATATAAACTGACTTCCACAAACCAAGAATACAGTCCCAAATCATTCAGCCATCAATATGTGGCCTGTACTTACTGCTCTAAAATAGTAAAATTGATTGAAAATTGATATGTTATCATTAGAAATCAATAGTTTTTTTTTTTTTTTTTTTAAGGTGGACTATGTAACCTTTCTGGTGGAAGGTCCCTCACCTGCATATATCCATAGAGAAGTTATTGCTTTGCCTGAAATGTTCCACAGTATGGCATTAAACCTTTCAATGTAAAATGTATTTAATTACATGTGCTCTTTTTACCTTGAAAAACATGCATTCTCATTGTGCAGTGTTGACTCTCCACAGATCTGACCAGTAACTTGGTGGTGTAACATGCTTGTCTCCATGGAGACACACAACTTTTAATACCATACTGTGGAACCTTTCAGACAAAGAAATATCATCTCTATATGGTGAACTATCCACCAGAAAAGTTAGAGTGTGCTTTTAACTAAACTCCCTCCTTTGCAATGTACATGACTACCTGTGACAGATGGTCATATTACAGGTCTTAATATTACCCAAGCGGTGCATGGTCCAGGCCAATTACAATATCCATTAGTCGCATTCAATTTGCAGTCCATTTGTTATTTAAATATGACAGTAGTTAATGAAAATCTTGCCCATGTAAAATCATTCTCACGTTAAAGCTGTACGTGCTCTGCAGCTCGCTCAGTGTCATCTTGTTGTAGAGGACAGTAACGTCTTGGCGCTCCTCGGCTGGAGATGTGGCCTGCACAAAAAAAAGCTAATTTTTAGCTATATAGTTTTTCTATTATTAAACAACAAGATAAATTCTTATTATTAGACATATACATAAAAAATACAGTCAACCCAAACATTCAAATTTACATATCACATTGAATCATTAAATCCATTAATCACTCTGCTCACGACAGCTACAGACTCGGGCTAAAAGCTTGGCACTCATCCTGGGTTTATACTCAATGTGCCCCCAATCTCCCATTTACTGGAAGCTTTAATAACTTGCTCATTTTTCATCTTGTCACAGTGCATTTTCCTGAGATTCATCTCCTGTTATGGCTGGCACTCACGTTTGCGATGTCTGTTTCCAGCTCCAGAACTTGGATCATCTCATCCCAAACCCTCTCGTCGTCCTGAGTCAAATTCCGATCCTCACGAGTAATTCTGGCAATCGAAGCCATGAAGTGGAGGTACGCCTCTCGTACCTGTGGGGTAATACAAACAAATATGAATATGTATAATATGCAATGACTGACAATTTAATTAGGTACAGTAATTTGGTTGTTTGGCAATGCAAACAACCTGTCAGCCAATTACATCGCAGCGACTCAATCTGACCAGTGATGAAGATTAATTGTTGTATTAAACAATTTCTTCACTGTCTTTACGAGAACAGACAAACTTGTGTCCATAAATGTACCCAATGGCAAGAGCCATTTCACCAAATACGAGAACACATAGAAAACAATGTGAACTTGAAATTTGCAACATAAATTAACTTATCATAAATCATATTCATATTATATTACTCTGGGGTTACATGCACGTTTAAATCTTAAGTGCATATGGTCAGTGTGCCCTTGGGCAAATTTCGTCGTCATTGTAAACAAAATATACATATGTGATAGAGCTGTTGTAGTTCTTTAGTCATTTAGATGATTAACCGGTCAACCTATTTTTTTTTATAGTGGACTGGCTATTTTATTATTATCCAAGGACCACAGCAGAAAGGAGAATGCATGGAGTGAGTTTGCAGGAGTTTTGAGAGTGACTAAACAGTTTAATCTGCTTTTTCACTTTTTCTCATTTACTTGTACTTTACTGTGTACATGGTTGTTTTTGTAAAGTTTCTAAACTCTAGCCAATGCCACACCACATCTTCTTTTAGTCAAATAATCAATGCACAGGGTATGTCTTCAGCAGCCTATAGCCTTAATATGTGGAGGAAGGTTTAATAGTGCAAAATAACACAATGCTATCTGGAAGGGATTGGCAAAAATGTAATAAAAAATGTATTGCATTGCTGAAAACATTTTAATGCAGGTCACTTCGTTAGGTCAAAGGTATACCTAATAAAGTAACCACTGTATGTGTATTTTCATCAGTATCAAAACATAAAATAAAGTATAACCTTTTTGTAGTTCCCATCATTGAAGTAATAGTCTCTTGATGGCATTCCCAGTCCTGGCTGATCAATCTGGACATTTCAAAATAACAAAATGATTAAAAACAACCTCTCAGACTTCACTCCCCGACTCCTCTGTCTTCTTAGCTTTGGTCTTACATAGATGATATGTTTCTGCGAGTCACGGTCGTCTGTCCACACGTACATGTCCAGTACAACCTTCTTGTGAAACCGAGCTGTGAGGGTGGCAAGAGTGTCCTCCAAGCTCCAAATTTCCTCTGAAAATTACACCAAGAAGAGACAACTTTACACCATCCTGAATACAGAGACCTATTGCTTCTCTTGCACTTTTTACAGTGAGTAAATCCCTATGTTCAGTAATTCTGTTTAATCTGCAGTCAATGATTACGTTTAATTAAAGTGGCCTAGAGCTGAGGAAGTGCAGACTACGCTATATTAAGGAACGGCCTCTTGAATGAGAATACCTGAATACTGAATTTGTTTCCCAGCACAAAGCTTTTAAAAGGATAATTCGAGCGAGTTTGTAGGTAGATGTGGTAGAGTAGCCATAGGTTGTTCTACGTACTTCAAATAATATTATTAAGTAGAAGTACAAAATAGTTACACTGTTACTCAGTAAAATGTATTACTCAAGCAAGCGTAAAATTTAAATATTTTCATTAAATGCAGATGAAAACATAAATTTCTTTTGGAATTAAGAAAGTATATTCATACAAAATGCTTCTCAAGTAAATGTAGCTGATATAGGCATCCCAATAAGCCAATCTTCAAATTGCATGTTTATCACTCAAACACAGTGGTTGAGGGTAAATTGTTTGGTGAGGATAAACCATTTTATCGCAGTGTGATTTCAAACCACTGACATTACAGTGATTGCATGGTTTAAAATACATAAAGAGTAAACTGGCTGTAAAGCAATTTTATGGTTAATTGCTCTTGTATTCCAGGAAATTCATCTAGCACATATTAGATCCAGCTAACCAACCACCAAACCATATTAGTTATAATGACATGACACGGGAGGGTGTTTATATTTATGCACAGAAAATCACATATCTAATCTGTGAGAAACTGAGCATCATATCTAACACACACCAATACAATAGGCTATGTATGACTTAAAACCGAAGATCTTTTCCCAGTGTATTTGAGCAAAATTTGCCCTGTACAGATATAGCTCTTAAGGTCAAAATAGTGTTTTATTGTCCAGTAATCAAGAAGTGCACGTTAGCATGCGTTGTTAGGTTTACCTTCACAACTCTGCGCTGGTGTCCGAGAGTTGTCAAAAGTGAGGAATAAGTGAGCATTAACTCTGGACCACTGCAAACCTTTTAAACTAATTCTGTTTATCACATTTTTGAGAAAGTACAAAATCAAGTACAGTGCTTTTAACACCTTTTTTTGTTCATTCTATTCAGTCAAACAGTTGAGTTAAAAGTACTCCATAATTGTTGGAATGTGAAATACTAACTTTCATAAAGCACTAATAGCAAATAACTCATTGAATATTCTGAAGCAAGTTAAGATGAGGCAGTTCACTTTTAAATATCAAAAACAACATCATCCAACTCCTTTGCAAATCTTCTTAAATACCTGTTGTGTTGCTCCAGTCATCAGATGCTACAGGCCAGTCTCCTATACTGTCTATAAGTTTGAGTAGAGGTTGAGAATCTCTTTGCTCTATTAGACCTGTGGGTAAAAACAAACAAACAAACAAACAAAAAAACATTAATGATACTATTTACAGCCATCTTTTTAATCATTAGTTTGTTATCACTTCTCACTTTCATTCATGCAGGAGTTGTAAAGCACTTTGGCCTTTCTGATGGCATCTCTGTCTTGGTCGCTTGGTGTTTCCAGAGCACCTGAGAAATGAAAAATGAAAAATGAATGAAGGGTCTGAACACTGGTGGAGGAGAGGAGGAGGAGGAAATGGAGATGGATGGTTCGGCTGCTGCGGTGGAGACAGGGTGAGGAGGGTAGTAAGCACAAAGCTGAAATGCCAGGATCAGGGTTGCCAGATTTTCAGAGAACAATAAACAACCGAGCAGTGACCTGAACACAAATATAAGTAGCAAGTCAAATGTTGTGTGTTATAGCTGAACAAGCACAAATGTGTATACTTTTAATGACAGACTCACAGGGCATTTTGATGCCCATGAGTTTTAGCCCTGTTCACTTAGTCCTTTCTGCAACTGTGATATTGCACATAACAACTAGTTTTTTTTCACTACTGAAAATGTACCATGATCGGGAATCAAGTGTCTGGGATAGTATCAGGCAGTTGTTTCCCATGACTCTTAGTGAACAGTGGCCCTGATTGGACAAAAATAGGTGACCGTGTCAGTACCTGAATTAGATGACACACAACAAAATGCTTTGTGAAATATATCAAATATGTACTGCAGTCTCAATTTAAATCTTATTTAGCTGATTTTACAATACAATGCATGATGTAAATGGCAATTTATCTCGACTAGAATAAAGTAACAGCATTTCACATTTAGTAGGCTTATTATTATTTTTAATACGTATTGGATAGAAATAACTGTGACCTGAATAATCCAGATTAATCAATTAACCTTGACATATTTATCCATCAATATTAGCACAGACCTTTGAGGACAATCTCGAGTTTGTCTCGCAGGATGTCAAAGACACTATGTCTGGAGCTGGTCTCTGGGATGACATGCCGCTCTAACCAGCCCCCACAAGCAAACTGGTAAAAGTTCTCACAGGGCTTCACCGAGCTGTCCATGTTCTGTAGCAGACGTGCAGCTGAAACAAAATCAAGAAGGATGGGATTAGCAAAGTAAGATATGAGCAAGAGTCCTAGTTTATCCATGTGCCGTCTAAGCAAGATGTTAAAAGTATTCTATGTTATAATGTTATTTCCTCATCAAAAACATACCTCTTTTGAGTTTTGTTTTGTTGCATTCCCACATTTAACACACAAGAGAGTAATTCTCTCAAACAGAAACACTTTGTTCTACTTTGTGATGTCATAGGGTAATAAGTGCTCCACTGTGTGTTTAAACTCTATTCACCTTCACTAGAATAATTTGGATGATTTCAGCCTTGGATTTGCCAATCTCTACTGAACTGAAGGTAAACTTGAAAACTACCACTACATGACATCACAAGATGGAACAGAGCATTTTGAGCTTTAGAGAAGGTTTACTCGAGTGACTGTGTGAATGAAACAATTTTGGATGTGTTTTTGAGGAGGTAACAGCATTATAACATGACTTACAGCTCACAAGAATCCATTTTGTGTAATACAGCACCTTTAAGATTTTGATTCTAAACACAAATAAGGTTATCTTACAGATACTTTACAAGTACAGGTACTTTATTATTCCATTGTAAGGGAAATTCATTTTCTGTTTTTGACCAATCCTCCTTCTGGGGCTAACTTATCAGGAGCAGTGAGCCGTGTTCTGTGTTGATGGGGGGAAACGGAGTGCCCAGAAGAAACCCACCAGACAGGTGGTGAAACATGGAAAAGCTGTAGCAAATGAGCAAATGTGAGCTGTCGTAAATAAAATGTCAGTATGATCACTCACCTGCAGTAACACAGTCAGCGGTGGTACAAACATTGTCTGAGCTCAAGTGATCCTGTTGACCTAAAAAAAAAAAAAAGATAATTTTGAAGTCATTACAGTCAGAAAAGATACAATATCTGTGGTTATAGAGTGCACAGAAACGTCAGTAATCTGTCACTCAGTTTACCATTTCATGCCATTATAGGGTCATAAAGGCACAAACCTCCATAGATGACCATGCCAAACTATTATTTTATTTTGATAGGTTTTTCTGTCATGCAGCTGTCAGATTGTACAATGACCAGTGCTAGTCCTGTACATGTGTCCTACACCTGTAGTAATCATGTGCAGCAACTGTCAAATAATGTGAATCACCAAATACACTGGAGTCATTTTAGCAGTTATTTAATGTTGTCCATATGCTGTACTGTACATAACCATATTCATAACCACTTACACTGTACATAATAGTGTTTAGCTTTATAATTTAAGCAGCAACAATAAAAACAAAGTATGGAACATTTACGATGGAGATAGATCCTTTTTATGCTAATCTGTGGAAAATTCCAGACACGTTGAAGACAGGCAGGTAGTGTGTCTGCATTGCAATCAAAAAAGTGACAAGTCTGGTCTGTGGAGAGAAGCCCCCTCACCACAAAGGTACATGCTTTTCATTCTTTAAGAACACCCATAATGACACCCATAAGGACAAAATGACTTTATTTTTAAATCTTATGCTGAGGGGCTTATGCGGCGTAAATGAGGCGTAACTAAAGTGGCCTATATTTTAATGTTCTCATTAAATAGTGATATTTCTATTCTATTTTTGCAGTTATTCATCTTTATTTTTGACATTGTATTCTATCCTCCTGCTGTCCCTGTACTTTGTATTGCAACACTGAAATTTGGGGCAAATAAAGGTTATTTTATCTATTCTTACTGTTTTTAGGTCGGAAAAACACATCTAAAGCTATGGAGATGTACCTGTAAGTGTGGAACCCTTGGACTCCCTCGCCACACTCGGCCTGCTAGATTGCTCTGAGGAAGAAGAATAAAATTTGCAGACAGAAAGAGGTAATGTTAGAAGTAAGTAGCTGTGATTAAAGTGTTTTTGTAGACAGTCTAGCACGACAGACTGCAGGTTTCACAGAGGGGGCTTCAAATTCGCTGTAATGATAGGTTATTCAATAGTATGCTTTGGTATTAAACATAATGTTATTTTTACCACCAATCATTGCAAAGGGGCCTCCAGAACATCAGACAGGTATGACATAATATTAAAAGAGTAAAAACCAAAATGTTATGCAATGAAAGCACTGTTTTGGGGGCACATGTATCCCCCATTCCCATCATTGTTATATAACCAGTAAGTCCAATTGTGAATGATTGATGATGGTCAGAGGGGCATATCTGTCAGCCTGCTCCATTGAGTGTGGAGTGAATGTATATTGTGAACATAATACGCTTATCTCTCATCTCTGCAAACTGTTCAGTCCCATGTTGTTAATGTTTTACCTTTCACTGCCGATGTGTAGAGCACCACGAGTCCAGCAAGGGCACAGCTGACCAGCAGCAGGAGCACAGACAGCCCAATCTCAGCCGCGGTCCAGCGGTGTTTCCCAGGTTTACTAGATTTCTCCATGATGTCCATTTGACTTTCAGATTTGCCCATTCTCCTGAGTGCGGACTGAGGAGCAGGACACAAAGTGAGTTAGAGTGGTATTCTGTGTTTCAGGTATCTCTAAGCACACAAGATGAAGGGATACCTATTTCTTCAAACTACAAGATATATTGTGTCCATATATGTATAAAATATGACATCAGGTTAAGCACTTCATATTTCACTCTTCTTGCAAATATCATTGTCTTTGAAAATTTTTGAAATCTGTACTTTAAAAAGGTAGAGGGTCTGTCACCTGCTTGTCTTCATGGAGATGTTTTTGCTTTGCCTAGAATGCTCCACAGTATGGCATTAATCTTACCTATCTCCATGGAGACAGCAGATGGAGCCATTAGGCCACTCTGTGGTAGCATACCCCCCACCAGAAAAGTTACACAATATACTGTTCAAACATAAATCTAAAAGCAATCAATGTGTCAGAAAACTTGCAAAATGGATATTGTTCAGCTGTAGTTGAGTCTATCTTTATGTCAAGTTGGCACTTAAACCTGCTCAGACAGTTACTAATGGACACTGTCTTAATGCTTATTATTATTATCAACTATCAAATTAATAAGGAACTCACACCTATCAACATAATGACATAAGTCTCTTTAAGTTTAAAGTGATAATACATAACTTTCTTGGGGTGGAAGTTCAACTGCATCATTCCATGAAAACAGAAAATTAAAACGATACTTCTGAACTTTCTCCATGGAGATAGTTAATTTTTATGTCATATGCTACATAAAAACATGTTTTTATTTTGATCTGTTAATTGGCAAAAAAGTTACATAATGTGTCTTTAAAGTTAGTATTCAGAAAAGAATATTAGAAGTCTATTTAATGTCCACATAGTCTCTGTGTGTGTATATGTGTGTGCGAGTGGGCTGATCCATCTGTAAACAGGAGGCAGCTGAACCACAGTGAATGCCCAACACCTACAACTTCAGCGTTCAGTGTTATTGCACAACAGTCTGTCACTTTTCACACATCGCTCAAACATACTTAAAGCTGCATGAAGAAAATACATTTAGGCAAGCTCACAAGCAAAAGCAATAGTGGCCAGTATTTTGTTTAAAATCTGTAGCTTAGGCTTAATCATTTTTGCTCTGAGCTATAATTGGATAAATGCATTTCCATAGTTTTTCAATTTATATTAAAACAAATGAGAAAATTAGAAAAAAAGCCTTTACTTTTATTACTCTTAGGTTATTGTTACCTCTCTGCCACTTGATGCATCATATAGACATGTAAAACACATAGAAGCACCCTTTATAATACACAAATCCATCAAATTCATCATTGCAAGCTCAGTAAACCACTAACTATCATGAAGAATCCCATCTAAAATCAAATATACCAAAGGAATTTTAACATTAGAATGCATGTCAAATACAAAACCCTATTGGAACAAATAAATACATATATATATAATAAAATCATATATAATAACAATATAATAAAATCAAGTGAGTGACCAAGGCATTTACAACACTTTCTTGTGTATTAAAATCACTGATAATTAAGACTAATTCACAAAATGGGAGAACAGATGATCTTCTGTTGAATAGTGATCTCATTCCCATGGCGATATGTTATTTTAATTAAATCGCCATATTGTGATTCAGAAGTTTTCTCCTGAATGCAGCTCTATGTTCAAACTAAAACTGTTTTCCCCACCCAGTCCTCTTATTGTTCAGCCACAGCAATGTCCTTGGTGGATTTAACCAATTGCAATGATGTAAACTTTCAGAAGAAGCCTATATAAAGAATGTATAAAGGTAACTTTTACATTAGTTTAGTTTAGTCTTTATTTGAAGGGACAATGTACAGAGACATTAAGATCCAGATTATAGTTAAATAGCTAGTTTCTATTTCCAGTCCCTGATTTACACAAATAAACTATACAGTGCAATTACATTCAGTCAAATACAATTCACACTGTCCACTCTCCGACCCACACACTCACACAATATCACAGATGTAGCCTACAATGCCACCACAAACTTCAAAAAGCATTAGGTACTTACAAAATCATGAGCTTCATATTAAAACATACATATTAAGGTACCATTTCTACATGAATCTTGATCTGTCTTCAAAAAATCATATCATCATATATTTGGCATATTTTCATCCTAGTCTCAATAAAAAAGTTTAAACTTAAAGGTGCATTGCGTAACTTTACTAGAATAGTTTCTAGTAGAGGATTTGTTTCAATGGAGATGCTACTGCTTTGGGCTGATATGTTCTACTAGAGTATGGGAATAAAAATATATATCTCCATGGAGACGTCACCACAAGTTACTGCAAATCTGCAAAGAGGCAACCCCAGTAACAGTTTTTTTCAATTAAGGCTACGTTTATGTGATGACGGTCTGAACAGAAGACACAAAAGTGGCATCCCGTATTCACTTTATATTCCGTGTTTAGACGAACATTTTTTTGGGAGGAAATCTGCGTGCATACTGTGACGCAAAAGTGTGTGGAATTCAACTGGGTGTGTATGCCAGGCGGCTAGGTGGTACTGTGATACACTATCACGTCGCATACACAACGTGAGCAGATCTGACCAGACTTTTGCGTCCTGGGCACTGTAAACAGAAACACTACATAGAGTGTATTCAACTTTTACACTCTGAAGGGTGGTCTCAGATTTTTGCATTTTTAGTCCCCAAAAACAGCGTCACTGTCTAAACAAAAGGCACTTCTGATAAAATATTTTGTCGTTTTTACCCACAAGCGCCGTCATGTAATCAGGCCCTAAAAGATCCATAATGTACTAAATGCTACATAGATGTTTAATGCTACAGTATACTATGTCACATTCTAGGCAAAGCAATAAAATATTCATGCAGACAAGCAGGTGACAGACCAGAAAAGTTTCGCAGTGCACCTTTAAAAAACAACAAGTCCCTGCAGTTTGATATCGTCTTTGAATTTCATGAGTTCCATAAAAACGCATTTGTATTCAGTAATAGGGACAGTTAAGGACTCTACCCTCTCGGGAGGTTCACTGTGTTCTGAAGCTGACACACTGCTGTTAACTGTGCAGTACTTTGTTATTGTTCTGGTCCACTTTTTGAAACTTGCACAACTTTTCTCTGAAGTCAAAGCACACTGCAGTTCAAAGAAATCATCAAAAAAAGTGAGGATCACAACAAAATGTCCCCACATAAATAAATAAATGCTTTGCGGTTGTTTTCATGTCAGCTCTGTGAGATTTTAATTTCCTAAACATAAATAATACAGACTTACAGTAGCTTAACTTTATTGTCCACCATAGTTGAATTTTGTCTTTGGTTTACCATCACATGAACACATCACTCATAAAACTTTTACAGTTCAATAAATAAGTTATAAAATATTCACTGCATATAAAAGGAGTGTGCTGCATGTCCAAACTTGACACGATCCAACCACAGCTGCTAATTTGTAGCATATGTGTTTTACAAATGCAGAAGATATCTCCTCTCCAGTATTATTGTATCATTTAGAAAAAAATCTAAAACTCCTTATACCAAAGAGTTTGGGGGCTTTGGTTGTTGATTATGTAAAACTCTGCACTGTTTCTTAGCGCTTTATGTTTTTTACGTGGAAGCAGCCCAGTTTGTTTTTGATTCAAATTGAGCATGCGTCTCTCTGACTGGTTAATCCATCTGTCAATCACACCCTCTGAAATTAGGGAGACAGGATACAGCTTCAGATCTCATCTTTGTGAAGTTTTGTCAAAGCATCTGGTTGTGGTTGGCCAGGTAACTCCACAAACACACATACATTTCACCAGTGCTTATTTAACACTTGGCACAAATTAACCTTTGTACACCTTCTTTGTTACTAAATGCATTCTGTACCAGCGTCCTCATTATCTTAAATAAATGCCTGCCATTTATCACAAAAAATATTCCAATTTATTCTTCCAAAGTGTGAACTCTGCTCCAAACCACATGCTTTTATTGACTCTGGACCTCTTGATTAAAAAGACGCTTTCACGTTATTGATGAAATGACTGAATCTTGAACTTACACATCTCTATGGGAAGTAACATTTTACAATAAATTATAACGCTAAACACTAAACAAAAGTCATATTTATGCATGTCTTGAGTAAATGCATCACAGAAAACACTGTAATAATTCTGTGTACCATAAATATGATTGTAGTCTATATCTCCACTATGCATTTGGGTAGATAGATTTTTTGTACTTTTATATTGTCTTGTTACAGTTTTGATTTCCTTAAAATATATACCTGTTTGTCACTGCAAACTTGCCCATTATTTTGTATCAAGAGCTGCCGTCAGTACATTTCTCCATGAGATCATAAAATTATCTTCAGTACAAGTGACAATGATTTGCAAAATTTGAACTAAGTCTCAGCCATTTCTCCCAGAATTTAATTCAAAACAATATTAAATTGGTCTCTAAATGATGCTCAATTTGACACAAGATTTTCACAAATATGTAAGAACTGGAAGACAGAAAGTAAAAAAAGAAAATGACTGACTTGGTGAGGAGGAAAATACACCAGATTTGTGGTTGCTCCTGTAGCCTTGTCGACTGTGTCCAGAGTATGAAAATGTTGGGATAATAATGAGGTCAAATCAGGCCTTAAATACATGAAACATTTTAGATATTGGGACAAATTCAATAATAAACTTTTGCGTCACAGCAAAAGGCAACAGGCTCTTGAACTGTGATGTGACTGGAGATTACTAACAGGTGAGTACAAAGAGAGGGGTGGGGTTAAAAGGGGTCTGTGCTCTGGGATTGGTTTCTTAGTAATGTCAATCAGCTAATAACATGAGCATGTTAAGTATTTGCTGTTAGATTTCAACAAGCAGTTAACAATCTTTTTCATCTATATGAAGAACTAAACACTTACATTTTAGTGGCAACTTAGGTCTCATCTACTAAATATAATGTAAACAGTGCCAAAAGTGTGAAAACATACACCCACATTTGGGAGTTATTTCTAACAGTGATGTACACTTCGTAAGGATGAAAAGATTTATAACTTTAAAACATACATATTGAGAGAGTGGCTGGAACATTGTAAATAAAAATATGACATTAATATTATGCTATTTTTATATACGCTATCTATTCCACCTTGTGATGTCATGTGGCAATAAAGGAAGTGCTCCACTGTGTTTTTAAACTCCTTACACCTTCACTAGAATCATATAGATTTCAGATGGTTTCAGCCATGTACTGAACAAAAGTCAAAAGATAATTGTTAACTTGAAAACTACCACTACATGTCATCACAAGGTAGAGCAGAGTGTTTTGAGATTTGGAGATGTAGACAGACTAATAATGCATGATTACTCATGTCCGAACAAAACATGAGTTTTTGAGGAGATAACAACATTCTAACATGCAAATTATGATTTCAAAATATTGTAAAACTCGATTAATGACATTTGAGTAGTTTATTGTCTTATTTGACTAAATTTCACTAACATATATACAGTTTTCATTTAAAATATCATTCAATTCTATTTTATTTTATTTTAAACTTGCTTTAGTACATGGGTAACCAGTTTTCACGCAATAGTTAAACAAACCTATGAATCCTTATTTATTTCCTTCACAGTGTCTCCTCTTTTTCAAGTATTTGTTTGTCCTTAAAAGTTACTCTTTTATGCACTGAACTATTGCCGGTTTTAAAATGCCTTATCACTTCCACCCAGAGCCCCACTACTGTGTTTATTGAATGTGGCAGCGACCGTCCAATCCTTAACAAAACCCTAAATTATCCATTACTGTCGTATCTCCTAGAAAATTCAGACCCAGAATAGGCTCTCCAGTTCAAAAGGGTGATTTCTATGCACAATAATTATAAAGGCTTGAACACAATATTGCAAATGAGCGTGAATTGCAGGGGACATTGACAATCAGTGTTGGCTTTCACTGGCATAGCGTTGCTCTATTCAAATGGAAGCACCTGTTTCTGTACACTCCAGTGCTGTTGCCCTATCATTAGGCCTGACAAGGGAAGCTCTAAATCACAGGTTCACACTGCCCTGCTCCATTACCCTGTGCTGATAAATACTCACAAATCTGGCAACACAGTAAAAGCAAGTGGAGAGAGGTTTTTAATATGAGCTGACCGAACAGAAATAAGCAAAGAAGTAAATTTTAAGGTACAGTACATTAAAGTTAAAGATGTGCTATGTAACTTTTCCGGTGAGTGATCTACTACTTTCTGGTCACCATGGAGATGTTCTTGCTTTTTTCAAGAATGGTCCACAGCATGACATTAAACTAAATGTTAAAGAAATTGCACTGCAGTGCTGTACCAAGTACACTCAATGCCACCTCAGTCCTTGTTATCTTGAACCTGTTATCACTGGTATAATACTCCCTACAACGGAAGCATACCTAGAGCCTCGACCAGACTGTGACTCGACTGGACTAGACTGAAATGGATAATTCCTCCTGCATTAGAACTCCACCATCATCCCTCTTCTCTTCAACTGTTTGACTACTTCAATTTATTCTACAACACAAATCTGTCTTGCATTTATTCCATAACATGTGCTTTTATTGCTAAAAGGATACCTTATGTTAAGGGATAACTTGAAAAACATCTGTCTTACAGAGAGCTGGATCACCTCACCAGATCTGACCTGTAACTTTGTCTGTTGGTAACAATAGCTTGTCTCCATGTATAAAGCTATACTGTGAAACATTCAGGCAAAAATAATAACATCAATATCATCAACATGTAGATGGCAGAACTTCAACCTGAAAAGTGCTGTGCACTTTTAATGTAGGTAATGCACTATCATTTGATTTGAAACAGATCCAATGATGGCGGATGGCTGGTTTGCTGTGGTGCAGTAGAAATTTTTTTGTAAAAGACAGATGTTTGGAGATAATGATGAGGATGAAGTACATCACTGCTCATGCTAGATGTTTGGGAGAAGGGACATGTATATATTGATCACCTTGTGGATCAATAAAGTTTGTCCAAGTCTAAGGATGGTCGTAGCTGGCTTTTTCTTTCACTTCCCAACAAGAGGGACCCAGGTTCAATTTTTCAGTTGTGCAAGTTTACATATTTCCCCAGTCTCAAGCTGAGGGATGCCAAATAGGCTAATACCCCTCAGAGCAAAAGATCTGTAGACTTGGAGTAGGTCTTGTGAAAAAACTAAAAACTGTCAAACTGAGTTAGAACAATATATAAAGTCAGTACTCTAAGACTAAAATTAAGAATGATTTTTATGGTGCACTATGCTGAATTGTTTTGATCTGCAAGTTGATGCAATTATAGTGAGTAATTATTAAAACTATTGTTGAAAACAACTTAAAGGTGCAGTAAGTAACAATAAACACAATCAAAATGAAAAAGTTACACACTGTGGCTTTAAGTAGCTTGAAAGATTTGACCTCACAAAAATATTTAAATCCATCCACACATGCCACAGTGACGCACGCAGGAGATAAAAACATGCATGTATTACATAAGTTGCAGCACAAATAGTTCTGGTTTCATTTATGTTCCTGTGAGCTAAAATTGTTTCACCACTAACATTTCTGACATGATACAATTACTGTCATTATAAGGACAAAGATGCAGCCACATAAACTGCCACAGTAGCGTCATACTTATTTTGTGGGTTACATTTTCCATTGTATTTTGAAAAACACCAGTTTACTTCCAAACCAAAGTCAAATCTCTTGGATCTATAAAGCTATCATGGGCAAAACTTGAATGCAATTACACTGCCTGGCTCCTATTCGACGACTCTGAAAATATAATTAAAACTTAAATATTGCTGGAGTTATTTATTGTGGCTTGACCTTAATGCCCTGCCACAAAAACACAACAAGAATGGTGCCAACAATAGTTTTCCTCATCTACAGTCTATTCACTAAGCACTGGTTGCAGTTTTTCTTCAATGACTTCAAGCTAAATAGATCTAAATTGATTTAAAAATGAAAATGGCAATAGTGAAAATATATACCACTGTGTTGAATGGATCATAAAAACATATTTTAAAAATCTTTCAAGATTAGACATACGATTTTTAATGAAACAAGCAAAATACCCAATTCTTTAACACACGGTTACAGTTGTCTTAGTTTGGATCATTAATAAAAATCACATGATGTTTCTTTGAATTAGTAATATTCTATTCCTATAGTATATAAAGAATACTTGGCTATTATCACATGTTGTTACTGCAATAGTAGTGGGGCACTATATGGCTGGAAAACTCATTTTGAAGTCACTATAGAAAACAGTGGGAGAGCTATATAGTTTTGTGGGAGTACTTATTAAGAAAAGGCTGTCAATCCATGATCTACACTATGTGCCAGTCCCCTCTGAAGTGGTAATGAGAATATTAAAATACTTTTCAAAATCTGAATTTTAAGCTGCAACATGATATACAAATACAAACTATAAAGTATGAGTAGAACAACAGTGGCAACACCACTGTCGCTGGACTGGCTTGTTTAGGTCAGTTGTGCTAATCCAAATGAGATTATATGTGGCTGGTTCAGTGACTGGTACTGCCCTTTGAAAACAGACCTAATTAACACTAACTATTCCAGCAATTTGGACTGGATTCTTACAGAAACAGTCAACAATAACACAACATTATCAAAACATCACATGCAACTTGTAGTCTTAAAGCTTGTCTGTGTAGTATGGGGAATGCTCCAATGGTTACAAATGAGACAAGCAGCTAAGAATAGGCAATGTTACAGATCAGATCTGTGGAGAGATGAGCTTGCTTACAGTAAAAATATACATTTTCATTGCATTATTTCATTGCTTTACCTTTAACACCTATAATTCAATAAAATATAGATGATGGCATACTTTGGAACATTCCAGGCTAAGCAATAAAATCTCCATGGAGACAAGCATTAGACAGATGCCAGCAATTTACCTACAGCACCTTTAAAAAAACATGAACCAAGAACCCAACCAGGTATGTTTTACATGAAGAATATTACAACAAAATCAGATTACATTCACTCAAATGTAGAATAATATTGCACTTTTCAACTGAACTATCTTTGACTATGGCCACATGTGGCTGTTTGAACTAGAAAATAGCTTCTCTGTCAGTTCACAATAACTATCTTGCAGAATTATTCCCAAGATCAAAGATTTTACGCAGTTATCTAATCTACTATTCCAAAAGCAACAATAATTTCCTGCGATCTGCATAAGACAGTATCATGATGATAATACTGTATATAAAATCAACTTCAAACATGTTCAAACTAGGGAGATTGCCGAACAACTGCCAGCAAACCTCTGATATTTTTCTGTTTTAAGCACACTGATCACTTCAGTCTTGATCTAATTTCATTAAAAACTATTTCAATGCAATGCATTTTTATCAAAACTACCATGGCAAACAGATAATAATAACTATGTCAACTATGTGATGAAGTCCTTCAGCATTATTAAATCAGGCCAGATAAACCATGATACCAAAATACGCAGAACCACAACTAATAATATTTTATGAGTAAAACCAACTTTCAAATTTCAAAAATACAACCAACCAAATGCAGAAGTTACAAAAATCATGTTCAAAATGTAATTGTAACTCACCTCAAGTTGATGTTGTTTCTAAATACTGCCTAAAACAACCAGAAATGTGGGCATCTTACCTCAGTTAATAAACACGTGTAAGTAAAAAAAAATCCATCAGAGTAAGATAACTTTCTACCTCACTTAAATAAGACACTTGTAAAGACAGCTGTGTTGCAAATTCTGTTCAAGTTGGAACTGTTTTAGGGGGTGGATAATACACTTCTAATGCACTTCTTTCTGCACCTTTTCATTCTCATTATTTTATATATAGTTTAAATAAATTAGACAAAAATAAAGGTGAAATTTTTTTTATAAAAGTGTACTCCCAGTGTGTGTTACCTGAGAAGGAGGACGGTGGAGGTCCCTGGGCCGATCTCCCACAGGCGCTGGTTTCTCTCACACCCCGCTGAGAGCCTCAGAGCTGGTGTGAGGAGAGAGAGAGCGCTGCTGCGGCTGCTCCGGTCCAACGCTCTGCTCCACCAACGACTGAGCAAATGAGTGACCAGGAGGAGAGCAAAAGGAGAGGGAGGGAGAGAGAGAGAGAGAGAAGGAGAGAGTGGGAGAGAGAGAGAAAGAGGAGAGAGGGAGGTGACAGCAACACAAGCACTACCAGATCATGTTTTGCAGACCAGGGTGAGTGTGGGGGAATGACTGTGGGATTTCTCTCCAAAGAAGCATTCAGGAGTCAGTTGCCACTTCAAGCCTGGACAAAATAGGAAAGTTGCATCAGGAAGGGCACCAGGTATAAAACCTATGCTCATCTTGTTCAGAGCAGGTGGTATTTTGTGGCAAGTTAACTGATTGCAAATTATAACATTCTGCAAGACATTACACATGATTTATACATATGTATTTATAAGTCACCCTCATGTGGGTTAAATGTCTTGCCCAATGACACAACATCAGCCTGCACTGAGATAAAACCTCTGTCCTCCTTACCACTGAGCCACTGCTTGTTCCATCTTTCTTACCTCTGGAATAAAATAAAAAATGTACTGACGTTTCACAATGCGTTGTTTCCCATTATTTAATTTCATTATTTCTATTTAAAAGCAGCCAGTTGAGAGAAAGACATACGTTTTCTTATATTTTTAATTGGTCAACATTATTACTTACTTTGACGGCCAGCAATCAACCCAAGTGTTCCAATATGAAACTGCTTTAAAGGTGCACTATGTAACTTTTTGGTTAGGGCTCCGTCACCTGCTTCTTTCTATGGATATGTCATTGCTCTGCCTGGAATGTTCCAGTATGACATAAAACTTCTTATTCTTTAGATTCATTCAATTACAGGTGGTTTTATAGCTCAAAAATACCTAGAAAAACAGGAATTATGACTGTGAGTCGCCTCTCCGCAGATCTGACCTGTAACTTGGTCTGGTATGGACTCCATGAAGATAGAAACATTAAATACCATACTGTGAAACATTCTAGACAAAGCAATAACATCTGCACAGTGAGAAGCATTTGATGGACCCTGCACCAGAAAAGTGACACAATGCAGCTTTAAGTCTATGTGAATGTCAAACCTGGAATTATGTAGGTATGCTTTTGTAATTTACAAGATTTAGATCCGTGTTTTATCTACACACCAGGACTTTCTTACCCTATTTCTTTCACATCCTTTGCATTGAAACAGTACACCTTTCCAGCTGCCACATTAGAGACTGGAGGTGAACTCTGGCCCTGAGTCAGATGGAAATAGCAGCCTCATTATCACCCCGATTAACCACGCTAATTAGCTCATAATAAAGAGAGAGAGGGGGCTGCACTGGTCAACCAACACTGTTCCGTCGTCCAGTCGGGTGGTGCCCCTGCTGCTGCCCAGAGGAGACCCAAACCAATGATAAAACCAGGATATAATGAGGTATATTTTATAGACTTACCCATTCAACCTTTTGGCATTCATTATTGATGATGTAAGAGGCTAAAAACCAGCCCGATAATTATCAACAGGACTGGTGAGAGTAGAGACAGTGGGAAGTCACGGTTGGCAACTGAGCTTCTTATTTATTCATGGGTCTTACTTAGCACTAAGGAGGAATTTTAAGTAACTATACAAACCCTGATATAATTATTTAATAAACACATGAGTAATATGCTATATCCTAATGTTATATGGGAAATTTGTACCTATTTCTGTACCTATTTTGTTCTAAAATAGTGTTAATCTCAGTTTCAATACAGTGGAGAAAGCAAGACACTCAACACTGATATCAATAACAAAATAACATTAAAAGTAAAATCTAGTTTAAGTATCAGTAAGTGAATACTGACAATCCTAGTCTAAAAACATATTTCATTGGGACAAGATTTGAATTGAGGTAAGTTGTATCTTTACAAGTTGTGAGCGGTTAACAGTAGTGGTTGATTACTGAATGAATGCTTGTTATATTTCACAGAGAGAAAAGACAGAAATGTACAACACACAGCACAGACAATTAAGCATTCAAAGGTCAAATAACTAATCAGCCTTTGATTGCTTAATCATAGACAAAGCCTGGCTGTTTCGTGAAATCCAAATCACGCTTCATTGTCCTCCCACCAGGACCATAAAGTGTATCTTACCCATAATGATGTTAACTTTATAATTTAATATTCCATAATGACTCCTCTTGGTGGGGTATTTATAAAGCACCTAACAAGCACAACTGGCTAATCCTCGTGTTAGACAGTAAAGAGCAAACCTACCTCAAGATATGGAGATGCTCCCCAGGGTGCTACACTGCTCCCACTGCTCCTGACAGGTTACCCAAAGCCTGCGGCATTGGAGGATGGGTCAAATGCAGAGGACATAGTTCCATAGAAAGACAAAGGTTCTGCCAGAAGTGAAACAAAAAACTGTTTTTAGCACAAGAAAAATTATAGGCAAGAAGTATCTTAAAACAAACAAAAAATATATCTATAGATGGTTTTCAGAATGACACATGAAGAATTAGCGCTTACCCATACAGTAGTTGCTGAATGCTTTGAGGTAGCATGTTCCTTACGTTACTTATGTAGCTATTTTTGAATGTGTGCTCTGTTTGTCTGTTGTTTAGTTTTCCTAGAAGTTTCCTTGAAGAATTGCGCCTGGTTACACACAAGCTCACAGAGGACTATATACTCAGCTGTGGACCACTATGAGGCTAATTATTATTAAGGGCTCTCCAATTGGATTATGGGAGACTGTTTTGCAGTGGCCTATGTTTATTTGCACACAGCCCTTTGACAAATACTGGACTGTGTCAGTTATGAGTGGATCTGACAAACAGCCTTGAAAGCTTTTTAATTAAGCTATTGTGGATACAGTAAACATTATGTGTTTGATGGAGGAAGCTGCTGAACTTCACTAAAAGCCTGAACCAGAAACATGTGCTTGGAAACGCTCTTGTGGCTGGAGGGTGCTCAGTTTCAAGGAATTGGTTGTTTTGAGAACATAAATGCTGAATAAGATCAAATAATACATACAGCTGATTTGCACGTGTTGCGCCGCATGGGAGGTAAAGAGAAGAATGGACAAGATGAATACATATTTCTCAGAGAGCAAGAACATGATTAATTGTGAAATGAAATGATAAAAAACACACATTCATTTACTATAACAAATGTGTTCAGTGCACTCCATTGAATTTCCATTAGTGAAAATGTTGCAGGTTAGAGCTTTCTTTCTCATTCAGTACACATGTCAGACATTGATACTTTCCAGCAACATCATGCTGGGAGTGTTCTACATGTATGTGTATAGTGGAATGTTTAGACGTTACCATGGTGACACTGTGCACACAATAGCAAACAGAGCCAAAAGAGTTTTACGATATTCTGAAAATCCAAGAAAAAATGCAAGAAGGATTTAAACAGCATATTTTCAGGAGGCTGTGATCAATACAAGGATTCAAGAACAAGTTTAATTTGAGTTTAATAGAGGTTCAGAGAGAGCAGTACACTCAGTTAGCATCACACCTCCTGGGAATGTTGATGACATCAGCTGCAAAGTATGAACAGATACAGTATGTCTGCTACTTTATACCAGCTACTATTGCTATATATTATCAAATCTACAGTCGTCTGATTTGCTTCATGAACAAGATTTTCTCAGACCAGTCGACTGCTCCTAAAATAAAAACATTGATTCTTGTCTGACACTAGTGGCCTGCACCTTTCCTTGGCCATGATTGCATTAGTTCCTCTACACAGACTCTTGACAGTTCACAGAATTTACCATCTTCCTTGATCCTGGGCCCAACACTGTGGCTATAGGCTCTGTGCTGATTTACCACACGTGTTTTATAGTGTTCGGGCAGGGCACATGTAGCTATTAAGAAGAGTAGACCTAGTGCTATCTAAATAGGCAGCTCACCAGCAGCCCAAGTCTGGCCCACGTCTCCAGCCAATAATTCACTGTCTATTTCTTGACCATTTGCAGGTGGACAGTGCTGAAGCTCCCCAGACTTGATAGTTAGATTCACTGCGTTTAACTCTCACTCTTACTCAAGATAAACAAAGCATGGCCCAGCATTAATGCACTGAGGGACAAATTCCTAACAAAAAAGCCATTTAAAGGAAAGTGTAATCTACTTATGCAGAGTCTGCTTCACTGAAAAGTATTAGGCCCCTATAGTGCGTAATGTCTGTGATGCTGTTCTCGTTACCAAATGCAGCATGATGTTAAGAGGACAAAAAACGAATGCAAGTTTATCTGTAACCTATAATCTGCCCACTGATTTATAGGTAACTTTTAATGAAATGAAATGAAAACCGTTATCAATAATGACCCCGAAAAAGGGACCAAAGCCGCCCCTTAGTGCACATAAATTGTTTTGTTGTTTCAAACTCAACAACTCACAATTCAGACAACTAACTATGGTGCCTAAAAATAAAACATTGGGAACACTGTGACACTGTAGGCTATTAAGTCATTGTGCAGACCAAAATTACATAAATACCTATAAACTATTTTAATGTTTTATTTTTGACACTGAATAAAACATACTTATTTAATGATACCGTGCACAAAGGTATAATAATAGTTATTTTTCAATTCAATTTTGGACAGCCTGTAGACTTTTATACTGCCATTTGGAACTACCTGCTTAAAGTGAAATGCCATTTGCTCAGTGTTTATCTTAAACTTAATTAAAGTAAGACTGAAGTGGCTTCATTTGGTCCCAGAGCTGCAGAAAGCCTTACAATCCACTATATGCAAATTAACAGTTCAGCAGGTTAAAATAAATGCTTAACAATTTTGTTGTTTTTAAAGGCAAATTTTTCCTGTTTTCTAATTGGAAATTCGGCTTGAAACCCAAGACACAAAACATAAACATCTTTTAAAATCATGCAGAGTTTTTAATTGTACATAAACAAAAGCATTGTTATGTTCAGATCTGTGGACAAAGTTTGGCAATATTCATGAAATATCCTACTTATATTATCTGGATTTGAACTTGCTCCATGGAGATGTCAGGCTTTACCTGGAATGTTCCACAGAATAGCATGAAACATCCATTTACATGAAGACATGCAGGCCAGCCTACAGATCTGTGGAGAGGTAACCCCGTACACTCGATTAATATATATGAATGAATATGAATATATGAATGAATCTTTTTCAAAGGTTGACAATTCTTTAATTGAATAATACAATAATAAAAGTATATACCATACTAAAGAACAACTTTGTGAAAAAAGCAGGTGGCAGTCCATGTGTGAGAAAAGTTACACTGTGCACCTTTAACTACAACACAAAAATCAAACTCATTTTTTCTCCTCTTTTGGCCTGTGTAGCCGCTTCCCCATTCAGGGCCTCTCTCTTCTTTTTGATCAGTGAAAACTCTAGTGTGTGGGTCCCTCGGCACACCTGTCACCTGGCTGTGAGGGTGAGGACAGCCGAGGCAGCTCTAATCCTTCTTATCTTAATAGCATCCAGCGCTATCACTAAAGCTTCAGGGACAATCGACCCATTCTTTCTTTATCAACACAGAACCTTCTCCCGCGTCAGCTCCCTCCATCTGACCTCTTCACATCCATAACATCAAAAACATGCCTTTTTCTACTGTTACATCATTCTCTGACCCTGCTGAGACTTAAATGATTGAAACGTAAAGAAAATGTACATCATCTTAAAATGTCAAGAACAATAATAACAATGCATCTCAAGTGGAATGATGCATATTGAACTTCTCACTTTTAGTTGCCAGGTGCCCACTTTCATTTATTATGAGAGTTCACTGTGTGTTTCTGCACAAGTATAGTGTAGTTTTTGTTGTCGTTGGGAATGATTCAAGCCACCTGTAAGAAATACAATTATTTTTGAGTACTTTATCAATGTGTTTTTCAATCCAAATCAACTTATTGCTACGTACAATTTGTATTCTAAGGTACAGTATAATACAATACAGCTATTATGTCCATGAAATTGAGACAGAAATTACACTAGTAGACTACTGTTTTGGTTGACTGTTGGAAAAGTATACCTCATACTTACACAAGTGTGCTTTGGGAGCACTTGGCGACTGCTCAGACGTCTTTGGGGTAAAGTAAAGACACCTGTGCATACCTAATATACTCTGGCCCACTTGTATCACTTGACTGTTGCTAGGAAAATACTAAAATCTGGTTTGAGAAGTCTGATGCTGCCATTTGTACGAAAACCTACAAATAGCTTCAATATTTTGACAGATAACTACCACACACTCGGGTCAATGTGTGCCTTGGCTCCAGGTTATTTTTCTTACAGTCCCACAGCCACAAGCCAACCTGCAACAAGGGGAGTCAGGAGGAGGGCAGATTGCTATGAGCTGTAGACCATGTCTGAGTTTATCTTTCAAAGTCCCACACGCTGCAGTTTGTACAAGACCTCACTCAACTCTAGGAGATCTGTTTGTCCAGGCTAATGTTCAGTTTTATGTCAAATACATTCCATCACAGGCACTACTGGATCAAGATTTTGAGCAACTGTGTTTTTCTTACTGAGGAGATGTGACTGCAAACAGCATCATGTATTTTTTACATTTTTATCTATGTAATTATGGCACTGAATGAAGCAAAGAATTAATGAAAATTATTGAAGTTGTTAGCAAGAGTGACCTCTGGGGAACACCTATAGATCTAAGGTTAAATATACAAGTATTGTGATTTTTGAATGAATGAATATGAATGAATATAAGTATTTCTTCAGAAGCAGAACGTGCCATGTTTTAGGATAAACAATTAAAAAATATATGTATTATATCTTCTGAATGGAAAAAGGTCCTCCCAAGTGTTCACAACAATTCTCAAACTGTTGCATATGGCTATACTATGAAACTATAACAATACATTTTTTTCATTGTTTTTAAATGGGCACCAATTAGATAGCATATCCATTAGTATGCATATTTTGCATAAAACATGGATGCAATGACCTTAAGGCTGACTATGATGGAGTGATGTTATTACTACCAGCACTATATATTAAAAGCTTCTCTCACAGTGACAGGAGCCAACCTCATCAATGTGTAATATCCGAACAGTGTATAATTTTAGCATAAGATTGTACAGTGGTTCACAAATAAGACATAATCTAAAGTTTAAACAGCATAACAATGACATAAGTTCAACTAAACACTGTTGTTCTTTGTATCTGTGCAATAATTATCTGACCATAAGTAGCAAAGCATGTTATCAAAGGCCAAAAGATAGGCCAGAGAGGTAAAGTAAACTGTTTGTACTTTTCTAATAATAAACAATGATGGGGACATATAATGACAAAAAATATCCCTCTCTATAGCACCACTGACAACCATCTAAAAATTATGTTGGCAGTTGATGCAGAAATGGGACGGACAGACTATACTGTTTTTGACTGATGATTTGTAAAGTACATCATATATTAAGTTTGTTTTGACAGCCATCTAAATATGATGCCATGAAAATATTTAGTGCATTTCAGTTACAATTTATAGAACGCATTAGCCTATACTCTGACAAAAAAACAATGAAATGTCCCAGCATGCAAACTCAGTGCATTTCTATCAGGTTTCTAGCTGTATACTGTTGCCGAAAACTCTAAAGTGCCCTTTCACTATCAGCAGGGGTAGCTTTGCTGAGTGGACATTTTGTCCTTGCAATTTTGTACTGTAACTGATTCTAGTTAACCAGCTTTATAAATCATCTGCCAACAAAATCAAGACAGATTTCATGTGATAAGTGATGACAAAAGGACATACTACATCATAACCATATAAAATATGTAGAAGAGAGAAACTACTCACAAAAGTAAAATATGGCATTTAGTGTCTACTGTAGTAGTGGTGGTGAGGATCTGGTATGCTTTTAAACATATCTTGGATTTATTCATTGAGAGATATTTCTATTGCTAGAAAGTTCCCTTAAAAACATGAATTCTTACTGTGAGCAGGGTCGCCTCCCTGCAGATCTGACCTGTAACTTGACCTCAGGGCTCTACATAGGTAAGTTTAATACAACACTGTGGAACATTTCAAACATTTCAATGGAAACAAGTAAGGGGCAAACCATACACTTGAAAAGTTACATCTTTAAATTAAATTATATTAATCTTTCATTTTTCTCTCACTTTTCTAATTTGGATAATTTGAAAAGTGAGAGAAAATACCTTGACTGGTTATGCAGTCATCATATCACACTTATCACATGCACTATTTCCAATGTTTTCTTACTTCATACAGCTTTTAAATTGTAAATCAACCTTTCTCTTTTGTTTTTGTTGTGATGTGTCCATTATGTGTGCCTAATGAACAATGAAGCATTTTGTTGGCAGGCAGTAATTGCTTGGAGCGTAACAGTGGGGGTATAATTAGGGGGACAGGGTGGACTATATGACTTGACGAGTGGTACCGTTTAATGATAATGGGCTGTGCGGTGGTCAGCTAATCACAGCGGTCCGACCTGTGCAGCTCTGGGTGGGATCGGGCCATGACTTGAATACTGACGAGGTATCTGCCCACGCTGCTCCACGCGCTAACCTCCACGGGGGATCAAGTATATCATTATGGCTGTGACCCTGCGCCACCTGCAACACTGTCATTATCATGGCCTGTGTGAAAAGAGAGAGGGGGAGAGGGAGAGAAAAGAACACTGGTTTAACTTACATAAACTGATGTCATAAGGCTATCTGTGGAGGTTGATTAGGATGCACTGTAGATCGTAGTATTATAGAAAGAAAAATCTACATGTTTCAACAACATACTGTTGGGAAAATATGCACTTTGAGTCTATGGTGCAGCAACAGCAGCAGGTAAACCAATTTTACCAGTTACTGTGTAGATGGAGACATGCTCATCTGATAAAAGTTAAATCTGGGTCCAAAGACAAAAAAATGTAAAAAAGATTTTTTTTCTTTGGAGCTCCCAATTTTTTAAAAATAATTTTAATACTTATTAAAATAAATATTACCAACCACATTAACAACAAATGGTCCATCAGCAATGTCATTAGCATAATAACAAAAAACTACAATTTGCTAAGAGCAAAGTAGGTGAGTAGCACACATTAGCAAAGCTTTAGGCTGTATGTAATACTATTTCATTTCATTTTGTATAGGCACTAACTCATAATATGCAATACTACAGAGTATAAATAAGAAAACTGTAAAAACAACTTTCTTGGCATTAAATATTGAAGTAACTGGTAGACCTATATTCTGTTAAGCAACAAATCACTTGCATATTTCCAAAGAGTCCAGATAAATGCAAGTATTTATGGATATCCATTATAAACCAATACCATGTAAAGAACTATGCCACATAATTATTTGGTCCCAGCTGCACTGATAACTGAAGATACAAGCCAAAAGAGTCCCAGTCACTCTGTGTACCTTTAGTGAATCTTATTATGTAATAGGCCTGCTGTACTACATACACAATATAAGGAAATGTAAACTTTACCTCACTATTTATTACTGCTTTGAAGGAGACTTCAAGTCTAAACTTTAAAGTGCCAAGACATCGTATCTCAATGCACTGCATTCTAAAATTTAAGGCTGTTTTTTCTCTACCTCTTAAAGCCTCTTTATTTACAGTGTCTCCCTGTTATGGTGTACCACTTTGTCCATGTTCACTTTGAGTCTCTGCTGGTACTGTTTATGTTCAACTTTGGTCCAAGAGGCTTTTTCTTGTTTGGGATTTTACACAACACTGTCCTTTAAATAAATATGTGCATTTGATGTGGAAAGTATGAGATATCCATATACTCATTTTGTCTTGACAACACAGACTACAGTTTATGATTGACAAATAACATATATGTATGCAATAGGATAAACCTATACCTATGTTAAGTTCCAAAAAAGTTGATTCAGTGTGTTTATTTCCACTGGTTACTTTTATACACAATACACAGCACAACACAACTGTAGTAACCTAAACGTTACAACATGAAAAGTAACATTAAAAGTTGCTTTTTGAAAACACTATCCACATATTCTGACCAGTGCTGGCCAGTCAGGACAGGCAATGCAGTGCTGTTGTGTTTGTCAAAAGGACAAGAGAGAGGATTAGGACTTGTGTTGTACTCAGTAACTCCTAAGTTTGGACATGCTCTCGTTCAGTGTGTTTTTTTGTTTTGTTTTGTTTTTTTAATATATATTTACAAATTTCCACATTTAATATACACAAATAAATATAAGGAATTGTGAGAAATGTAAGAATAAAAGTGAACTAACTCAACTAAATATTTTTAAAATATATTTTACATTCAAATCCTCACACTTTACTTTCTTGACAGCCCTGCAAACCTTTGGCCTTCTCTCAATAAGCTTCAAGACGAAGTCTCCTGAAATGGTTTTCACTTCACAGGTGGCCCTTGTAAGGGTCAAGAGATGTTAAAAGTGCAAACCAGTGTTCAAAGTTTTGAGATTTTGTTTGCTGCATTCCACATGTATCTTTCATAGTTTTGAGGTCTTTACTACAACTATAACATTCACTATAATGTGTGACGTGAAGGTTGCATTGTCAGTTTTGTTCTGTTGATACCAAAGATCACTTTGGTCTGCTGAGCATACAGAGAGCCACATCACACAATCTCTCCTCAACTTTTCTCAAACAACTTCATTTAAAGCCTCCAAAGGTTTAAATCTGTTCTCACTGAGTCCAACTGGTAAGTGATGGTTTGAAGCACTGCTTTAAACCCAGAAAGCTCTGGGTTACTTCATGGTTGAGTTTTGGTCCTGTTTAGTTGTTTCTGGTAGTATTTTTTATTTTTAGTTTAATTTACAGCTATAAACAGAATAAATATGATATTACACCATATTTTAAAACATTTTGACATAACACGATGAATCTTGGGGAGATGGGAGTCATCGTTTTTTGTGACGTTACATTGGGGGGAAAAAACAGTAGTCTCAAAGTAAAATAATACATTATATTGGATAAAATGATCTTTGCAGAAGTTTTAATATCTAAATGTGATCATGTTTAACTTTTGGAAATAGACGAATGACAAGCAGCTTCAGTGTAAAATGGTTCAAGCAGTTTATTAATACTATAAAAAACACATTCTGACTATTCAAGATACAATATTGCCAAGATACAATATGAGATGTACTGTTAGTAGTATAACAGTTGTTGGGTTAGGGATGTGGTGCAACTCAGTAAAGAATTTGGGGTTTTGTCTTTACAGTATTTCTTAGCTCTTAGCTGTGGAGTCAGGAAATTGGTGTCTCCTCCCAGAGGTCTTCCTGAGCGGTTGGGAGGGCGAGCAGGAGATGGCAGACTCGTCATTCAGTTCAGACCTTTACCTCCTCCTGCACCTGTGGAACCTCCTACCCCTCCATCACCCCGCCACATTCAAAACCTGAGCACACAGGGTTTGAGGACTATGTTCTGGGAGGAAAGTGAGAGGAAACACTGGCCGAACTGACCAGCTAGTCGATGCAGAACTGGCTGATAGTGAATGCTTTGTCCAGTGATCAAACCCCATCACCTGGCTCACCTTTTGAGTCTTTTGATCAATATATGGATTTATAGATGGTTCAGACATGACTGGACATGTTAAAAAAAGAGTTGCTTTGAAGCTGCAGTTTTTGGAGACTCAAGTGAGTGCTCCAGTCCAAAAAGAAAGAGGAAAGTGTTATGTAACCAGACAACAGCCAAACAGCCATCAAAATATGGCTGCTCCTTCATACATGCCATGGTCTACTGTAAGGGAACATTCATAACCCAAAGATATATTGTACTTTTTCAATATTTTTTTATTTTTTTATTTAGGGAATGTCTTTTGTCATCTCTCAGTAAAAATGATTTAAATTTACTAATCTACTAAAAACACTTGTTACCACGATGTCCCATTTTGTCCCATTACATTCAGTACTAATGAATGTCTTTCTATTATTATCTGCAGCCAAGGAAAGCAGTTGTACACATGTGTGGTACCAGCCTCCTCTGACACTTGTGCTGCACCAAGGTAAAGAACAGAAAAGAAAAATAGATATACAATCCTTAGTCCCATGGAAGAACCTATGCATACAGCACATCTTTGTTCTCTTGAGAAGTTATTGCACAAACTCATCTTTCCATAGCAATAATTTCCCTGTATATATCCTTGTAACATAGTGTGTTGTGTTTGTAGCAGGAGGAAACAGGATGACACAGAGGACAAACCCAACATAAAGAAGCCTCCCAATGCCTTTATGTTGTTCAGAGCTGAGCAGAGAGTCAAGGTGGTGCAGGAGCTCCACATCACTGACTCTGCTAAAGTCAGTGTGGTGCTGGGACAGAGGGTGAGTGGAACACACCAGTCTACAGGAGCGTTCATCACACAGACAAGGTCTTGGGTTAAAACATGAACCAATGGTTGTCAATACAGTTCACAAATGTAAATTGTATCGAGTCATTTGGAGCAGATGTAAGAGCAGAAGGTAGAATTCCTGTGTGTCTTGTTCCTCTGCTGTGGAAGATGCTGTCTGAAGAGGAGAAGGCTCTGTACTTTGAACAGGTTCACAGAGAGAGAAGAGCTCACAAGGCCAAGTACCCTAGATGGTCCACCAAGGACAACTTTGTAAGTGCATCACAGAATATAGAATCAAAGAGACATATTATACACACCGATCTGGATCATTTCAGTGCTTAGAGTACATTCACTACTATGTCTCCACCTGTTTACACCATGTTCACAATAGTCATGCGTCTGTGTATTCACAATGAACTGAAATTGAATGCTACTAACATTATTACTAAAACCTTTATGTCCTTTCAGGGCAAAAAGACCAAGAAGAGGAAAACTAAGGGTCTTCCAGTCTTCAAAAAACATCAGTCCTTTTCTGCTCCTGTAGCTCTGACCTCCCAGCAGCAGCATGCCCAGGCCCTGCCCAACCAGGTCCTGCACCACCAGGCCCTGCACAACCTGGTCCTGCACCACAAGACCTTGCACCACCAGGCCCTGCACCAGCAGGCCCAACTAGGCTCACAGCAACCAGGTCACAAACAACCAGGCTGCTGAGAACCTGGTTAACATCCGGAGTATGCAGGATCTTCCCATGGAGACCTTCATGTTTGAGAGCATTCCAGCACGGGGCATTCCCCTCGAGGTCTATATGAAGCAGGTCTGTGGCAATGATGTTGTGCAGGTCCTTCAGCCTCAGCCTGGGACTTCAGCCTGGACAACACTGGACATTTAGATAGCACTTTATGCTGTTAGCACAATAATACAATAGTATTTCATGGCAAATTACATGGATAGTTTTATAGATAGATTTTTTACATTCAATCATGTGTAAAGGTAAAGAGAATAAAATCCACATACAGTTAGAAACTTTATTTGTGTGTGCGTGTGCGTGTGTGTGTGTGTGCGTGTGTGTGTGTGTGTGTGTGTGTGTGTGTGTGTGTGTGTGTGTGTGTGTGTGTGTGTGTGTGTGTGTGTGTGTGTGTGTGTGTGTGTGTGTGTCGGTTATGTAAGTCTAAACAATCATGACTAAACCTGAGAATAATATCTTTTCTCACACTGTTAACAGTAAGGAAAATGACAACTGGGTCATAGCATGTCCAAACCTGCAGATACTGTGGGTGCTCCTGGTCTGCAGTGGTCAGGATGTGTCAAAGGTAGATTTAATACTGTAATACTTTATAATGTCAGTACTAAACATCTATCTGTTAGCAGATAATGGATTAAAATGGTTGCTTTTAGTGTTTGAACATGTGTATTATATTATAACATAACTCAGTATAATATAGGTCCTTTAGGACCCGTTTGAAATGGCTTATCTAGTCACAGGACATAGTGCAAATAGAAGCTTTACTGCTTCTTCTCCAAGTTCACTCTTGTTTGGTTTAATCCACCAGTCATATTCACATGAGACTGACTTCACTGGCTTCAGCTTTCTGCTCTTTGATATTTTCAGGACTATTTACATTCAAAAGATATAAGCCTAGTTAGTATTTTGTTTCAGATTGTTAATTGACGGCTTGGTGGCTAAGTGGCTCACTTGAGAGGACCCTACCCCACAGACCTCTACCAGGATGCACCTCCACCGCATGCTCGTCATCATTTTTATTTTTCATTTACTCTTTATAAAGAAATGTATTATTATTATTATTATTATTATTATTATTATTGCTGTTATTATTATTATTATCTTCAGTTTTTGCTTATTTTGCTATTAAATGTTATTAAAAACAAATTAAAATATTTGCACTTCTTAAGAGTTTCAAACATTGTACATTTCTGATAAATTTCTAAAAGTGTCCTAATTTGTAAGTATCTTTTAGCTGTCTCTGCTCTACTTTGCTTGCTTAGGGAAATTAGCAGTTTAAAACATACAAATAACACAAAAACATAGTTCCTATAGCAGCACATTCATGGACAAAATGGTTGTGTCTGGTTAGGCACAAATCTATCATGGTTAAGGTTAGGGAAAAGGGTTTGGGCTTGTCTTTAGAGTAAAACAATGTTAATTTTTTAACATTACATTGAAAACGAGTGGGCTTGATTTCTAAGTTGAGTTTGCACATTTCTCTCTGTGTTTGGGTGGATTTCCTCCAGACATTCAGATTTCCCCAATTAACCCAAAATATGCACCAT
Organism: Boleophthalmus pectinirostris; assembly: GCF_026225935.1. NCBI lineage: Eukaryota > Metazoa > Chordata > Actinopteri > Gobiiformes > Gobiidae > Boleophthalmus > Boleophthalmus pectinirostris. The sequence continues at coordinate 31,891,464 of NW_026571299.1, forward strand.
ATAATATAGGTAAAATTCTCCAGCTAAGGTACAAGGATGGTCAAATGCAGAGAATACATTTTCCTCACAATATCAATATAAGTATCAATTGGTATGGTAACAGTCCTAATTTTTCACCATTCTGAAGCCCATGGAGAGTTTAAGAGAAGTGGCTGTAGAATAGTACATTGAATTTGGGTGTGTTCCAGAATTATTTGGAACCGATCTGGAGTCGATAGAGCCAGAAGTGCCCCATGCTCATTTCCTATTTGGAACTATAGATCCATATTTGGAACATGGCAGCTCATGTGTTAGCTATAGCCATTTATATATACAGTCTATGGCTTTAACACTATCTTCCAACATGCATAAATGGCTATACTGGCCAACGCTCAATTGACTCCTTTGTTCTTGTTTTGATCATGCCTAGGATACCGTTACACGTTGTAATCTTACTGACAGAAAGTGAACATAGCCCTCAGCTGGTTGTCCTTCGTATTGCAGTTCTAAAATAGTGCGCCTGTCTCTTTAAGAAATTCTCCTGTAGGAACAAAGCATGATGGGTGAAGTCTCAATAACCAATCACAGCATTGTTGTCAACGCGTTGTTATGGAGCTGCTCTAGCGAGTCAGATTTTAAAAAACAAAGAGCTTTAAACTTTCAAAAAAACACTACATTTGGACAAGATTATACGTATTAAACTCGCGTAAGAATAAAATGTCGTCCACTGGCCGACTGGATATTTTACGTGAGCGAAACAAAGCATTATTGGCTCAACTTCAGCAGCAAAGGAAAAAGTTGGAAGAGGCGGTGAGCGGTGGGGTGGAGAACCGCAAAAGAGACAGAGAAGACGGGACAGAGAACAGCTGTGAGGCCGAAGACGAGGTGTTGACTATTAAAGATGGAAACCGAGGTCCAGCTCGGGCAGCTCTGGCTAAACCCAAAGTCAAATTTTCAGGTAAAACAAAGTTGAACTATCGCCAACTATGCACTTTCCTTAGCCGAGATGCTAGCTAACGTTAAGGTGGAAATGAGATGTGTTACCCCTTTGCTAACACGAGATGGTGCTGGTTAACTCAGCACCAAATGTGGTGAATCAAAACAGTGTTGCGATTCAGATTAAAAGAAGTAGCGATGCGTTTCTTTGTCTTTTTTGTATCTACAAGTGACGCAATTTAAAGGATGTAAAATAAAGCTAAATGTTACTATCATACCCTAATAGTCTTATTTTGTGACTGTCTCTCTAATACTATCTCTCCTCCAGCCCATACATCTACAATGACATCTGAGCTCAGAACTGACGATCTAAGACATACTGCAGTGTCATCCAGACCTAATTCCTCCATGGTAGGTTTCTCGATGAAACAATATACAATGAATAGTAGTAAAAGAGGGGTGATTTAACCATCTGGTGGGCCGATCATGAGAATTTTAAGGTGAAGGCTATATGCACTAAACCCGCAAACAGAGGGAGATTGGAATAGTAATAAATGAAAACATCTGACTCATTTTGTCATATATTACCATAGACTGTATATATACACACCCAAACAAATTAGATTTTTAAAATTATGATCTTCTCTGTTTATTATCCATCCCATTTATCCATTGGCACCAGTGCATAGGTGGGATGTTAGGGACAGAGGCCTAAATGGCAGTGCAGTACAACCTAAAGGGGTGGTCACTGTAAATATACCCTCAGATCATTCTGTGTTTTCGTAGAAAGGGCAGGAGAGTGAAAAAACACCTTCAAGCCTCCAACAGCATTCAAGACCACTCCTGGGTTATGACTGGATTGCAGGTACTTTTTTACTGAAATGTACTGTACTTGCAGGAAAACCCACAGACCACTGAAACTTGTGAATGACACAAGCACATGATTGTTTTCAGGAGTCATAGATGCTGAGGACTCATTAATAGAACGCTCGGATGATTTCTTTAACGACCTGTGTCGATTTAGAGCTCTGAACAGAGAGCAGTGTGTGAACAGCCGACACTCAGAGTGAGTATTGCATGATGAAAGACAGTTTTTTTTATGCATCTACTCTTATGAAGTACTTTGTCATATTTTTAGGAGGGAAATGAATTTGTTGTTATCAAATATAATTTATTTAAAGCCATTATTACTACCATTTTACTGCATCTTTAAAAACATGCACATATAAATTTTTATGTAAATAAAAATTCATTTCATTTACATTTTGAAGGTCAAGCTGATATGATGGTGGTTTATTCTGTGCATTCACAAACAGGGAATCTTTTTTCAAGATAAAAATATGAGAAGCATATACTGTGTATTCACTATAATGCAAATATTTTTATGACCCCACTCAGCTAGGGTCAGAGAACTAACAAAAAACAAGATGTTAATGGTATAAATTAGTATTTAATAAACAGGAAAGTAAAAGGTAAATTAACCAAAAATAATCTAAGATAGCAAACCAAAATAACAGGCTTAACAAATAATGAGCAGCTCACCAATACAATGAAAGGGCTCACATAGCCAGGGTTGCATAAGGGAGGGCTTTCCGTGAAGCACTTTATAATCATAAAACTTTGATAGATATGATATACTGCTTGGACCATGGCTCTATTCAACAGCTTTCATAAACTGATTACTGCACCCAACAGGTTTTCTGAAGAATCTGATGCAAACCTGCCATCAGTGTCAGACACCATCCCTGAGATTAAAAATGACACCCATCAGTGTAAGAAGTACTATAACATAGCAGTGCTTGAACTATACCAGTATCTAATCTAATACATTATTACAGGTATCTTTTCCTATAGGATAAACAATAGGCTTTTTCCAGTCCCTCTAAATTCTGAGGAGTGCTGTCCCGTGTGCAATAAACACAAATCGGAGCATCCCCACACAGTGAAGGAACCTGCTCTCATAAGGTAATAATGTATAAGTGGATCTACTGGCCTAAGGAGCAACACAGTGACCAATTTAGGACAGAATCACGATCTATAAGCCAAAAAACAATTACAAAATTATCTTTAATTATAGCCCAATGCTTTTTTTTAACACTCTACCTCTAGCTACATTTTGCATGGTTTTCAGCACTACTAAAATTATGAGCTGCAATGAACAATGAAAGTATCCTGTCAGTTGCTGTTTAAATACAAGTCTCTTATAGGCCAGTTATTGCAATTCTATCTCTTCAGATCACCAGTTCAATTCCAAACATGAATATTTATTCATTTTAGAGCATTATTTTCCCAATCACAATATGTTACTTGACCTTTAGGTCTACAGACAGTACAGACAAACAGTATATTTGTTTTCATCCTTAGAGTGAGCATCACACACTCCACACTTCTGCCTCCACACAAATACAAGGCTCATCGCAGGTGCAGCTTTGACCCATCGGACAGTCTAAGTTTGCCTTCGGTAAGTTAAAATAAAAATAATGCCTTACAGTTATAATGTGCTTTACAGACTTGTGGAAGCCCCTCAAAGTGCTACACTATAGTTCATTCACTCCATACTGGTGGTAGTAAACTGATATTGATGATGTTACAAACCTGACTAAAGATGCTGAATCATATTTATTCTTTCTAATGTGGAGTTTGTTTTTTTCACAGCATTGTCTATCTGGTTGGTCAAACAAGGGTCAAAGCACTGAAACTGCACAGAGTAACCTTGACCTGAAGAGCTGTTTGGACACAAAGAAGGAAACTGAAAATAAGGAACGAGAGGTGAGGGCCTGGCCTTTAAATATGTCAAACTGACGGGAAGTAGAACAGGCTCAAATGTAGTTCTCATTTGTAGATTACTGCTCTGTGAAATGTGTTGCAAAAAAGTTTTTCTACTCAAGGCAAATGAGAGATGGTTTTGCCCATCTGGAAATGTGTTTTATTGTTTTGTGTTTGTCAGGACCCGTCGGCTTTCAAGACATCAGATACACGGAAGCCTCAACAGATACCACAAGTGTCTCTTCTAAGTCACCACAACTTCCTACACTTTTCACCCAGAAAAAGAAAATAAGGGCTTTAAGTTTTTTTCAGATTTTACACTGAAATTGTTTGTGCCAATCCAAGTTGAGCGATAATGTACATGCAATGATTACATTTTACATATCTACATCCAGTAGAGAAGGATAAACTCTGTAAAAAAAAAAAAAAAAAAGTCAGTTGACTATTAATTATTTTGGTCTTATTTTGTCTTTAAACCACATTACTGATGTAAAATCAACCTCTGAACTGAGGAACTGAGGAACCAGCCAGCTATTTTGACATTATTTAACATGTGTTTATGACATTTCACAACACTGGAAAAATTGTGAAACTGCACAAGATGTCTAATGCAGTTTTTAACGTGCTGTCAGCATTCTTAATAGTATATTTGTAGCCTAGTGAGGAACCCATTTGTTTAATGATGCATTATATTAAAACTCTGGTTTATAATAGAAACTTTATTTTAATCAAGGATCTTCTCTTGAAGGCAGATTTTCATCTCATAAAGATAATTGTCTATTTAAAATCTATGTATAGGTAAAAGCAATTAGATTTGAGAAACAGAATCTTTAATTTTGTTTGAGCAGTGTTGTTTTGCAGAGACAACACTTATGTGAGCACAGTTGTGGAGTTTTTCTTTAAATGGAATATTAAAGGCAGACTTACCACATGAGCAAACAGATCTTATACTTGTTTAGTATTAAATATGCTATCTTATTACTATTCTTTCAGTGGCTTGATACTATGAGTTTTCCTTTTCCCACTGTGTTTTGGCTCCAGAATGATGCATACTTCTGTTTTTGACTTCCTCTGTCACTTCCTCCGTTAAGGAGTGCTGCAGAGACAAAAGGTTAAAAAGATGCAGCACAGGAAGTCACATCCACTCCTGTAGCTCAGAATTAACAATGTGTGAAGCTGCATAGGGGTGTTCCACTGTGGTTACTGTCTTGTTTTGCACTATCATCAAACTTAAAAATTTAAGACAAAAATATGAATGCACAATTTCAGCAAAAATATGATTTGCCTAAACCTTCTGTACTAAAAAGAACATTCTATCTATTAGTAGCAGGTGATGCATGTGAAAAAGAAGCAGCAACAATAATAGTAGCTAAAGCCTTACATTTTCAGTACACAATTTTGAAAGCAATACATTTCACTTATACCAACAAATACTTCCACCTCCGCTTATATCACTTCCATATGTCATACATTATTATGGCTGAAACTATTGAAAGAGACCTTCGCATCATGATAATGCAGCCTATGTAATGTGAGCGTTACACACTAGACTTACGCCTAAAGATCTAAGCCTGAATGAGAGAAGAGCAAATTATGTGGGAGGGGGAAATTTTGTGCACAATACGATTCCTAGTCAGGAATAAACAAAACAGAATAATATGATTAAACTACACCATATAATAAACTACTTGTTACGGACCCCCATGGAAATTTGCTGTGGGAGCCCTTGCTTCCGATTGGTGGATTGCTCTTCAGCCTGTTTTTGGTAGTGTGGTTTCTGATTGGTGGGGCACCTCTATACCTGGCCAAGCCCGGCTCACCTGAAGCCGCCTCCCCCATTTAAGGAGATCATCTGCACTTGCTCGGGCTGCTGGGCTTTCTTGTCAGGATGCCATTTCGTCTGTGTCTCATATAGTGTTAGCGTAACTTTGTGTGTGTACGTGTGAGAGAGACATTAGTTTAGTTTAGTTATTATATTTTGTGTCTCTCGTTTTTAGTTGTCGCTCGATTCTGTTTGTGGGTTTATGTGACTTTATTTTGGGACATTGGTGGTTTTGTTTTGTTTCATGTGTTCCTTAGTTTGTCACTATTTTTATTTTATTTTTTTAAAGGCCTAGTTTTCTCAGACACAAAACTCGCTATCTGTTTAATCATGTTATTTTGTTTTCTTGGTGAGGTTAACTGTGTACATATTTTAGACCCATTTTGTTTAATTTACCTTTACATTCCTGTTTATTGAATTACTTTATACCATTTTCCATCTTGATCCTCTCCAAGCTGGCTCGTAACACTGCTGCATCACCGTGTATATATAAAGGTGTGTGGGGCTGAAAGAGTGGCAAATGATGAAGCAGCAATCTTGGCCGTATTTTTCCAATAAATTAGAACAGTCAGTAAAGTGAGACAGGCCCAAGTTTCCCATGGAAAATGGCTGAAAAGATTAAGTTCAGTTCAACCTCCTTCCATAAAACCACACTGGTCAAAGTTGGACAGTCTGGACCATTTCGACATGGAATGTGTAGTGAGAGTAGTTGTCAGGTCATCCCCCGACCGACGCGTCTTTCTCTGGCCCGAGAGCGCGCTCCACCGGCAGATTGTTTCCCCGCAGGACCACTTAGGCGTCCTGCGGTCCTGTACTCCCACAAACACTTTCCCCGCTGCCTGGACTCTGTTTTCCCCGCGTAGGCGTCGAGTGTGCACCGTCGAACGCAGTGACGAACCCGTGACCCGTGAGAGACACTGTCTGGACACAGTCATGGCTCTTTCACTCTTCTCGGGAATAGAGGAGTGTGTCCCCCTTCAGTGGAGGAGTTATTTCAGGTCTTGTTCACGAGAGAGGGAAGGGTGTAGTAATGCACTTGTATTAGACAACCTGCTCCCACTCTATAGTCATGAGCTCTGCCATTTCTGCCCTCCTGGAATGTAATGATTTGCTTTATAACTTATGCACTAATAAAGTAAGAGAAAGCCCCAGTCTGTTTTCTGGAAGTGCAGCATAAGCCTTAACCTGCTGTAATGTTTTGTGGGGTTTTGCTTGTTTCCTTCCTCTTAAAGTTCTCGACAGCTTTCAGGGAAATCACTCTGACCCGCCTCCAGCACAGTTGAGCATACACACACTGCCGTCTCTGTCCTCACAGAACTCTCACCTTTAGAGAAGCAATGAAGGATTTAGTTTTACTGCTGGTTTTTCTCCAAACTTTAATGGTTCGGGTAAGCTTTTTCACTTTATATTTATCTATATGCTTGTGTTTGTGTGTCTGATTCGGAGAGAGCAGGTTGACCGACTGTTGGCCGCACTCTACATTCCTTTACAAAGCTGAACCGGCAGTAACAATATGCCGGCACATTGTTAATGTTTAATGATTAATTCAGCTTTGTAACTGCATTTCTTTATTGTAACTGAAATGCAAAGTACAGTAATCAGCAACTGAGAAGAGAATGTGACTAAGTTTGTGATTAACTGGTAACAGATTATAGCAAAACAGGGCAAATAAACATCAAATTTTTATAAGTAATATCAAGAAAATGGATAAAAATGCTAAATGGCACAGCAAATGGTTGAAAACAGTTAAGGACAAGAAACTGACTGTTGAGCCAAATGTTTTCAATAGAGCATTAAAATATGAAATACATAACATAAAAAATCCATCCACAATGACAAGAAGCAAAGCGAGATAAAAGGGTCTTAACAGAAACATGATTTGATTTTGGCTTGGCTCCATGAACACGTGTCCTGGTTTGGTCTCAGTTTAATCATGGTCTTATTCAGGTTTAATTTCAGTGTTAAATTTTGATGTGGTGTGTGCAAGTGTGAATGCAGCCTTAAAGGTACACTATGTAACTTTTCTGGCTACGCTACCTGCTTGTCCCCATGTATATGTTTTTGCTTTGCCTAGAATGTCCCACCGTATGGCATTAAACTAACTATCTAAATAGGGACAAGCAGGTGACACCATCTGCCCTAGTTACAGGTCAGCTCTGTGGTGAGCCAAGAGTTGGGGTTTTCAGTAAAACACCTGTAATTGAAAAAATGCAATAATAGATATGTTTATTGCGATACGGTGAAATATTTCAGGAAAAGCAATAACATGACCAAGGATGTAGATAAAGAGATGGTAGAAAAGTTATACAGTGCACCTTTAGATGAATTACTTCTGTGTAGTTGCACTGACTTTATATAATTCAGTGGTTTATCACACGCCCCAATGTCTTCTCACCTCTTTGTCGATGGTCATTACAATTTATGCCTCTAAAGAGCAGCATCCTTCCTGACGCCCACCTCGTTTCCTGCAATACAAAATGCTTTACAAGATCACAGTACATTCTGTCATCAAAAGGTCTGAGTAGCACTTTCGTTTCGTGAACAATGATGTGTCTCCTGCTACTGTTTTCTGTTTTCCAAAAGCTGTTTGCATTGCACAGGAGCAAAGAGCCCAAAGTCAGACACAGTTAAGACTTTGTAAGGCCCACAGAAAAGGGGAGTGACAGGTGAAATGCATCTCTTAAACAGAACAAAAGCTGCCTGTTTGACCACAAAGCCACTCACACAGGAAAACTGGCAGGTGGGGGTAGCCCGTGCCAAATACGGTAACTGTCTTATATGTGTAATAATTACTATTTAGTATTGTTGTCACGATACTAAACTTAGAAACTTGATATTGAAGGAACAGACTCAATACTCAATACCACTTCTGATCATAAAAACACTATATTTAGACACAAACTTTATTTAGACTCACTTATACACTCTACATTCATTCATGGGCAAAATGTCTTGCCTAAAGACACAACAACAGGCTACTTATAAGAGTCAGTGCTGCCCACTACAGTATTCCTAGCAATCTCCTGACTCAGTGCTAACTAGGCCTGCCCTGCTTAGCTTCACTGATCATACCAGATTATTGGGTATTGACAAGGTGGTATAAAAAAAAAAAGTATTGATTCTTTGCAGCTGATGTCATCAATATTCACTGGGAGTGTGATGCTAACTGTACGCACTGCTCTATCTGAAGCTTATTAGACTTTAATCTGAGGTTTATTTGAGTATAGACCACATCAGACCACAAAGAACTGACTTAGCTGGAACTACAGCAGATATGCTGATATGAGCTAAACAAGTCCCTCTCAATTAACATTACAAGACAATAGTTTTCCAGTTAGCCACTCTCACCTCTTTGTTGAAAGTCAATCATCTAAACAGGACCATGGACACTCATGTTAATCCCAAGCTCCTGAAAATGTGTTGTGCAGTGTTTGCTAATGTATGCATTGTGTCACCATGGTAAATCATAAACATTACACCATTAGAGAAACATTCAGACCATCCCCAGTGTGCATTTATGAAAAAGACCCATGCTACCAGCCTGAGTTGGCGCTGATACATTTGTGAAAGGGACATTTTCTAAGATAATTAATCACTACAGCATACATTTGGATTTAGTGTTTAGTTGAGTATTGGTCCACTCTAAATGTTAAAAAGCATTATGTGAAAGCAAACCTGATCCTTAATGCAATACATGAAAAATTAAAGGAACTTGTTATGATTATAGAAATGTTCAGTCAATAATTTACTTTGCTGAGCCCAGACTGGTTCTGAAACATCTCCAGCATAATAATTTTTGCAGTCAAGAGACATGAGTCATTTGCTGTTTATGCTTGATCAGCAATTTTACCTATGCTAATTTTGCTTTGAAAATAATATGTGGTTCATTTAACATGCCTATCTATAATGGATGAATATTTACAAATATTAAGTTTAAGTTATCTCATGTCTGTGTTTACTATTGAACAATATTCACACCCTGTAGACCAGGGGTCTCCAACCTTTTTCCTCTGGTGAGCTAGCTTTGGGCCCGGTCAAGCAGAAGTAAACAGCAAGGCCAAAAATTCAAGTTAATGCATCTGATATAAAAATGTATTCAACAGATAGCATATGTACTCTAGTTTATGAAACTGTTTACCTTTTTTTCTGTACCATGTTTGGTTCTAAAGTTCCATATGTTTTAAACAGACCATGTATGAAACATGGAACAAAAAATATTTCCCAAATTTCAAAGACCTGCAAATCATGTAAATAAATTGATGTATTTCATCATATCTTGTGTTATTCCATCTTTGAACTGTTGATGAAGGTACATGATTTTTTTTTTAAAAACAGTATTTAAAATTGCTTGGAAGGACTGACATATTTTATAGAAATAGTTACCTTTAATTTTGAAGTAATATTAAAGTATTCAAAAGAAAAAAGCTGACAAATTATTCAAAATCATGCACCTTCTACTTGCTTGCACAATTTTCCCTCCATTACTTTTCCCTCCGTTACCATGACCTTTCTTCATAAAAAATCTCACTACTCAAAAAGTAAGAGGTTTTTCAACCTAATCTTGTACCATATGGTAGAAAACTATATGAAGCAAATATTCAAACCAGTTTGTTAAGGATTTGTAAGTGAGAACCGCTAGTTATCGCTGTTTGTATTTTTTGCCCAAAAAGTGCTGCATATTTCATTCCCTCCGTTACCGACATGAGTTTTTACATTTTTTGCCAACAACTTGAAAGAATATCGCAGGTTTAACTTTACCCTGTTGGAGTGCTAACTCTTTCCTACATTCTGATACCTTACTTATTTCAATAGTCCCTCTAGTTTCTGAATAAGAGCTATTTGAATGTAAAAAATCTGCCCCTGTTTCCCTCCGTTACCGCTTGACCAGACCCCTTTACCAAACAAAAATGCCAGAGAGCTACTCATTTTAGTGGCTGCAAGAAATTGAGACGATTATAAGAAAGAGGGCAAGCCTTTGGGTTAGGTGCCTATAAAACATAAACCATTGCCCATTTATTAGTGCACAAAGTTGGGCTTCAAAAATGAAGTTACAGTAGTAACAGGCATGTAATTAACCAAATTTTTGTTATTCAGCACAGTGGGTTAATTCCAAAATTCTTTGGCGAGCTACTTGGAATGGGTGGAGAGCTACTGGTAGCTCCCGAGGTACAAGTTGGAGAGCCCTGTTGTAGACCTTGTTCAAGCCACTTTTTCTACATACCACCAAAACTCAATGTAATAATATGTCATCAAATTAAATTGAAAAGTAATTTTGAAAAATGTGTGATTTAGATTAGCATGTTTTCTATAACATTTGGCTCAAAAGAATTGCTTGCTTTTGAACACAATATCTTCTAAATTCTGTATTTTTGTAATCAGACTGAATCGAAAATGTAAGAGTAGGCTAAGTCACAATTTCCGCTGCTCATTTCAGTCACATTCAGACGTGAGCTTGAAGTCTTCATTTGAATAAGAGATGATAAATTGCTCTAAACGTGAGTCTTTTTTCCACCAGACGAGCTCGCTGCCCTATGTAGCTGACGCCAACCGAATCTGTCCCCGGTCTGAAAGGTACGTCACAGATTCAAACCTGTGCTGCAGCCGATGTCCCCCCGGTGAGTACTAAAACAATATGTGCCCGAAGAAGGGCTTGACCCCGAAACACTACACTGTGATGCTATTAAAATAATTTTAAAAGTGAGGTGCACCAAAGAGATGTGGTGCAGATTTTTTTTTTTTTTTTTTGTCTTTGGACCCAGCATACAGACCTAACCTTTATCTGATGTGCATGTCTCTGTCTACCAGTACTAAAACATCAGCACTGCATTCTGGTTTGTTATCAACATAATCTGAAAGTAAAATGTAGCACACTGTGCACAAAGGACTATGCTGTCAGTGAAAATGAAAAGACATGAACGCTTTGATGATACAACAGTGGAAATATGTGGTAGATGTTTTAAATGTGGAGGCGATAATGCTCTACAGTGGGGTAGACAGCAAATGGTTCAGAAAATGTGGGTCTCAATCAGGTGGTTTTATTAATGGTTAAAAATAAATAAGGTCGGAATTTGACAATATAAAATCTAATTCTTGTGGTCTGACCATGCAAACATGTGGAAAGACTGACTACAATATTGTGATTCTATGCTTTTTTTTTTTCTTTAATCCAGAAGTTACAACATATATGTTTGCAGGTGGTACTTAGTTATCTCCCCACAAAGAATGGTCAGCCTGTGTCATGCTCTGGACAATGGTTACCATTGCTAACTGTTGTTAAAATAAAGTACATTTGTGATATACATTTTTTGCCATATCACTCCACCCTTACTTAAGAAAGCAAGATACTATACTAATATTGAAGCTCACACGTCTTACAATGATCCACTTGACCCATTGCCTTTTGCATGCATATCAATTTTAATCATAATATTTTTGAGTACACTGTTTGGTCCAAGGCTGCATTAAAATTTTTAATCTTCACCTCTTTTTTATTCTTAGGACATAAGCTGAAGACGGAATGCACTGAAAGTACTGACTCAGTCTGTGAACCATGTGGACCAGAGCAGTACTTGGAGAACTGGAACTTTGCTATAAACTGCTTGTCCTGCATCAAATGCAAAGCATGTGTGTAAAAATAAGTTAGTAATATGTATCTTTTAGTGTTTTGTGAGTTACTGGTAATGTAATGCCTCACACTCTTAGCGAAGGGTCTGCAGGAAGAACGAAGCTGCTCCCCCACTAAAAGGACCAAATGTAGGTGCATGCCGGACAGGTACTGTGTAATGAGCTCTAACGGCCAGTGTCAGGATTGTACCGCCTACAAAAAATGCAAAAAGGGATTTGGAGTATTTGTGAAAGGTAACGTGTTTACTTTGTATTCAATTAATAATAGCTTTTATTTTAGAAATACTAGAACAGCATTGCAAGTCTATTATAATAACATAAAATTACATTTCAAAATGCTAATTGAGAACCCTAAATTAAATAAATTAATTTAATAAATTAATAAATTAATTGGTCTTGTGACGATGTTTGACGGGGTAATAAATTGGCAAATGTTGCCCCAGTTTTAACCAGCAAATTCAACACAAAGAGAAAAGGGCTTAATAAGAATTTATCCAATGCCATTTTAGATATGACAAGGATTACAAATCTATCATCAATTCTTTTTAGGCAACAGACTGCTCAAAAATTTTGACCAATCAAGACCATTCTAAGACTAGTCAGGAAGTGTCAAATTTCATCCAATTTATGTTATATTATTTAGATACTCGTTAAAAGTGTATCTATTTCTTTGCTAGCTAGTAACTGGGTATTGGTTTTTGGACAACACCTTGCACCTTTTTCTTAAATTTACTATGTATAACTATTGAATTTATAATTCATTCAAATATGGTTACTGTCACGTTATTGTTTATTTAATAATGTGCAGTCTTTGTTTTACAACAGGGACAGATACGTCTAATGTAATATGTAAAAAGTGTCCAGAGGGGACTTTCTCTGACATTGTCTCCTCCACAGAAGCCTGCAAAAACCACTCGATGTAAGCATTATCATCTCAAGCCTTAACTCGTGCCAGGATGTACACTGACCCCATTTCTTTCTTCTTCTTTAGCTGCGATGAAAGACACATTATCAGTAAAGGCAATGCTACTTCAGACACAGTATGCAAACCTGCTGCAAGCAACCCATATACCAAACCAGAAACTACAACATTACCAGTAACTAAGCGTGTGAAGGCAACCACAATGAAATCACAGCCATTTACCAAACAAATCTCAAACTACACACATTTGTTGAGTTCTACAGCAGAACTTCCCAAAGTGAGAAAAGAAGAAGAGCCGCTGGATCCTGGACCAGATAAGCAATTAGGTATGGTAACTAGGGCTGAATGTTTTTTGGAAAAATATCTAATTGCGATCTAACAGAAAAGCATCCTGTTTGTGATTTTCACCTTATTTTAAATAATCAAGATTCCGTTCTGTTTAACAATGTTAACCTATAAGAGAAGTCTTAAATTAGGTATGGGCAATATGGGAAAAAAATGATTCAGCTTGATTTAAAACAATTAAAAATGTCTTAATTGCTTAATATAAATTTTCTGAACTCAAACAAGACTGACAGCCATTTAACACACACACACACACAAAATATTCAGCTAACCTCTGCTCCAAACCACATGCCTTTACTGACAGATGATTAACTGTAATCCCCCCGATTAATAAGCCCCTTGTTAATTTGAAATGAGGTCTTAATTTGAATCTAATTCTAATAATGGCCTGAGCTAAATGAAATAGTAGCTAAACAAATACAATCACATGCATTTCAGAGGATGTTTGTTGTTAGCAACCTAAATAACTGCATTTGCTGCTACAGTGACGTCAGCATAATTGCAAATATGAATTTGCAGCCCTAATGTTAACAAGTTTGAAATCTTAAATTGACATTTTCTAATTTATTTTATTATATTGTGTTTCTATTTAAACTAGCTACACTCTTTGGAAGTGTTGCTGGTGTCATTCTGCTTCTTATTGTAGTAGGCCTGCTACTACTCTGTAAACGAGTCTTCAAGAAAGGTAATCAAAAATACAAAATCAAAAGTTATCAAAAGTACATTATTTTCAATGTAAGTTAAAAAAATCAATATTTTCTTACTTGTTTTTAGCTACAGTAGATTTTCCTAAAGTGGATGCAAATGGAAACTGTGACACTGACAGTAACAATGTAAGTATTATTGCATTCAACTCCATAGCACCAGTTTTAGTATTTCCTAATTTAAATCTACTGAATGCATATATCCATCCAAGTTACTCCATTTATGTCTTCATTTTATGCACCATTTTATGCATTACATAGTGCTATTGATTTAAGAGTAGATGGAGCCATTTTAATAATCCATGTAGAGCAGTGGTTTTCAGCCAGTAGGTACTTTCAGGTTTTAAAGGAAGGTGAAAGTTAATATTATTATTATTACTTTATAAACATTAAAACTATAAAATATAATAGTAATAACTGGCAATATACCACTATAGTATACAGAGTTATTTGCCTAGTACCTGAGTTCGAGGGTACTCAGAGTGTAAGACAATGCTTAGGAGGTGCTCAAAACAAATAAATAAAATAAAACAATATAGGAGGCTATGCATGTTTATGAACTGACAAAGCTACAAAGGACATTTTACCTATTTAAATTATCTGCTTCTCACTGTGAAGATGTTTGGCATGGTTGCTAGCATTGGGTCAAGCTTCTAATATGCTTAAAACATCATCTAACTTTGTTTTATTTGTTTTTATGCAGACAAACCTCTGTGAGCTCAGGGATACTGAAAGTTTGTCAATCAAAGCTGTGCAGCCAGAACAACTGGGTCTTCTTGAGAATGGGGATGCCTACTGCATCGGCAACTTTAATGGGCAACTACAATCAACAATACCTGTTTACCAACCTCAATCTGCTTTGTCTGAGCCTCTTCCTCTCCAGTCCAATGTGGATCAAGTTGTTTCCCAAACTGGTACAAGTTTGCAGTCTTCTTCACAACCCACAAGTCCACAAAGTATGGCCCCTAGTCCTCTGGTCAATGTTAACATCAATTTGCATATCGGGAATGGGACATGTACATCTCCAGCGGTGATGCTCAGCGACACAGCAACAGCAGAGCCTAAAATCCCATTTGGAGAGGAAGAGGAGAGCTGTAGTCTTCTACAGCAGGAAGATGGCAAGCACTCACTGCTGTCTGTAGAAGAAAGTGGAAGTTATAATAATATGTCATTTAAAACACTAGACCAGTTTGTGTAAATAGTTGGTTTAAAAGGGTGTGGAATATAGGTTCGTTGTAGGTTTGAACAAAACTTTGAACAGAAAGGCGCACTTGACAAGGCGTGAGGTAGTGTCTTGTTGATGTTAAAGTCAGATTGCTGTGTACAGAGGAGGGACTGAACGAGGTCTGGGAGGTCTGCACAAAAGTATTAATGTAAAAAGTTTTAAATAATTGTAAAATAAGAAAGGTATCACTGTAAATTCCTAAAGTACATACTTGCTTGTTTTGGGTTGTGTTTTTTTGTTTTTTTTGTTTTACTTTTTTTCTGGCTGCATTGTTAAACAGTAGAGAATTGCAGAAAGGACTACCAGTCGTGATGACATATGAATGCGTCACTAAATAGTGAAATGAGCTAAAAGGGAAATTAATATGTGTGGGTGTGGTTGATTTGAAATAATTCATCAGAAAAGTTCTCATTAAAGTTCTATCCTAATGTAAAGAAAGCAAACATCGTTGTACAATTGTAAAGTAAAAGTAAAAGAAACGGGGGAAAAAATCAAGGAAACTGAAAAATGCAAGTTGTTTCAACTCAGAAATAAACTCTTGCAATCTTGTTTTTCCTATATAAAATGTCAAGCGATTTTTTTCTTTCATGAACTTGGTACTTTTACCTTTATATTTAGAGAAAATAGCGCCAAAGACCAAACATTCATAGAACACGAACCCGAACAAAAGCTGGACAAACTTTATTAATGAAATAGAGTCCCTCATGTGGTTATTTACGGACAATACTGACAGCTGTTGGCAAGATCTGGTTATGACAGCCTACCTCTTCTCTTTTTGGCTCCCTTCTCTCTCTTATAATCTAGTGTTATAAAACTGAAAACTCGAGAAATGTAACAAAATATTTTGCTTAAAATCGCTGCCTTCATTTCAAAGATACTAATTTATTTCTAATGTAAAATGTAGAAGCTAGCGCAGGATGCTAAGGAGAGTGAAAGAAAGACAGTACCACTTTACCCTTCAAACGGGGGATGTAATACTGGAAAAAATATATTATTATACGGATATTCGCAACAAGGCTGATAATTTAATGACCAGTTGTTATTTCTTTTATAATCAGAATGTGAATGATTTGGTATCTATCTTTTTTTTTTCTATCAATAATTAATTAGTAAGTACCCCTATTTGTCACAGTTGGTACGGTCTGTTGCCGCTGTGTTCGCTCGTCTTCCTGAAAGAGCACTGTACTGGAGCCACAGATGTCGCTGCGAGGACGCAAGTAAGTTGATCCGATTTCTCATTTTTCCAACTATTTTAATCTAAATCTCTCAAATAAACACCCACGTTGGTCTGATATGTTGTTCCTGGAGCTTGTGCTTAAACGTGTCCGCCTGTTGAGTTTGGTTCTAGCTTCTTTTATGCGCTTCTTTCTGTCCCTCATCCTCTGCTACTGCTGCTGCTGCTGTCGTGGTCCTGTGGTCGGCTGTGTTTACAAATGCAGCCAGCTAGAAATCCATTTAAATAGCGGTTTGTTAAGCGATGTGACAGTTAACATGCTTGATTTATTGAGAACGCTTGTTAAAATTAATAGAGGCTTGCATTTGGACTAAACTCTTGCCATAAGGGATTTGTTAAGGAAGTCTGGGAAATCAGGCAGGAGCAGCAGGGATAATACTGCCGCAGGTGTTCCATGCTTTCTTTTTTCCCCTATGTCAGCTACAGATCGTTAAATCCTTTATGTTTACCACATAAAGCGTGCTAGACTAGAGGAAGATAGATTAAAGCAACATGTGCAACTGAAAAGACAAAATAATCTATCGGGTGATAACACATTTTTTATACAGTGTGGTACCATTCATACACTGCTCGGGATTCACTCGTGGCGAATATGATAAGGATTTAGTTAAACATAATGATAAAGAGTGCTGTTATGGCTATTTTATGCTTGGTGGTCCTTTAAAGTTCCTAGTATTGGGGAAGTAGATGTCCACCTACCCTAATCTTATGAACAGCAGTTTGTTAATGTGTAACTAAGGGCTCTATTAGTTGTCAATGATTTCATCCACACGTCTATTTTCTAATTATAGATGACTGACATAGTTACTGCTATTTGTCATTAACAGAAACAAGAAAGGATTTCTTGAAGATCTCGTCAGTCCACTCCCACATGGCAGCGAGCCTCCTCTGCACACAAGATTAAACCACGTTCATTAAACTACGCAGGTATTAGATGCAGCTTGATTTCAGTGTTCTCAAATGGCTTGCTGTCTGAAGGACGAGCTGCTCTGTTCCATTTGCCTGAGCATATACCAGGACCCTGTTAGCTTTGGCTGTGAGCACTACTTCTGCCGAAAGTGCATCACCGAGCATTGGAGCAGACAGGAGCCACACGGACCAAGGGACTGCCCAGAGTGTCGCCGTACCTTTGCCGACCCTCTCCTCTCTCCCAGCCTCAAGTTGTCCAACATCGTAGAGAGGTATTCAGCTTTCCCGCTAGACGCCATTCTCAACGCTCAACGGAGCTCCTACCCTTGCAAGGACCACGAGAAAGTCAAGCTCTTCTGCCTGACGGACAAAAGTCTGGTGTGTTTCTTTTGTGACGAGCCAGCACTTCACGAACAGCACCAGGTGACCACCATTGACGAAGCCTACGAGGAGATACAGGTCAGTCAAAAGCAACACAGTCAAAAGCAGTACATGGGAATGATCAGGCCTGTGTAATTCATTAAATTGTAATTGTGTTTTCACTTATTGCTTTACTCTATTACAAAAATGGTGTTCCAAAAGAAAATTAACTGATTCAGGCAGATAAAAGCACTGGGCACATTGGATGTTAGACTTTACTGAGCCACAAGATAAATAACTTGGACACAATAGCTCTCATATTACAATATAATAATGAAGGGGAATAAATTGAAACAATTAAAGTTAAATTAGCAAAAATGGTGAACGACATGTCAAATGCCAAGGTAAAGTGCAAAGATGAAAAGATTGCTTTGACATGACATTATCTATTACACTTATAAGTGTGAGTTGTTGGTACAGTTGTATGCAGTATGGTATGAATGTAGTCCTATATCTCTCACTGTTTGAGTGGAGCTGTAGGAGCCTGTTGGAGTATTATCTCCTCTGTCCCTCTAGAGTCTGGTGCAGTGGGTGAGCAGGAGTGTCCATGATGGAGAGCAGTTTGTCCAGTGTCCTACTGTCCCTCACTGTGATAAATGTCTGCAGCTTACAGCCAAACACATGACAAGGTTTACAAATCTCGTATGGCATGTTATGATCAGGGATCAATATTTAACTAACAAAATTATTGTACTGAAAATATTTACAGTAATCAAGTTCTGTTCTGAATATTAAGCACTTATTGTGACCCTCAAAACATGGAGTAAAGTTGCTTGTCAACAGTTAATTTTAAAATGGGAATCAAAAAACACTGCTAATAAAAATTAGTGTTGTCAAAATACTAAAAGAAAAGAAAAAGAAAAGGCTTAGTTAATAACAACTCACGTTGGTATTAATTTTAATAGCACAACACAATTTTTGAAAAAGATCGACATGTTTCTAAAACAATACAGAAAAATATACAGTTTCTAATATTTTACCATTTTAGTTCTGTTACTAGTTTTAGGATAGGAGGATTTAGTATTTACATATGGTGCTACAATTTTACCAATAGTATCTTAAGCTACAAACCTGTTGCATACCTAAAATAAATTAAATCTGAAAGTCTGATGAAATAATGCTGGCCATATATTATAGGACCACAAATCTATTAGGCTTCCTTGGTGCAGTGTTTCATCAACTCAAAATAATTGTAACTGTAAACTCTGATCATGTGGCATCCCTCACACACACTGTGATAGCTCATTAGTGAGAGGAGAGGTGACATTTCCTTTAAAACCATCAGCGTTTCTTGCTTCAATTTCACGCCTGTGCACTCACTGACCTCATGGGAACAGTCCAGATAGTACAGACTCTGCTTAGTGCCTCTCACACTGTCTTTAATGATTAATTTAAACTTTAAGACTGACATTAGGGCTGGAGATTCACAATAAATGGCAAATACATGCGTATTAGAATATCAGGAATAAGGTTGGAGATTATATAATAATTTCTATATTAAAATGCATGTTAAAAAGGCAGCAAAAACTGAGACTGATTAAAAATGAAAATACAATTTCAGTGTAATCATTCAAATGAGGTTTTGTAGTGATGTTTCTACACTTATGTCTTTTAATACTGCAGCAGTCCATCCACTGACATTTACAAGAATGTTTTAGCACAGGTATGATGGATTTCAACTGTCTGAATATTGTCATTAGGATAATTTTTAAAAATGAGATAGTATTTTTGTAAATGTGGCTTTGGGAGACAGCAGCTTAGTTGGTAGAGCACCCTCTATTCCAAGTCATTCAGTTATGTTTCTACTACAACAGCGGTGTTCAAACTTTTCAACAAGGGTCACACTTTGAAACATATTCGAAGTGGAAGGCTAAAGAACAGATGGATGCTTTTTACATAGTTTTGACTCTGCACCTTTTAATAAGGCCTGAAATGTTAATTTTAGACTTGTATCAAAATGTGATGTTATTGAGGTTATAATGGTAGAATTACTTAAATTTTCTCAAAAATTACCACCTTTGATCTAATTTGTGGGAGGGCTAAAAAAAAAAGAAAAAATGATCTGAAGGCCACATTTAGAAACTCCTGCACTACAGTCATTGCATATTAAATTGTTTTTCTGTTGACCATTTCTTACAAAGAGCCTCTCTTTCAATTTCACGCATATGCACTTTCTGACCCACAGGAACTGCCCAGACGCAGTGGCACACTCTATCTAGTGTCTCCCCTGTCCTTTGCTCAAGCTGCCTTTTTAATGATTATTTAAAAATTCAGTAGAAGCCATTTGGAACAGTGTTTTGACCGCAGCCTAGTTCTTATTTTTGTTTAGTTTTTGTATGTGTCCCAGTTCTATTGATGATCAGCCTCTTTTTGAAAACAGATCCAGGCTACATCCCAAGGTGGTCCTGAAACACTTGCAGACAGCAGCATTCATTGCATTATAATGAATCTAAATGTCCATTAACTTATGCAAATCACTTTCTGCAACTAATTGATTTTACATTGTATGTTTTATTCAAGTCAGGGGTGAGGGTATAGGTGAAACAGGTGAAATAAGTAACATTAATGTAACATGTGACTGTATTTATATTTAATTATATGTCAGTGATTCACGATTACATGTAAATGATCATTATTTAAGCTCATAGAGATGGCACTACACACCAGCTGCACCAATCATCTGATTTACTCTTGATGAAAAGTCTGAGGAATGCCTTTACACAAATATTATAATTTTACTAATTAAATTACACAAACACACACCTAATTGTTTTTAATAAAATATGCATTCAGCAGTATTAACCTATATATTCATTCAGAACACTCCACTTTGCTTATAGAGTTGCTTTAACTCATAATAAATAAATAAATAACCTCAAACTGCAAAAAACTCATGTTGTTAATCTTTGTGGTTGGGAAGGACAAACTACAATGACTATGAGACTGTGTTGTGCTTACTCAGTGCTTTACAGTTTTCACATAAATGGGAACAGATGAATGTTCACTACATTTGCATTTGAGCCAAATTTGCTTGTTCATAATCCTCCTCTTCTTCATTCTTGGTGTTTCTTTTGGCCTTAATTTTTACTTCAAATGTTGCAAAGTAAACTCTTTGTAACATGAAATGATTTGGTTTTCACATTTTCTTGGCAAAGGATGTTGTAACTTTTGAAAGAGAATGCTGATTGAGGTGTAAGTTGGGCCTACACACACTTCCAGATGTCATCACTCTTTCTCTTGCTGCTACTTGTTTAGTGAGTCTCTGCCAAATTCAGATTCCTCAGAAATTTCAAGAAATGTCTTACTCATCATACTGTTTTTATAATGCCCCAGATAATTACCAATCTCTACTGAACTATGGAAAAAGTAATTGTCACCTTCACAACAAACAGTTCATGACATCACAAGGTGGAACAGAGCATTTTGAGCTTTTACTTAAACAAAACACAATTTGGGTATATTTTTGAGGAGGTGACAATATTTTAACATGGCTTAAAGCGCACAAGGATAAATTTTGTGCAGTATAGGACCTTAATATAGGATCTATTTTTATGTTGTATGACATTTTGATAACCATAGTTATGATAACATTTTTTTTTAAGTTGTGCCCAAACTATGCCAAAATGACTTGCATATTATACAGACATTCTAGTACATTATACAGGCTTTTACCTCCCTTGTATCATTCTTTACTCTTTTTCCAAACGTAATCTTCCCCCAGACAGCTTGGGAAAGGTCAGAATCTGTGTGCGGTTGAAGAAGTAATTTGGCCCTCTCAAGATGTTTCTCTTCATTGGACCTTGTGTTCTTCCTTCGTTCTGAGCTCTTTTCGAATCGGCCATCTTGGCATTTTGTTTTCTGGCAGGAGTGTTGGAGACGTCCCAGAGCCACATTAGACAGGCAGTGTAAACAGAGCCAACCCCATCAGAGCAGGCCTGTCCCAGGATAAGCTGGCAACTCCTTCCATCAACTGCTGGGATGTCTGTTATGTAACATTATAACAAATTAAGATTAATAGAAGAACAGATTCAGTTTGTTAAGTGCCATATTTGGATAAATAGTGACCTCTGTTACGCACTGGTGGTCTAGATGCATTCACTGAACGCTTTTTAGGTACTTTTCTAGCAGCTACGCAGTTGTAATGCCACATCCTTAAACAATCAGATTGTTCAAGTAAATGAGTAAGAGACTTTCAGCATAGTTTTTGTGAAGGTCATATTTTTGCGGTCTAAAGCTAAAAAAAAAAAAAAAAAAGTAATCATGACTAAAACAATAATGGCAATAAACATTTTCTTTCGGCAAATGAAACATAAATGAATGAGTGGAGACCAGATTCAAGCTCCACGTTTCTTTCTTAGATCATAAACAAAGTCATTGTCCATGGAACATGTCTGTACATGTCCCATGAAGTATTACAATACTTATACAATTACACAATTACAATATTTATCACAGTTTAAATAAAATGTATATATTCTGGTTGACTTTTCTTTTTATGCATTTGTCGACTGAATTCGCATGACATTTCCATTTTAAATTGTACTGAAAAAAATATTTTTTTCGGTGGTGATTTTGTCAATTTTTTTATTTTTTTTTTGGCATAGCTTTTGTCAATTGTGTAAGCTATTGTTGCTGTCTAAAATGAAATGATTAAAATTAATCAATCAT
The DNA here is from genome assembly GCF_026225935.1 of Boleophthalmus pectinirostris. NCBI lineage: Eukaryota > Metazoa > Chordata > Actinopteri > Gobiiformes > Gobiidae > Boleophthalmus > Boleophthalmus pectinirostris. The sequence continues at coordinate 31,914,018 of NW_026571299.1, forward strand.
AATGACTTTTCTTTGCCCAAGTACTGATGTTTTTGGCAAATGAAACATGAATTATTAAAAGGACTGAGTGGAGATTAGATCCAAGTTCCACATTTCAAGCATAAACAAACTCAATGTCCAGGGAACATGTCTGCACATGTCCCATGAAGCATTACAATACAATTTATCACAGTTGAAATAAAACTATATATATTTCAGTTGACAAATTATTTTCTGGATTTAGTCAACAGAATTAGCATGACATTTCTGTTGACTAAAAATTATAAATAGTTTTAGTAAAAAGATTTTACTCTGAGACTGAAATCATTTCTTCTTCAAAATTAGCAGCACAACCCACTGTCTGGTGTCAAGATGATGCAAAAAAGCCCAAAAATGGCGACAACTTTTAGTCCCTTTTGAAGTAGTAGTGGTTGGTGGTATTTATGGGCAGTGCAGTTAACCTCCATCCAAATCTATATGCAAGTGTCAGACTGTGTTAGTAAGGCTTGTTCTAAAAGTGCTGAGTGTCTCTGTACAGGTAGAGTTGCTGTAAATGCAGACATCAACCATTTTACCATATCACTGGTGTTGTGAAATATTAATATCCCAATCAGACAGAGATGTGCTGGACGATAGCAGTGTTTCAGAGTCTACCTACCACTAAAAGCCTCTGTCCGTACCGCTGTTACAAGATCACAACAGAACTAAATTAGAACTATAAACCAAGATGTAACAACGCTTTAATGCGCTGGATTTGTGAACCGTAATTCCATGTGAAATCTCTGATCAGTCGTTCTCATTTTGTCTTTCTTGTCTCTATGGAGATGTTATTGCTTTACCTGGAATATTACACAGTTTTGTATTAGACATATTTGTGCAGTGCACTTTTTAAATGCCAGCAAATCATATTTCTTTTAAGACTCCTTGTTTGCTCAGTGCTGAGTTGTGTGTCAGAGTGAAGTTTTGCCACCGGGCACAGACGTCACTTGTGTCATCTAATGTGACAGTGCTCAGCTGAAGTGCCAAAACAACACAGAGAGGAAGTGTGGAGCGCTGTAGTGTACAGAGCTGGACACTGTGCCAGGGCTGGCCCCTCTCAGCACTACCAGAGGATGTTGTGGGAAAGTTTGGTGAAGAGAAAGGAGATTTGGTGGGTCCACAAAGTTTGGCCTGTTAGCATCATGTTGGTATTTTGCTAGGATTCTGTTACACACATAGATTCGTAATGGCTGGAACCTCCAAATAGAATATGACACAATATGAACACACGTCAGTGTATAAAAATTACACTATACCGTAAGAGTCTTTTAGTTTTCCTTTACATATACTGTAGATGGGTCTATGCAGTTAATCACATTTGAATCATGGTTACAGTTAGAGCTCCAATGAATTACTATAATGGTATAATTAAATCAAACAAAACAATACATTTTTGTTCAAAATGTTATGGGTGCTTTTTTGTGCTCTGCAAAATCATTTAATCTACACTGACACAAAGCATGAAGCACAAAATTGCTACTAAACTGATATTAAATTATAATGAGTCTATTCTTCTTCTACATTTGACAGTACATACATTTCAAATGATTACTATATCAATTATGGTACACATTTTCCAGATTTTTTTATAACTGAGCAATCTGATCAATGTTAAAATGTTATTTCCGCATCACAAACAAACCTGGAGTTGTGTTTTGTTTCATTCACATGTTTAACACACAAACCCTGCATATTTAGGCTAAGTTCACTTAAGTTACAGCTTCATGACTTCACAAGGTGAACAGAGCATTTTGATCTTTATTACTTAACACAAGATTACTCAAACATGTGGCTGAAACAAAACACTCCAGGTTTGTTTTTGAGGAAGTAACAACACAGCATGTCAGAGCACATAACACAACATGTTTTAAAGCTCACAAGACCCCATTTTGTGTAATATAGGACCTTAAATTCCTGATTGGAGCATTTCATCTGAATGTGACCACACCTTTTTTCAATTTTGCATCCTCTGAATTTGCCTATGTTTCTTTCTTGTCCTAGTTTCTCCTTTGTTATGTGCTGTCTCAAACACCTTGCACTACGCCCATCTGTTTTCAGACACATGATGTATGGGTGTTATTTTGATTCAACAATAACAGAAGAGGATTAATCAAGCTCTTGCTCTTAGGCAACGCATGTCACGAGCAAGCATCTCACAACATAATACAAAGACTGTGTAGGTCAGCTTATGCAGCTTGTATGAAAACATTAAAACCTTCAACTTCTTATGCATAGTTAAAGGTGCACTATGAGACTTTTCTGGTGTAAAATATGGCACTAGCTTGTCTCCATAGGGATGTTATCTTTGCCTGGAATGTTATTTACCAAAATTGACCTATTCTGGATTTATATAATAACTGCTAATAAATCATGCATTTTTGCTGTGGGCTGCGGCACTTCTTCTGAAATCTGACCTGTAACTTGGCGACACCTTCCTCTCTGTGGAAATGGATTAATGCTATGCTGTGGAACATTCCAGGCAAAGCATCTCCAAGGAGACAAGCAAGCACAGTATGTAACTTTTCTACTAGAAAAGTTACATATCCAACCCAAGTTATTTAGAGCAAACCCTATAAAATGTTATTAATTCATTAACTGTAAGCGTCCCTTGTTTGCTTTGGTTTCACCTACTGCCAAATCTATACAAGAGGTCACTGGGGACCAGACCAATTATTGTTTGGATTATTCGCTTAGTTGTTGAGAACATGAAAGGCCCTTGAGCATAACATTTGTACAGAATTTCAACTAGATAAAGCTGAAATGAAGCCACTAGAGGACATCCTGAAGGAGTAAATGTACAGACAGACTGAAAATGACTTCCAATGACTTACCAAAACCATAAAATATACCTATTTTGCTTAACATTTTCATGCAATTACTGCTCTGTCTGAGTAATTAAACCTCTCTTCTCAGCTCATGACATGTATTGGGTCAGCATAAAGACCAGTTAACGATTATTCGATGACTAAATTAGTTGACAGTTATTTCAGTAATCAATTAGTTGCAACTAATTTACTGACTTGTTGCAGCCCTACATATTGCTCTTTTCTCTTCCTTTGAATTAAACTACATTACTACTTTCGATAATATTTTGGCACATTACAAACTAAATCCATTAATGTGCATGCTGTCCTAATATCTACCACATTTAAACAGCATTACATATAATTTCTGTTTGGTTTAGTGTCCTGCTTCCATCACCTCTAATGCGTGTTGCCAGTGTGTTTGGCAGGCATGGACGTGGGCAGCCTGGTCTCTCAGTGGTAATCTCCTTAGCCTGGCATGGCATCGCTCTGACCTCAGCTTTCCCTGCAGCTTTACCTCCTCTACCCTATAAAATGTTCCCTCACCAAATGTTTAATGCATAAAATATTCAGTCTAATGTCCATTTGAGAAAGTCCATTACAGTTTTTTTTATGGATTTTGCTCGTACAAGGATGTGAGGTTGTAGGGTTTGTGAGGATTTGCAGTTTGCCACTTGCTTCACAGAGCAGATTTAACGGGCAGCTAATGCATTCTGATGAGGTTTTATTCTGCCAATCACACGCAAAGATGGCATTTAAAAGGTCTGAAAGGGGAAGTGATTCTGAAAAAACTGCATTTGTGGGAAATATAGTTTTCGCATTAAAAGTTCACTCAAGTTTATAAATGCATGTAATGTCAAATGACTATAGATTAATGAGAATGCTTTATAAAAATCCCTGTGAACGTAAAATATTGTGACTGCCTGATAAACATAATCTCCGAGTGGCTGTTGCTTGTGCTATATTCTTTAATGTTGTACCAAGCCATCAGAGGAGCCAATGGATAGAATACACAAACTTAAAAACAAATAATAAAATCAATTCAAGGTGATTAGACTTCTGGAGATACAGATTTTAAACCCTTATCTTAGTACTGAAAATGTGCTTTATGCTTGAAACAAAATGGTGTAATCCCTCAATCTCCCATATTTTGCCAGTTTAAAGGTGCACTATGTAACTTTTTGGTTGGGGTCCGTCACCTGCTTGTTTCTATGGATATGTCACTGCCTGGAATGTTCCACACTATGCCATTAAGCAGCTCTACCTTTACATTTATTCAATTGCAGGTGGTTTTATTGCTCAAAAATATCAAGAAAAACAGGCATTCTGACTGAGCGGGGTCGCCTCTCCATAGATCTGCCCTGTAGCTTGACAACTTGACACTTAAAACAGTGGTTGTTCAATGGTCAAATATGTCACCATGTTTAACCAAATTACATTTTTTTATATTAAGAGGTTGTATAGTGAGTGTGATGGTGTTGTGTACCTTTGTGTGATTGTTGCTGTACTTTTCCCTGTCCTGTAGATTTCACATCAACCTGCCAAGGGACTGAAGATGGAACTTAGCCACGCTGTCTATAATCTTTACATATTTACATTTTAAATTGTACAAATAAATAAGAAATAAGAAACTTGTTTGGTCTCCATAAGGATAGAACAGTTTAATACCATACTGTGAAACATTCCCGACAAAATAATAACATCTCCACGGAGAAAGGCATTTGACTGACCCTCCCCCAGAAAAGTTACACAATGCACCTTTAAGCAAGCTAACACCAGAAATATTGTGTAGCTACACTTTTAACCCCAAACATGGATATATTCAATCATATTCTGTGCTCCAGGCCTAGTGGATACCATATACACCTTTTTTATATCTGGTTGTCATTCAGTCCAGCTCTCCCTCCCTGAGCTGTCAATCCAGTGCTGCAGAAGTGAAGTACTCACTGTAATTGTGATGGAGACTGGCGAGGCTCAAACTGACCACAGCGAAGCCCGAGGGACAGCTTTATGGTGCAGTAACAGCAGTGAGCCTCGGTAAGAAGTGCCACTAGGGCTTTATATGTGGCAAAATAATACACAACATAAATGTGTACGATTGTATTGGTTTTAGCATTTGGAGTTGTGTCTCTTAATAATGTATGCCAAATTGTAGTATATTATGCACAGACTACAGTGGCATTGGTATTTGAAAAACTTTAATGCATTTTATTATTCCCTCAATTTTTACATTTTAAAACCAGAGATATTTTTGACAGTGCTAATGCAAGTGAGAGGTGCATGTTGTTTTAATACTTTAGGTTTTGGGTAGCCACCATAGACCCACTATATGTGAGAGGTGTTTAGCCAATGGCCAATCACATGGTTACTCTGAGAAACGGCTTGAATAAGGGACATGCTCATTGGTCGTTTCAAAGTGTTCTCTTGTCAACAATAAAATGAGGGCAGCTAATTACTTTTTTTTTTTTTTTTTACTTTTTTTTAAGTTCAGCAAGGCTTTAAAATGAGCCTGGTTGCTGGTCACTTGCTTGGCCTAGATGATGAAACTGTATTGTTGTTGTATTGTGATTTTAAAGTCTTTTGTATTCTGTAAAGCACTTTGAATTACTTTGTGTATGAATTGCACTATGGCAACACATTTGCTTTGCCTTGCCTATTGCCAAAGAGCCGTATTGACAGAGAATTCACTTTCACATACAACACAAACTATTGTAAAGAAAGACTAAAATTGCTATTATTGTTTGTGATAACGGTCAGGAGTACAGCTACATATTGTGGAGCCCACACAGCTAAGGCAATTTAATGGCTGCTGTGGTACTGGTCACCCACACAGCCCTGCGACTCAAATACCACCTGTGTACTGTGTAGTCCTGACACACAATCTCTCCCTTGTGTGTCTGGAAAGTATTGCAGACTTCTTCCTTCTCACAGGAGTACTGCAATTATTTAAACATGTATTTCAATTACAATTAGATGTACTATTTAATCAGTGCACATTTTACAGTGACATTATACTGTTGTAATTGCTACCATTGCCTTTGTATAGCTAATCGCACCCATTCAAATTACCTGTTTACTTTCACTTAATCTTCCAACTCCACTTTGAAGTTGCCACCTGTATACCTTATAGTTCACACACACACACACGCACACACACAATCTCTCCCTTCCAGCAATGAAAGTGTAACAGACTTTTTCTTCTCACGCCAATCTTTTGAAGAAATCCTGAACCATTTATGTATTGCAATTAAAAAACGAAAAATAATTCAATTGTAATTAGCTTTAAATTTTAATCAATGTGCATTAAACAAAAATGTTATACTGTACTGTTGTAACAGTAATTAATTAATTAATTAACTAATTGCAACATTCAAGTATTTTCAATTCACTTAATCATTCAACTCCACTTTGAAGTTGTTCTCTGCTTTATAAAAAAACACAACTGTCTCTCTCTTTCACCGAATGTCACAGCCTAGACATAGCAGCACGTAGCCTCCGCGCTGCTGCAGTGCTAATGAGTCAGGCAATTTCAAGGGCACCCACAGCTGCCAAGTCCCCCGTGGTTCTCTGTGTCTGCTCCACCATCACTGGCAGCACTATCCATCTCTCATCCTCCCCCTCCTTGTTCACGCTTTGTATTTATTGTGTTGTTTTGAAAGGTATTTGGTGTACTAAATAGCCAGTGTCTTGTAAGGTTGTGCCATGGTTCAGTGATATTTCAGAGCAGGTTGACAGAAGGTTAGGGCAGTGGCAGTTGGATTCATTCACAAACGGATGGGGTTGGACAGACTTGTCATCTTGCTGAAAGATGTCTGCAGCCACAGTTTAACAAATGACATTTAGGGCTCAGTCGGAAAGATAATTGATTGCTTTGTTTAGTTAGCAAGTTTTCTGCATTCATTCTGATTAATCTACCAAGAATTTTAGTTGATGACATGCTGTGTGCATTGACTGATCAAATGAAAGGGGGTGTGGCACTGACCGAAGCTCACAAAAATATTTTGAGCAAAAACTACATGGGAAGTAATGGTAAGTGAAAAAGCAGAGTAAACTGTTCAGTCACTCCAACTCCAAAACTCCTTTCTGCTGTTACATGCACATAAATCCATATACATAATCTTAATATTTTTTTTTTAAATCACAGTAATGGCCAATTAATTGTTTAAACAACTTAAGGACTACAGTCCTAATTAATTGTGTTAAGGAATGGCACGCTACCAGTGAGGTTGTGAGGTTGTCAAACCTCAGGGCAGCAAATTCATTGTCTGTTTTGTTGTGGCTTTGGTGCATCATTAGTTCTATGAGTTACTCCCCATAAATGTAATTTGTAACCTTGGCTTGTTTGGCTAATCTATCACACAACTTGAGACACAACCCATTACTGTGCACATGTGTCAGGCCAACACTGTCATTCTGCAGCACCCTTTGGCCTATGTTTAGCCCTTTTGGCTACCCTTAATTAAAAATAATAATAATAATAATTTTGCTATATTTGATTTTTTTCTCCCTTGTCTAATAACTGAGAAATATGACCCAAAAATTATATAAATATTGCTTTGTGAAGGTAACAAAACAAGATTTTTAATCAGTGCTATTTAACATGAAAAATAGTGAAATTATCTTCTTCCTTGTGTTTCTGGTCATTGATGATTAGAAATGACAGAATCTTCATCGCTACTAAATCTCTACTAAAATTTGATTAAGTTCTCTGCTTTGTCTTAGCTAAGATTAGTTTAGTGCTTAAATTTTACATTTTTGCTTGCTGTTTTACTCATAAGCAGCTAATTTTATTTTGACCTGAACAGACCATGCATCAACCATGGAATCATGGAGTCCAAATATGGTTCCAGACCCACACGTCTTTGCAGAGTAGTGTCATGGCGTGTGGTTTTGGCTGGCCAGGCAACTGTTTAGTGTTTACATAATTACTTTGCCTGGATCTGATCTTGAGTGAGTCAGATGTTGAAGCATCTGTTGTACATTAGAGGTGTTTATTTTAGGTCTACTGCATGGAGCCCACTGTCCATATGCTCCCTTCAAAATCATCATCCTTGTTTTTAAATTGTAAAAATGGCTTCTGAATAACAATTTCATCCTCATCCCTTTGAACACTGTATATAAACGTATTATATAACATTCATATTAAACTGAAGCACTTATACTTCCTCAAATTAACAGAAATTTAATTAGATGCAACATAGATTAACACATGTAGTAATCTGATTCAGATATAACTGTTCTGTATTTTAGGCTATTTCAGTCACTAGGAGGGCTTTTAGCAGATCCCATTTGTTTATCTGCAATATTAAATGAGTTTAACAACAAAAAAGCACTAATAAATACAGTGAATATTTCAAGAAGACCAAATATAGCAATGAACAACCAAGAAAACTAACTTGTAACATATCCTTTACCACTTATTATAGGGTTAATTTGAAGCATTTTAGCAACTACTTTACTTACGTTCAAATCCATGTCTCAAATAGATAGCACTTGTTTAAAACCAAACTAAAAATATAAAACTACAGAATGCGAAGCTCCAATCACAATTCATGCATTGTCTCCATGTTAATTCGTTATCTCCCACACAGTGTCACAGCCATGGTTCATTGTGATTGAATGTATTCTTGACGACATCATTAGTGGAGCACACAGGAGCTGCCAGAACTTGCTATCCACAGGTCCAGAATGATGAAAAATTCAGATTGTAGCCATAGCGATTAACAATTTAAAACAAAATATATATGCATTTTGAATGGGAGAAAAAAGTCCTGAAAATGTTGTTCAAATAAGAAGATGAAAGTCATGAAGTGTCACATAAGTGCAGTACAGGGACTAACTAGTTTGGCAGCATAGATTCGCTGTTACAGTATTGTGATTAATTTGTTAGTTTATAATGAAAGATTGTTATTTTTGGCATCCTCCGAGTGCTAATAAAAACTGTACTATTAGTTCAACAGTCATGTCTTCAGTTTTGAGTGATGCCTGGCTCAGACTGCACACTGTCTAGCTGTGACTCCAGTGTTGGACCAGTTTTGTTGCAGTGACCCCCACACTTAGAGCAGTGCACATATTACCATGATAACTATTAATTTATTAAGGGAAAAGGCTTGTAGTGCGCTCCAGCATCCGGCAAAAATAGAATCCCATTGGAATGAATCCGGCATGCTGTGGCATCTCCGGACTGCACAGCATGTGTTCTAAGCTCCTCTCGTTACTGTGAACCATACAGAATACTCACAGCCACCGGATCGGAGCTGTACCGCATGCAGTCTGAGCGCAGGGTGTGTTCACTTTCAAATATGGTAATACTGTATACTGTAAAATTATCCAATAGCCTGGAGTTGCCATTTGTTGGTGGTTTGGTCTCTTATAAAGAGAAACAGAAATACTAAAAGCTTGTTCTTGCACAGTGTTAAATTGGTTTCTACTGCCACATCACTCTCCTGTGCTGCTGCTGTTCATCTATTCTAAAACATGCACAATAGGTCAAACCTCTATAGTTACCGTTTGAATTGAATCTGTTGAACGGAATTTCAAGTCTTACTTTGTAACTCAGCAGTACAGAAAATCATCAAATTTTGCTGCAAGCTTAACTCTCCATTTCTACATTTAAAGTTCACGCCATATAAAGCAGATATTATATGGCAAGTTTTGTTTTGTTGGATAATTTAACACCACAAATACAGGAGGGCCACTAAAAACATATTAAAAGTATTACATTTCTTACAGCTTCATATAGGGCTGCACAATTAATACATTTTTTTAAATCAAATTGAGATCCACTTGTTTCAAATCGTCAATGAGCAGATTCGGGTCTGTTGACGGGTCCACACCCAGTGCTCTGCTCCAAACCACACGCTCTTACTAACAAGAGTTCAGACTTTGGAGAGATACATTTGGCTCTGTTTTATGTGTGAAATGGCACAGATTTAAAGTCTTTCTTGTTCACATTCATAAAATAAAAATTGAAAAGCATATATTAACTTTTAAAACACCCACCGTTATCTTCATCTTTGTCATTAAATCACCGTCTCAATAAAGTGGCAAATCTGAAGTGACTGTTTCCTGAAAAGAAATGCCTTAAATAGCTCTGATCTCATTAATAAAGATCCGTGTGTTGCTCCTGTGTGTAACTTTGTCAGAGTAATATTAGGTTAGTGGTGCAGGCTCCCTCCAGCAGCCGCCATACCAGCTCAGCTCTGCACACATTGGTTGATTAGCCTGAGAGTTAAAACAGATTAAAGTCCATTGTTCTGGGGGTCCTGGTGTAAACTGTAATCTTGTAATTCTTTAGTTTCTCTGTAGATGGTTCAGTTAGAAGTGTGTGAGATCAGAGTATACTTCTACAGTTTAAGATAGAGGCCACAACAATCGGACAATATGGCAGAAAATGTATATCATGATTTTCTTGTAGCCAGATTGCAACTTTTATTTGATCATGGTTCATGTATACTTTGCATTTTTCCTTTTGAAAGTTCATACTTCAGTATTATTGGTTGTATCAACTCAAATCCTTAAAAAGATCCTAAAGGCTACCAACTAGAGTAAGTGTTTGAGACTGAGCTCATTAAATAGAGAAATAGTGAATTATGAGAGAGAGATCACAATTCAGTTTTATCACCATTTTACCCAGCCCTTTATCTTTAGTCCTAGTTTTACCCTGTCAACACATTACAAAAATAAAGTTTAGAGAAGGACTGATTAGTTCAGAGGTTCTAAACCAGTTCTTTGTCTGGACTGGATCTCAGTAAACGCATGGAAAATATTTACCAGTTTTGTTTTGTTTTTTTTTCATTCTATCTGTGTTTTTAAAAGTTCCTATTTGCTTTATGTGCTACCATTTATGTTATGGACCATTTACTAATATATTGTTATGGACCACATATTGTTATGCACCATACTGACTCTATGGCAGTGCAATGTGTGAAATAGAACATTGAAAAGCTTACAGAGTAACTTAAACTACATACTTGTCCAGAAATGTGTTGGTTGTCAGACTAGATTTAGGGTTAGTATAGTATATCTTATAATATAGTGCCAAATGTGGCAGGTGAAATTTAAGTCTGTCATAGTGTTTCACTGTAGCTGTCTCAAACACAGATGGTACTTAAAGGGACTTTCTTTCCTTGAGGCTTGGGTTAGGCAATGAAGAGTGTTCATTTGGCATACAGCCTGTTTCTACATTGTCAACCAGTGTATTTCCCAAAGACTCAAACATAAACTAAGATCTGTTAGGAGATTGTTTTGTGCAATCTGCATTTAATGAAAAAGCAACACCTTCCTGCCTTCTCTTTCAAGTTATGTATTGATTGGGTGACAGAATGCCTTCTTTTAAAAGTTTTTGTTATTCAAGGCATTCTTGTTTTGCCAGTTCTCTTACAAAGACATGGCAAAATATTAGATCAGCAGTGTTGCAATTTGGCAGATGATGTTTTTTTTTTTTTTTAATGAACCAATGTGTTTTCAAAAGTTGTTTAACGATTTTAATTTTGTGTGAAGTTTGTTACCATTTGACTTTAGGTATAAAACTTGTTATTATATAACCATTAATTAAACATTTGGGTTGGCATGTTGGTTTAGATTCCATTGTTTCTAATGAACTCTGAAACACTAACCAATTTTCAACATTCAATAATACTTTCTTTTATATTACCATGAGGTCTTATATCTGTGTAATCCCTCATTTGGCCCAGTGTATGTGATCTTATACAGCTCAAGATCACAGTGCCATTCAGTAAAGGTTCATTACTGTCCTGTTGATGTGACTTTTTAGTATCAATACTTGCTCAAATTAATATCTAGTTTCAATAGTTTGAGATACAAGTGGTATCTGATTTCCAAAACCGCCCTAGTTGCTAGTAGCTCTTTTCTAAATCAAGATATTTCTTTCTATAGAATTGCTCATGTAACAGTTTGATTTGAGTTGCACTTTTCTGTCTACTACCTTAAATTCCTGTTATTTTCTTCCTGTTAAAGCCAATTATTCAGTGACTAATGTGCCATTTTGGTGTGTGCTCCTTCTTCCCCACAGTGTAAACAAAACCTTGGCGTCTCATTGTGTTTACACGAGCCCTCGGCATCAACACAAATTATAGCAACACAGATGCATTGTCATTTTGCCTTTTTTGTTTGCATTTTTGAATAGCTTCTGTCGCAGCCATAACAACTCTGTATGTAGATTATTGCAAAGCACATTGGATTAGCAACAAAAAACATGTCACTGTAAGTCATGGCAATGTACATGCAGTGTTCTCAAGGTGGTTTACTGGAGCTGGAGGGCAGTTGCTGTACCCAAAGACATTTCTCAAGCCATTGTATTGTTTAAACTACTTTAAGAAATGCATTTTATTTCAGTACTCTGACATGTTTTCACCAGACTTGGCTCCACTATTTGCTAAATTTTGCCCCTCACTCCCATCTTACTACTCATTACTGGTCTGACCCTATATGGCCAGAATACAAAACAACACATAGTTACACACAAGTACACTCACATACAGAAGTTAAAATAGACTAATTTCACCCTTTTTTGGTCTTTATCTACACATGTGATGGTTTAAAACAAATTTACATTTTGTTGGCCTTGTTTGCTGATCCCATAATGCTACGTCATCCTAAACGTCATCACACTCCTTCATAGCTGCAGTTCACAGTTCTTATTTTAACATGGTAAAAAGCAGTTTTTTACTTGATTCTTTCCTTTTTAATTAAAGCAATTTTTAAAAACAGGCAATGATTAAAAGTATTATGTTCAGGAAATTAACACCGAAAGACCTTTTTTATGTGGTAAAATAAGTAAAAATGAAAATTGTGATCATTGATAATGAGGGGAAAAAAATTCTGATTCATTACTTGTCATATCACCCAGCCCTATCTGGTTACATAGGGAGGCTGGTGGAAGTATGCATCAGCAGCTCTGGGAAATGGGCCTCCAGCTGTAGTGACTAAGACAAATACAAGGCCAACAAACCTGCTTGTTATTCTCACTGTGTCTCTGTGAATGCCATGAATCTACATAATTTTCCTCATATATGTGCGTTCAAAGGCAGCGTCTCATAATTCAGCATCAAAATTATAGTACTTCTTAATAACATCTTTATTTTGTCTATATCTGGAGGCACTGTTACTCTAAATGAAATGGAAATTACATCAATCTATAGCTTTTATGCTTTTTGAGGTGGGCTCTTGTTGCTTTGTTTTTTCCACTGTTTTGCAAACCCAGTATACTTTGTATTGTTGTCACATGGTATGACCAGGATTTGTATTATAAACTGATGACTTGATCTGTGCTAATGTCATTGATGGATTGGTCAAAACAATATATGCACCAAGCATTCTTCACCCTTTGAATCCTTGATAATAAAGCTATTCATCACCCCCTATCTCTACAGGTATATTGTCAAACAACAAGTTATTCTCTGTACAATTTTCAAGTCTTGACCTTGTGTCTAAAATAAAGTTAAGCACAATAACATAATGGGATTAACTCGAAAGCTCTGCAGTGTTTTTCCCGGATTTTGTTTTGTTTCTAGAGAAATGTAGTAATCTGAATGTTATGCAGCATTTGGAAATGATTTGTGGTCAGTCGTATCACCAAGAATGCTTCACATTTGTATTGCCATTTACCATCATTAGCACAGAGGGGGTAAAAATACTTGGACCTATTTACTGTGTGCCAGAGTGGTTAGCGCAATTTTTGTAGCATGAATGTTGAGGCAGGCATATTGAAATAATGATAACAAATTTTGAAGTATGATATATTGCTAATGTAAATATAGACACTAAACTGTAATATTTATAATATGTATGTGGTGTACATTATTGTAAAAAAATCAGTTGCAATTAGGGCTGTGCCAAAAATCGAAAGATCATTAGTTTGCGATCTCTACTTAGATCGATCTCGATGATAAGGCATGCACATTTTAATTGCCAGGTCTACAGCTGATCGTGTGTGTAGGGGCACGTGGTGCTGATGAGGGTTTATGTTCTTGTTTAGGAAAAAGCAGCCTGAGCCACAGCGCATCTCTTTATGTCTCCTCACATGTACACAAGTTTTGACTTAAATCTAGACAACATGACTAAAAGTCCAGTCTCTCACTCTGTCTGCTTCTGTGTGTGTGTGTTTGTGTGTGTGCGCTTGCCTCTGTATAGGGATGTAACAATATCCAAATCTCTCAGTACGATATTTTCACACTATACATCTAACGGTACGATATTTATTGCAATATTTTGTGGACAAAACTGTTAATATGCTACTTTTTCCTCTTCACTGAAAAGGAGCAAAGGATCATGGTCTTTTTTTTAGCTATTGCTGCACCATAACTCTTAATTTAAGCAAAGAGACTTGTAATTTGAGATATTGGGATGGTCCACGATATTACTGTGAGAATTTTGACGATATGATATCACGATAATTCATTTATTGTTATATCCCTATTTTCTTGTGAGCTACATTTTCCAATTTATTTTTGCAATTCTGTTGCTTGACAACTACACTTACCCTTTCATCCTTACCCTTTTCTTCTGAACAGTACAGTACCATAAAACTGTCAAAACAAAAAACTATTGCACATTTGATTTCAGTCTCAAAGGATGCTCTCGCTGCTGCAAAGCCAATTAAGTGCTTAATCTCCTCACCGCTCTGTGTTAACCTTCTGGGTTTTACTACATTATTGCTTAATGTGGTTATTGATAATGGATTGGAAATGGACTTGAAGGCTGCTGTGTAGTTCATCTTTTTGCTTGAGAACCAAGCATAAAAAAATATATAAAAGCGTGTAAAAACGTTTTCTACTCTTGACCAACAAACTGTTTTCGAAAAGAAATTAGGACTGTTGCCATAGTGATTAACAATTTTTATCTTTTGAATGGGAAAGTCCTCAAAATGGTACATAACAGAAAACTGAAAGCCCTGAATGTGTGTGTGACAAATCATTAGTCTACTGAATTTTGCGACTAAATTTTGAATAAATATGTCTTATTTTAGTCACGTCTGAACTCTACCTCTCATGCTTTTGTGAGGTTGCCCTTAATTAAAATATTCTGCCCCAGCCCAATCTGTTAAATGTTCAAATCCTTTTTAATTTGATGTTTTTCATTTAAATTTTCTTTTTTTTTTTTTTTTTTTTTTTGAGTATTTGCTGCTGGAGTTGGCTGCAGAGCAAATGGCACAGGCTTCCTCTCCCTCAGGGCTCCTCACAGCAGCAGCAGCAGCAGCAGTTGGAGCTGGCTCTGAATAAGAGCACATTTAAAGTCCTGGAAGCCTAATTACTTTCAACAGTTGTCTATCGATGAACTATGTGGGCTTTGCATTTCTCTGCTGACATGACTCATTCCAAACAACTTATTAGGGGAAGTATTTGGCAGTTAATCAGCTGAACTTAGACCTAGACAAACTTTTCATCCATGGGGGGAAATTACTTGGACACAGCAGCAGACAGTAAATGTATTATAATAAAATTCAAACATATAACATAGTCAAATCATGTAACCTTTTATTGTTTTGAAAATATATTCTCCAAAAACAATGTAACATGTTCATTAACATGTTTGACTTTCACAAACAATGTGACTCGCTAAATGCACATTGCACATTGCAAACTATTGCACACAGGTTTGTCAACTTGTTGTGTACAGTTTTGTATCATGTGTTTGTATATTTATGGAGAATTGTTGTGTGGGAGCATGGGTAAGGCTTGTGGACTGACCTTAGGGAGCTTTACTGGTCCTGTTTGAACCCTCCTTAAATTACTTAAGCTTTCATGAATGACATATTAAACCTCTTCAGACATATTTTTGGTGGGGGAACTATGTTATAACATAGTAGAAAGCTATTTTGCCTATTTTTTTGCTATACCTCCTCTTTAAAATAGCAAAAATGGCAAATAAGGTGTCAAATAATGTTCAAACATACAGATGTCTATATTCACAAGCATAAAATGGTAAAATATATCTAGGCTAAATATATTTTGCACTGTTCATCTCATTTCCTCACCTCCTGGTAAAGCTGAAATGGTGATTTGACATGATACAGGGTCATCTATAACTTATAAGTAAGTTGAACAGAAATCATGTTTTTGTTAAAACTATTTTTATTACACATTGTAAAAAAAGTAAAAGTAAAGTATTTTTCTGTTTTTATAGGCTTTCGTTGACTTGGTTGTGCTTACACTACAGAGACGCTATTGGTTTATGTTAAGTGCATATTAGGTTTATGCAAATTAGCTGCAAGTCGTTTAATGCAAACATGTAGCATTAAATGGAGCAAATCAGGTCATTAATTACAATGAAGTAAAATTATGAGGCTTGGTGTATAATCACTGCAGAAACAGCACTTATTTTCTCATCAACAAGACATTACTTTAATTAAAACAGGAGGTTAATTTTGAGCTTTGTCAGCTAAACACTCGGGCTGCAGCATGGAATTTTAAGGTTCTTTACCCAAGAGTATTTTATTGGATACTGTGAACTTTTTACAGCGAGCAATTCCAAACTAACCTGAAGCCAGATTAATGTTTCATACATTATCAGTTTGGGTTTGCTCCTGTCTTAATGGTCTAGAGAGGAGCAGCATTCATTCAAATATTCACAATTCTCAAGTTTCAACCCTTTTTTTGAGGCAAGTCCATAATCGTGCTTTAAGTCTGCTTTAAGTATTAAAAATCCTACTTCATTTTACATGTACACTCAGGTGTTAAGATCAAATTTACATACATTTGAGTAATCAGATTTTTCTCTGCTTGTGGGCCGTAAAATAAGATTTTAGAATTTGCATGGCATTTAAATAATCTTTAAAGGTCTAGAAATTCACTGTGCATGGAAACCTAGCCAGTCACATTTAAAATATGATTTTTGCCTTACCAATATCCCATTCTCAAATCTTCAAGCATAACCAGAGAAAAATTAAACTTGCACAATTCAAAGGTGCACTATGTAACTTTTACGGCTAGAGTTCAGTACCTGGTTGTGTCCATGGAGATATGCTAGGGAAATTGCCTTGGTTATCACCTAACTATACTTGGTTTTACAATGAAACAATACCTTGAAAATTATGTATTTCTACTGTAATTGGCCCAACTTTCCCGAAATCTGACCTGTAAATTGGCATGTGCTTGTCTCCATGATAATGGATAAGTTTAATATCACATTGTGAAAAATCTCCATGGTGTCAGACCCTTCAGCTGGAAAGTTACACAGTGCTCTTTTAGGTTAACCTGAAGTCAACATTCTTGCCTTTATACTTAACGTTCTTAATAAAACTTTAATAATAAAATTTAGCATCACAAAACCATCTGTCGCAGTTGCACAGTTGGCACAGTGCAGCAGATAATGAATAAAGTTGTGGAGCCGTGTGATGCATGTCAAAGTGTCTCTGCTCTTATCGGCTCTCACTGCTCACATTTCCTCCTCGGTGCCAAGCACAGGCCCCCAGTCTCTTTTAAATGCTCTGTCCTCTGTCCTCTGCTGCCATGGAAACCATCAGACTGACAGAGAAAGCTGCCGCATGTGTTATACTTCAAGACTTGTGCTGACCTTGCTTTGACAATCTCTGATCCTGATTTAAAGGCTGTTGTGATGTGTAAAGGCTTTGGAGAAATTTAGAATAATGTGTCAATGAACTTCTGCTCATTCAGTGGACTTAACTCTTTTCTTTATTTACCTTTTAGGTAAATATGCCCTCTTCATTTAAACTTTCATTTAATGTAACTAGGTAAAAATCTGTCATGTACTTATTCCAATCTTGAGTCAGGGTCTGTAAGCACTAGAAAGTTAATAGTATTGATCATAAATGCTCTTTCTGAACAGCCTTCATTGGTTAAGCATCCTCTCATCAAGCAGTTTGAACCTCATCCAAACAAGCATAACCAAATGCCTACTTTGGGTATCTGACATACCAGCATACTAACTGACTTGCCACTAAGCTACTGGATATCTATCCCTGGGCCCATGATGAAAAATTAAGACCATGTTGCCGTAGCAATTAACAAGACATGTACATCTTTTGCACGGGAAAATGTCCTCAGAATGTTGCTTATATACAGGAAACTTAACCCAGAGACAACTCCCTTATTGAAAAATATTTAAATGGAGTTGTTTTGTTCATTCACACATGTTTGAGTAACCCTTTATTTTTAGTCTGTTTACATCTCCAAAGATCAAAATGCTCTCTTCCACCTTGTGATGTCATGAAGCCTTAGTTTTCAAGACAACAGTGGAGTACTTCCTGTATTACCACTTGACATCACAAGGTGGAACAGAGTGTTTTCTGTTCGAAAGAAGAACTCAGCCTGAATATGCAGGATTTGTCTGTGTGAAAATACGTGTTTGATGAGGAAACACTATTAAAACATAGATCAGAAAATAGCATAACGTGGGTCCTTTAAAACAAAACTAAACTTTTTTCTGCAAAGGAGCAAATTGCACACCTTTTTCATTGGTATAAAAATATTTCAGCCATCGTGCAGTGTTCTCATGTTGTGGACGGTACATTTGCTTCTGTGTCCTTGCTGTCTGGAGGAACAGAGCAGCCTCTGAGCATTTATCATTTACGTGACGTGGCCTACATTTACAGGACCGACTGTGCTCCGCTCATCTCCACTCATCTCCGCTCATTTGTATTAAGGCCTATGAAGTGAAATGGGAATGAAGTTTTTGATCATAAGCAGTAGAGGCTTATTTTGTGATGCTAGTGATCTATGACCTTTTTTTTACTTAGACATTTACGCGAAAAATTAAGTTTAAAAAATTATTATTCCTGAAAAAAAATCTGCTATTTATTTTCCATCTAATAAGACTTGACAATAAAAGGTTAATCAATGCTTCAAATATCATGGTAAATTAATTCAGAAACTCGTCAACAAAAACACTGCTTGTTTCAGATTGACTTTTGTCAACTTTTTGAAAATGATTCCGTTGAATAAATATACTTGGTGCTTGACATTTGAAATGATTTGTTCATAATCTTGTAATTGGATTTTTGCCCAAAGTAACAATGATAATGGATTTGCGGTTGATAAGTCCTACTTATGAAACAAAGTATAGAGTAGATGCACATTGTGGTCTTTTTGTGGCTAAGTTCTTGGTTAGAAATAGGGCAGCACGATGTTAGAAACTAGTGCAGTATGCGTTATGCAAATCCAGGACTAAATCAAGGCTAATTTTGGACTTAATAAGGAAAATCATTAATAAAAACACCCATATTTAGCAAATTCATTCTAAAAACAGTATATTTTTGCCAGAAGAAGAGCCTTGGTGTTATTGTGATATAATTAGTTTGTTGCTAGAACAGCCTTTTTTTATAGACCTATTCAGAGCCAAATAGTTGAAGTGGTATATGGGACTGTTTTAGCTCATGGTGAATTAAACTGTATTTTTGCACCAGATGCCCTTCCTCACCATTTGCAGGGTGGTGAATTAGAGGAGGCTTTGAATATTATTTGTAAAACATAGACCAGATTGTTCTCACTTACTTAATATTTTGCTGTAACACTGGTAGTTCTTTGACAGATTGATTAATTTATTTTTTATAGTCCTAAATTTAGTTTTTGAGACAGACGCTAATAAAGTGAAATGTTTTGCTTTTACTGTACAGAATGCTATGCTGAAATATTCCAGTAATATCAGTATTGAGAATAACACATTTCTCATATCATGCAGCCCTATGCTTAACCCAGATTTTTGTCTTGAAGGGAGCATCTTTATCCTCCAGCCTGCACTCCCATCTGCCCCTACTCCTCTCTCCCACCCTCCTTAAAGCCCCCACAGGCAGCAGGACAGAACAGCTCCCCCCTCTGGTACCCTCTGGAGAGCCTCAGTCTGCTGACACTATACTGAGCACATGTGGCTCTGCTCCTCCGTCCTGACGCTGCACTTTGCCTTTTCCCCCCGAGAGTTCACTGCTGCCACATGGAGGAAAATATTGTTGGAAGTGTGACCCCATTATTTATAACAGTGACTATGACCCCTGTGTAGTGTTTGTAATTCCATTAGTTTGTGTTTCTGACAGTAATGTGGTGTGACTTGGTTTGTGCACGCTTGTTTAGTTTTTCCATTAGACTGGCAGTGAAGGAGTCTTGAATTACAGAACACTGTGTAAATATTGTAAATATAGCCACAAACACAGTAACTCGCTGATTGCAAGCTCCAATATTATAATACAACAAGTCTTTTTATGTACTTAAGATTTACAGACGTAGATTTACAGACTTCACTGCATATTGACAACAGTATTATTTAAATGATGCTATTGACTGCCTACTTCTAGCACAGAGATGGAGGTACAAGCATAAACAGCCACAACTTTAAAGGTGTTATATTACATAACATTGACTTTTGAGAGATTTTAGCCATTATAATGTTGTCCTTATCGAAAAACATACCTGGAGTTGTGCTTTTTTAGTCACATATGTTTGAGTAATCCTGCACTATTAGTGTGTCTACATAGCCAAACTTCAAAATACTTTGTTCCACCTTGAGATGTCATGAAGTGGTAGTTTTCAAGTTAACGGCTACCCTTTACCTTTGCAGGATTTGCATGTAACATGTGTGAATGAAACAAAACAACTCCAGGTATGTTTATGATAAGGAAACAACATTATAACATGGATCAGAAATAGGCCATTTAAATATTGAGGAAACTCTAGTTGTCTTTGTTCCATACCTAAATAAGGAGGGTTCTCCACAGACCTAGCCTACCTAGTGGAAACTGCTTGTTTCCACAGTGATAGACAGGCTAAAGCCTTACTGTGGAACATCTTCATAATAACAAGCAGGTGCAGAATAAGCCACATGGAAGTTAATCCAGTTCTCCTTGTAATGTATTCACAAAATAGATATTCAGGTGACAACTTGGATCATTTTTACGGTCTTTTGGCATTTAAATTTATACAATTTGGTGCCTTATTTGATCTGTTTAACTTTAACCTATAAACACCTTGGGCAACTCAATATTACCACACTATAATGTTGTTTTTACCAAGATTTCATTACAGTGCACTTTCTTTATAGTCTCCATCTTGGACACCCACTTCAAGTTTTAATACCTCACACTGTTGCAGCCTTGAACCCCAGTATTTTATCTCTGCGTCCCTATAGATGCTGTGTGCGCTCCTGTAGTGATGCCTTATTACCACTGGCCCATAAAGCTCTTAGTGGCTGTCTGTAATGGCCTGTTTACTAAACTGTTCTGCACTGTGAGAGAAATGCGTCTCTGTGGCGATGAAGGTTGAGCTGTTCTGTCCTTGAGAAAATCATTTACAGTTTACAGTGCATCAGTGGCCTCAGCTCTGCAGGTGTGGAGAGGTAGAGGAGAAATAGTACTATGTGTTTAATGGAGAAATATAGAGTGTACAGTATCTAAAAATATTGTTTAGATAACAATGCCACTGCTGCTTTATATAAAAATGAGAAAATGTATTGAGGCATTCATGCAAGATGCTTACTGCTACAACCACTGAAAGTGCTTCTTTATTTTTACTGTCAACTACTACTACTATTGCTACTATACTATACAGCAATCACTACCTGCTCTGCCATAGCCAAAAGTTGAGGAAGCCAAAAATCAAAAATCTGTCAAAATCGGGCGTGTCCTCTCTTAATCACAAACTGTGCTGTACTGAGTTATTCTTGGGAAAGATTGGGATCCATAGCTAGTAACCTTTCAATACAAAATATGTCTTTTGAATGGATAACAGTCTTCAAATTATTCAATAACAGAAGTCGTGTGGGATGTTTGTGGATTGACTGCATGTTGGCGGTCACTTTACTGTCTGTCTGTGAATACTAGCTGTGTGCCATAAGGTTTGACTGCAGCGTTTTTCGTGCAGTGTACACTACCTGCTTTTGTCTCCATGAAGATGTTATTGCTTTGCTTGGAATGTTCCACAATATGGCAACTTTTGTCTATTGCAGAGGGGAACCGTCAGGGCCTTCAAGGTATTTAGTGAAGGCCCAAGAAAAAATATTGAAAGAATTTTTGTAATACTGATATATTTTTTCTATATTTTTTATTCAGTGAGTAATAAACACTACACTAGTAATAATTTCTAGATCATTGTTGTAAACTTGGACTAATATTTCTTGGGAAACAAAGGGTTAATATAATGGAATGGAAATGGACCAATCAATTTTTTTTCCAATGGTATCTGGGTAAATCAGTGACTCCCCCTGAAGGCACTAAACTAAACAAACACCCACAGGGCCTTCGGTGGCTGTAACGAAAGCCCGCGCAACTCAAGTCAATGTGGGGATGAGTTTGAGTTTGACAGTTGTCTTAGCCAATCTTATTTCAGTGAGTTATGGGTGGGTTCGTATCACGACATCTTCCGGGCCTTCACGAATACCCTATAATAGCTTATATATTCGAGACTGCACTGTCAAAAAACACACTGGGCGCTTCTGTTTGGACGTCTCGGTGATGGTCTATTGTATTTATTCAATTACATGTTTTGTATTTCTTAAACTATTGCAGGGTTTCCTCTACCTGCATCTGACCTGTAACCTAGCCTGTACTTTATAGCATCAGCTGCTTGTCTCAATTGATGAAAGATAAGTGCCGTACTTTGGAATTTTCCAGGCAAACCCATAACATTTCTGTGAACACGAGCAGGTAGCAGATTCTCCTACCGAAAAGCTACATGGTGCACCTTTTAAAAACAGTTTAGCAAATGCCTTTTTCTATAAATCCCCCATTTCTCTATAAAAGCACTAGCCTTGCCTTTCCCCTAAAGTCACAAGTATCCTCTTCTGTTCACATCACTGGAGCCTCTGAGTGCGCTGTGCATCTTTATTATTCACACTGTGACTCTGCATGTTGCTGCTCATCAGGGACGGCGGTTTGAAGCCAATAAATCCCTTTAAATCCTGATCGAGCCGGCGTATAATATCGCTCACAGCTGCAGGAAAAGTTTAACCACAAAGTTCTTTTTCCTTAACAAAATGGTGCATTGTCAGAAGTTATCAAGTGACCTGCATGTCTGCCTATGGGCTTTTTAAGTGTATCTCTTGCTATGTAAAGAATTAGCTCATCTGTTAGTTGTTGATTCAGAATATATACTGTATTTTTAAAAAGGAAACGCTGATTTTCAAGACATGCATTTTGTATCCTTCCCGTTCAAATATTTTAGGTCAATTGAATACGTGGGGTACCTTTTTCTTGCAAATAAGTCAATTTGTCTTTCCCCCATATGTATTGTAAAAACATTTTGTCACATAGTCAGACTGCTGCACACGTATACATTTAATATTAAAGTATAAAACATGTTTTAAAGCTGTGCATGCCCCAAAACACATGCAGGTGAGTACTAGCATAGTGCCAGTTTGTGAGAGATAGGACGTAGTTGGCAGATTTAAAGAGGGAGCAAAATGGATGTATATTTTTTGCTTTTTACATTGTTAAAACGTTCCCTCATTAAAAACATTTCTGAAGTGGTTTTATGTCATCCATGCCTGTTTGAGTAATTTAGTGATCTCTCTGGGCCATATTCGAACCCTTCTTATGGTTAGCTGTAAGATTCAGCGTACAAGCTTACATCATCCATGCTCCCGTACAAAAATTCTCCATAAGTATAAAAAAATAACATGAACTTGACAGACCCAATACGATGTGCAGTAGTTTCAGTGGAGGAATGCATGCCGATTGTGTTGTGATAGTGCTCTGAAGGGGAAGTGACTTAACACAGAGAGCAAAGGGAGGAGGGGATTTCAGATCATGTGAAACTTATAAAACATGTTAATATGTTGTTTTCAGTGAATATAGCATTTTCAAAAACTGGTTGTGCAGTTATATCGAGGAACTACATGGAAAAAATATTATACATTCATTTAGTTGTTTGTTTTTTTTTTGTAATGGTGAGAAATCATTTGTTTTGGGGCATGGGTCTTAAAAGCTCTCAATAAGTCATCTACCCATAAAATCTAAATGAAAGGTATAAAAATGCCACTGTCTAAATACTTATTTCACCCTCGTCTCTAGAGATTTGTTTTTGAAACCTCACATTGCCCTTAATGTGTCCGAGCAAAGGCCAGATGCAAATGTCTAACTGCACCTAAAGCTGTTTGAAGGATTTATTCCACAGCTAATGCTTCATTTACAGAGGCTTTTACATTAAGCTGCCCTGCTCTAACCTGCTCGCACTTTAACGTCTTCTGCCGTGTAAAGCACCAAATCAGCTGTCACCGTAGCAACACAGACAGCTCTCCATTACTCTACCGTTAAGGTTAGAAGCACTGCCACAAAATACTGAACCTTGACACTATGAAGTAGACCCCAATTAAACAGTGGCCGTTGACTAGTGAAACAAATTACTCAGATTATCTTTTATTGTGGCATTGTGTGTGAGTGCATAATTGGTTAAAAAAATAAAAATAAATGATGTCAAAGTTGATGTGTCGGAAACAAGAAAAGTGTGAATATAGAGTGAGTGATTTGAGTGAGTATATCTTGCTTACTTGGTGTTTTAAACTCTTGAGGGTTGTTCTTGGTTCTCTGAAGTTTATACCTCTGCAAACTTATTTTGAAATGCATGTGATTATTGTATTCATTTAGCTGGGTTTGTCATTGTGCTCTCAAAATTAAATATATTAAGTGCAATGTGGAATGAATCTTCATTGTAAAACATCAATGCTAAATCTAGCAACAATACTATTTGCAAATAAGTATTTTCCATCTCCAGCTCATCTGACATGGATACTGCCCCATTTTCTTAGCTTCTTATCTTTTATAATGGATATTTTGTCTTGAAATTTGATAACATTTGTTGTTCTCCTCAGTGGTCATGCCTGATTAGTAGAACAATTGTTATAGTGGGCTTTTTTTGTCAAGAGTTTAGAATAAATTGGACAAGTTTAATGGGATTGTCTGCCTTGTTTATGTTCCCAAGTCTTTTGTATAGTAGCCTATAGCCTCTTTTTTCACCAGCATCAGTAATAAGGCAGTGTTATTGTGTTGTTTTTATGTAATTATCCAACTCTCTGAGTGGCCTTTTGAATTGCACCATTGAGGATAAATTAAGTGTTTTATGAAAAAACAAAACAAATGGCATTTATTCATTTTCAGAAATTTTTGCTCTTTGTTATCAGAAATTGGGATTGAAAATTGAAATATAGGGGGAAAAGTCATAATTTTATACCATAGCACACAGAAGCAAGTTCACTTTACTTATATGTTCACATAGGCCTGTCACGATAATTGCTAGTATATTGACTTATCGTTCAATATATGATAGCTGGAGCAATATATCCTGGGGTTAAGTATTTATCGTCTGTGCATTTTCTTTGCAATAGTGTGGAGATTTTTTTCTATTTATATGTAATAATGTGTATAATAAAGATCTGAGTTGTGGAGAGTGAAATAAATTAGCCGGTTTCACTTCGTAGAAACAGTCTGACCTCACAGCTTTAGAATTCGTTCACTCGACAATAGGCAGACAACGTTTTTTTATTTAACCAGTCGATGCTATTTGGTCGTGACGTATGTAATGCGCCGCTAACAGGGCTAACTGGTATATTAAGCTTTTCCCAAATCCTGGAGGAAGAAGGGCAATAACTTCTTTCCCCTTGATAAAATTCACCAAAAATTCTCTTTGTTCCGGCTTTAAATCCTCAATTTCGGGAATCGTTGCCAACACAGAATGTATAGCTCTTCATTGACTGGTTGCTACCCAGACTCGCACTTCCGGGGTTTTTGCGAACCGTCCAGTGTATTTCAATTCCTGACCTAGTCTCTGGAGAGAAATGAAATTGAGCAGAGACACTAGGTGGCACCAGCCTGGCTAGGAATAAATAACATCTCTGTCTAATTATCTTTTTATTCTGCCATTTAATTTTTTGCAGCTCAGCCTGTATTTAAATTTGTTTACTGGAATTATCTTGGTTTGTGATACTGGCATAAAGTATTTTCAATATTATTGTTTAGCACAGTATTTCTCTGTAGCAGTATATCATGCTTCAAAATTATTTATCATGATAAGCCTATGTTCGCAGTTTTGATGTTGATCTTGTTTCTTATCAAAGATGGAGAGGGGAGAAACATGGTGGTGCAGAGGCGAGCATGACTCCACATGTTAATGATGAGCCCACGCCTCAGTGCGGGGTGCGCCTGTCTGCAGAGGGGCAGGGGTCACTACACACCCACATACTGGAGACTAGAGACAGCGGGGGGCAGGCCAGTTTCACTCCGGAGAAGATTACCATGGAAAGGAAAGTTTGACACTTTTATGTTTATGCTGTTTTTTTTGCTGCTGGCAAATAAATGCAGATTATCAAGGAGAGTTCTGGCAGGTCAAATGGGTATGTATAATAAGGTCAAATATTGTGAGAGTAACTTCCACGAAAACAAAAATAAATCTGATTTGAATTAATGCAAACTCTGAGGGCGACAGTAGCTCAGTTGGTAGAGTGTTCGTCTTCTCATCCAAAGGTTGGCAGTTCAAATCCCATTCCAGACATAAAAGTGATTGATTGAGCATTCAGATCCACAGACCCAGGTTGGAGGTATGATTCCAGCTGCAACAGATGAATGCTGCTGTTGTGTCCTTGCGCAAGACACTTAAATGATCTCGCCCTAGTGTCTGTGTTCATTGGTGTCTGTGTTAATGGGAGACTGTAAAGTGCTTTGAATGCCTTGAAAGTGGAAAAGTGCTGTATAAAAATTAGACTGTTTATGACCATTTACTCTGTAGGACTCAACAGTTTTGACAAGCATTGCCATTACAATTCTATCATTCATTCGATTCATTGATTTGTTTTTGTAGTAGGATTATGTTCAAATTTCACATTGCAGATGAGCATAAACATTTGCCAGAAGATTGAGTTTAGCACTTTCATTCATGAACTCCATGCTTTTCTGAACATGTTTGCAGAGGGTTTACTGCAGGGTTAGCAGGTTTTGAAGGGAAAAAGACAAAATCATTTGTCGTTTGCTAAAGAATATATGTTGAATACTTGCTATTCTTGCAATTTGCCAATTGCCACCACTTAAATTATAATTTCAATTTGGTTATGATATCTTGCAGCCCAAAAACTCAAACGCACAGATTCTAAGCTATGACAGACTCAGAAAATTTCATTATTCCAATAGAAAGAGTTCAGAAACTAACTTAAAATTACCTTTGCTTTTTGTTAGGGCTGCTCAATGTTTTGCACTCAAATTGAAATCACAATTTAAGATGATGCAGTTATCAAAAGACTGATTTATTTAGATAATAAAATGTTCTCTGCAAAGAACAAAATATCCTGTCTTTTTATGGAAAAATCTTGTTGTACCTGTAGTTTAGACATCCACAAACGTGTTCTGAAATTAATGTTATTCTGGTATCAGTTTCAGTTTATATTTCAGTCTTCTCTGAAATGTTAATGCACCTGGACATGTTTACAATGTGCACTCTGAACAGAATTCTGCTTTTTAAACATGCATTGCAAAACTAATGTGAATCACAATAAAATGTTTCCAAAACCTGTAACCTATTTGTAAACACACTTAATTGAAACAAATGCGTCCTACGAATGTCAGTATTTATGTTGCCATAAAATGATAATCATATGTCAAGAGAAAAAGCAAATGCATTTTGATCTGAATTACAGGTCTTAGATGTGAGATTGTGCAGTGTCCATGCCGTGGGGAGCTGAGGTGCTGCTGGTCTTGTTTCATTCACTCGACTGGAGATCAGAGTCAGACTCAGATTTGTGATGCACAAACAGTCCTCCCAGATGACACTGTTTGTGCTGCTTTCAAACCCAAATCCACTCTGTATATGTGTCCTGTTTTGGAGAAAGATGCAGTGTACAATACACTATTGTTTCTTATTGCTGTGACTAAGAATTGGTGCTTCTGTTAGCTCCTAGTTTGGCATTGAAAGTGGCATGCATTGTATGCTTTTTTCATGCACTTAGAGGTTCGGACTATGGTTTGTTCTATTCTTGACATAGTTCAATGAGGACGACAACAAACTTGACTTCAAACTACTGTATTTTCGTCATAGAGTTTGAAATAGAAAAAAAAAGCATCATCATTTGCTTTGTCTTGGTCAGCTACAATAATATTATATTGTGGAGCCCTGCTCCCTTAAGTCTTGTGTAGTTTTTGCTGTATTGTGTCAACCAATGTCAAATTAAAATTGTTATCAGTATTTATTTTTCAAAAGTGGCTTTTTCTTTGTGGTGTCCTCTGATGTTTAGAATTAGAATTTGGTTTAAAACCTAATGACTTCTTGTTATAATATTTCCTATTGGTGCATTTCCGATTCAAGAATGTGAAGTCACATTGGGCTAGAGCCAGTTTTCTCTATTAATTACATTGTATTTTGCCATGAAGTATCCAAAAGGTGTCAAAGTGTCAAACCTGATCATTTCTATTAGGGTATTTTTTGGCCTGTGTCAGAAATACAAACAAGACCTAACTCATGAAAATATATACTCCCACTCACTCTAATATTAACATAGGCATTTTCCCAGCACTCTTCGCTGTATCCTGTTTTCCCCGTTCTCTGTATATTTCCCAGTATTTTTTGTGTTGTTGCTGACGTGTGGTGCTTGTGTTGTTGTGTTGCAGAGGGAGATGAAGGAGCAGCTGGCCTCTCTTCAGGACAGTGAGAAGGGCCACACTGAAGCCCTGCAGCTCCTCCAGAGACAGCTCACAGAGACCAAGGTACAACAACACTTAACACATCTATGTATAAACACAAGTATATATTCCACAGGGAGAGGGAAGGAGAAAAGCATCAGCCTGGCCTGCTCGTCCTAATAGTGTTGTCCCAATACTGAAATTTCAGACTCCATTTTTGATACGCTGTACCAATTTTGCTTTTTACCACAATGATAATTTAATGAAACTCTTTTAGACAGTAGAATGTAATTTTTAACACAAATTAACAGTAGCTTTTTAATAGTAGCATAATAGTTAATATAGTAACATAGTTCTAGCAGAGATCCAGAGTCCTGCAAAATTAACAGGAAAAAGACAGTCAGATCTTTCTTGATTTTTATTTTTTTAATTTATACTTGTTGTAATGAGTATCTGTTGTTATAATACATGTTTTAATATTGATTTGAATCTAGATATTGATACTTTTGACAACCCTACATCAAAATGAGTTTATTATTATAGATATTATATGAAGGCAACAGCTGTGTCTGATCTAATCTTTTTCAGAGGCGGTCAAAATCTTTTTTTTTCACTCTTTTTAGATTTTATTGATCAGAATCAGAATACTTTATTAAACTAGAAGGTTTGCTGTAGCTCCAAAACACTCAAAGGACAATTATCAACATTAAAAGCAATAATAAAAGTGCTACTCTGACAGAAACAATAATTAATACCCTGTCCGCCGCATAATCTTAAAATAATGATTCATTAAACCAAGACTCTGCTAATCCCCCACAGAGACACAATGGTGCATAGACAAAGTGAACAGACATTGTTTTGTTCAGAGCAAATTGCATAGACATAATGACCTTATTTACCCAGATATTAAAAATTAACTGAATCTGGATTGGTGCATTAAAATGAGTGGAAAACAACATGATGCATTTAACTAAAAAGAGACAAAACATATTATTTTAAATTGTTTTATTTTACTAGCCCAGACTTTGCACCATATGGTCATCTTTGATATAAATCTGCTCAAAACATTCATACCGGCACTTATGTTTACACGGCATAAGTCAACCGCACTAACAAGAGACAACCACCCACCAACATGGCAAAGGTCGGAATAATTTATATAAAATGTTTAAAAATTCATGCAAAACAGTCTTAAAGATTAACTAGTTACAGGCACTGTATTTTGTATCAACAGGGCTTTGCTCTCTGTAGTTTATCACAGAACTGAAAATAATAAGATCTCTTATCACTCCTACTATATATGTTTTTATACTGTACTGTAAAAATACGGCTAATAAAATGTTATGTAAGAATTATAGAAGAATACAATCATTCTGTGCAACCCAATTAAACATAGGACAGTGTGTGATTAACTATAATACAACAATAATTATTTAAATTCCTGGTTGTTTAAAATGTTATGGAAATGTACTTAAATATACGCATCATGTGCTTAAGTTAAAAAGGTATTAAACATTTCTTCTTTAAAAAAATATTATAGTAACAACATTATAAGTAAGTAGCTTTTTTCTACACAGTCTGGAGGTATTGTGGCAACCGTCTTTGTTGGTGATTACAAAATGTACCATAAACATTATCATTGCTTTTTATCATAATTAGCATCCCTAGACCCAATATTAAATCTGCCATTAGAAGAAGCTAACTTTATTTTCAAGTCCAGCTTCATCTGTCCTAGCACAAACTGCACACTTTATTAAATGCGGTTTCAAGTCCTATACCAGCATTATATGAAGCCTGGTATTATGGCCTGACACAGGTGCCACTTTTGAGCAGCTCAGAGCGTATTCGTGATGTGTCCAGGACAGGCCTGACAAGTAACTGGTCATTATCTGTGACTGTGCACTCCTCTGTCCCTCCTGCTGAGAAAACCACTCCAAAATATATTATTAAAACCAGGAGATGACAAGATGGAGAAGTCTGCTTATGATAGATTTATTATAGACTCACGGACAGTGAAAATACTGAACTAGACTAACTTGGTGGCATGGTGGCTGAGTGGCTAGCATTAACACCTCACAACAAGAAGATTCTGGTTCCACTCCTGGGTCAACCTGGCTTTTCTATGTGGCGTATATGGGTGGGTTTTATTTCAGGCATCTCCAGCTAAGATAGTCCTGACCAAATCTAGCTCAAGATCATGGAGATGAGTTCATGGGGACAATAAAGTGTACTTTAACCTTTGGCCCTGACATTATTTATATAGAGGAGTACCTTGAAGAACCTGTTTATTGATGTTTTTAACAAAATGAAACTGTCAATGTAATGGAAAATGGCTGCTGTCACCTACATCTTTCTGATGAGCTCAGTGTAACAGTTAATTGATTGGTGGTAGAAGCAGGCATTTGAACATTGAGTTTACAATTGAAGCAAAAACATATATTGCCTGATACTTCAACATTGCCCACCCCTAATTAGTAATGAAGAATAAAATATCTGCTCATTAAAATGCTCTGGCCAGGACTCAAGCCAAAATGCAATAAAACACAGTTGGTTAAAGTGAAATGTATGTGCTATGCTTCACACTGTCTCCTATAACTGTCCTTGACTTGCGGTCAGATTCAGTCACTTAAATTGGTTTTATCGAGCTGCACTTAAAGCTGCCTAACACCTTGCCTCTACCCTTCACATTGTTAAGGCTATTGACAAAATGTTTCCAGGACTGACTTGCTTAAAGAGTGAGTTAGCAAGTAGCCTTCAGGCTTGCTTTCTCACACAAATATGGAGCCATCTTTATGTTTAAATATAGAGCCACACCAGTCCATCCTATAGCTGCTAAATGCCACTCCGAGCTGGCCCTGACTCTTGACTTGTGAATCGGCACATCTCATTAGGTATGCCATTTTCACTGAGTGCTCTTCCTGGAAAAGGGCCACGCCACGACAGCATTAATCTGAATGTATTCAAGGTTTTCACAGATAACTCTAAACCCAGTGAAACATCTACCAGTTCTCCTCTGTCCATTAGCTTGCCATGCCTAATCGTGGGTTTCAGTTTCCCGTAAAAGGCGCAATTTTAAGTGCTTTTGCTCTTTCAAAAGCTACATAATTTTCTTTTGAATTTCAATGGAAGAAGTCCTAATGTTTCATCACTGTGAAAGCCAGTTAGGAGTGATCTGTTACAGCAGAACCTGGTATTTTGTTATTGCAATAGACTAGAAACTTTTACATTTACATACAATAACTGTTAAACAATATTACCCCTGTTAGAGGTGGATAGTTCATTATCTGCAAGAGCTTATAAATATTGTTTGTTTTTGTTTTGCTTTTTTAAGAAAAAAAGCAATATAAAAAATCTCTTATAGCTCAATCAAGATTTTCTATTTTGTCTTAACCAAAATAAATAAAAATGTCTTTCAAATGTCAATATTAATTTCCTGAGCTTTTTTTTTTTTTTTAAGCACTGCTATGCACAACTAATGGTGTAGCTCTAATCTGTTTTGGACATCTCAACGCCTTGTTTTCCATGTGGCTGCCAATATTATCCATGTATTCATCCCATGCATGCATAAAGTGTTTTCCTTGTCTGAACCATCAGTTTTCTCCTGTCCTCTGCTTCTCATAAGACATTGTTTAGAGTACAGCGCAGAAGGTCCAGACAGGAGGATGCAAAAACAGCCCACCTCAGTGTCACCGCTCCTGTTTTCACACACAAATATTCCTCTAATGGGATCCCATGGACAGCACAAACAAAAACCAGGAATATGCAAGACCCCATGTGTATTTTTATTTGCAAATAGTGGCGTTGCCTGGAAATCTTTGAAAAGCTTCTACTTTTCAATTTTTAAGGGAATATTGTAGTTATTGTTTTGCTTTAAAACTAATTTAAATGTGCACTAAATTTTGAGCTGTTCAGCTTTGCCTGAAATCTTCCACAGTATGACATTTAACTTGTCAGTCTATAGCATCAGGCTTAGATAGGTCCGATCTGTTGAGGGGCAAGTTGCCTGCTCACAGTAAAGATGCATGCATTAGCAATAAAAATGCCTGATTGACATTTAACTTATCTTGCATATTCATATTGTGGAGCCTTTCAGATGAAGCAATAACATCTCCATGGACAATGGTAGTAGTAGTAGATGTCAGACCCTCTACCAGAAAAGTAATCGTGATTATTCAGATCACAATAGAGCAAAAATATTATAATCGTGACTATTTTAGAAGCAAAATTAAGTCTTCAACTCCAAAACTGCAAACCTAAGTATAGTGACATAATAAGCACTATATAACTTTACTTTTGCATTATGAAAGTTAGATTTTATAGCGCTGCCTATATACGAGAGGAGTGATAATGGATTTGAATGAAAGAAAATTAAGGATTTAACTTTAACACTAACACTAAAATTTAATATTGAGACATTCCTAAGTGCATCTTTAAGTTTCAAGCTAAGCTGTAGTTTTTTTTGCCATGATGATCTATTCACGCAGGAGTGTTCAAACTATGGCCCTCAGGCTTCCTGCTGAATTGACCCAAATGATTACTGGCAACACTTTTAACTGCAAATATAATCATTTCTACCACTACAACTACAATAACATCACATTGCATTATGATACTGGCATAAAATTAATGTTTCAAGTCTTATTAAAGGTATGATGGCTCTGTTCTAGCTATATGTAAATGCACCCATCTGAATCTCCTACTGTTTTGATCACCAATCTCTGACTCTGTTTCTATATGTGATCATCAGTGAAAATATTCAGTCTTACTCTAGCATGATGAAGATTCTAAACTTTCTTTTGAGATTGACAGAGCAGCCAAAGATTGTCTGAAGTAAAAGTGTAATGGTAGTTATCAAATGTGAGTCCAAATCAATCCAAAGTTAAAAGCTGTTTATTTTGCCTCGTCTATTGCCCAAAGTTTTAAGGATGGCTGGCACAACCACTCACAACAAATAATAACAGCCAGTAGAAAATGAGTGAAAGAAAAGAGTCTAGCTGTTTATAATCAAAAGAAAAGTTATTGCACATGTTGGTAATGTTTTCGAAATACAATCTCTAAAAGAAAAAGTTACGGCTTCTCCCTCTGGTGAGATTTTCATCATTACGCCTCACATCTTAAGGGTCCACTTCAAACCACACTTCGGATCAATCCTCTTTGGTGTAGTCATCCTGAATGTTTTCCCCTTTTTCTCTTTTATGAGCCTTTTGATGCTGCTTTTCACTTGAGGAATCATTTTTTAAGACTTTTTGGCAAGTTTTCAGTAACATTTCTAAAGTCCGATGGTTGCTTTCTGGAGACGTCTCAAATTGAAAGTCTCCCACTGTTTCTTCAACGGGCTTTTAACGGCACTGCCTTTGTTCTCTCTACATCCGACACTCAGCGCCTCAAACTCAAACTGATTTATTCTGTTTGAGGTCTTTCAGTTTTTGACCAAGCTACAAATCAGATTTCTTTGTCTATTTTCCTCCTTTTTGCTACCATTCTCTCCACTCTTAGATTAAATTGGACTGATGGGTGATTTTTTTTGTTGTTGTTGTTATCATCTTTATCAATGCTTTCATAGGGCTAAAATGTATTGCTATTTGAGGTTGAGTAATTTGTCAACAGGTTTATCACAATACAGCACAGTCTCAATTAGGCCTTCCACTGTAATTACTATATAAATTTATTGTTAAGAACGCTAGAACAGTATAAATTTTCTTTGCAAAAGTGGACTGATTTGGGGTATTTTTGTTGTAATACAATAAGATTTAATTATATCTCATGCCTTTTAATGATACTGTCTGTTTAAAAACGGGTTACTAGGATTATCTTGCATTATTGTTTTTGTATTAATGGCATAAAGTGGTTTGAGTATTATCGTTTATCGCAATACATCTCAATCACTCTCAATTTGATAATTCATCTATGCTTAGTATCTTTATACTGGCAATTAGGAGGTAATTGTTGCTTCTGAGAATTCACACTTCATTGTGATTGGTTATATCCACCTGTCACTCACTCTGAGACTGAAGGAGCTTGACCAATAGCAATAGTGGGTGGGAAAAACTGTCTTATGAAATTACAAATCAATTCACGGTACATATTTTAAACATGACCAGTAACATTAACATTTCTGTGACAATCACATACGAATATACATGGCTACATAAGAATCACACAAACATACTTTGCAGAGGTCTTAAATAAAGGTTGGTTTATTTTTCTTTTAACTTAAGGCTCTACAAAGACAAGATATTTTTTGTCTGTAAAGTAAAATAACAGTATAAATATATAGATTTATTTATTTAATTTTTATTAAAAAAATGTATAATTCACACCGTTGTTTTCAGTTTTGAGCAGTTGAGCAATTACCCACACCCACACTTTTACTGAAGTAGTCTTTCTCTCCTGAATATTTTCTCACACTTGTCCCTGGGTGCCACTTGAATCAATATGAGCACAAGTGAAATCGATGAGCTTTAATGTAATATGAGCTCTGAGTCGCTGACCTGTGTCTAATTAAATGGCTGTTCTGGTTCTTAACAACACAGTCAGTAGAGCAGTACATTTACACCGTTACCACAGAGGAGTACTAAAACTTGAATGAAGCTATTATGTATAGTACTGACTTCTGAATGTTACAAATTGACAAATAGCCCAAACAAATGGCCAATATACTTAAACTGCACAAGTATTTCAAACAATCATTCTAACTTTGAAATAACAGAAGCCTTCTTGTAAATATTTGTATAATATAAAGTATAGATCCAGATCCTCAACAAATATCAATACAGAAAAAAATGACATGAACAGGACAAAATCAGGCTTGTACTGAATGAGAAGGTTTAGAATTGTGTAGAACTGGTGTATAAAGATGACTGCATAAATAAAGTTTGACTATTATCTACAATTTACTGTATGAAACAAAATGTGTTGTTTATTATCATCGTTGTTTCTTATTATTGAAATCAAGTTTTATATGATTTTTTTTTTTTATGTACAACTTTTTATAGTTGTTCTAGATTTTATTCTGAAATTCATCATGGTATTTAAATTGAGTCCTTGGTTTTTTTTTCCAATGAAAACATAATGTCAGGTCAACTGTTCAGAGTCAAAGTTTGAATGTATCTGTCGCAGAAAAATAAAATCTCACTTTGATTGCATTCATATCTACTTTTTCAATAGTTTTATTTTTTCCAATTTCTTGTTTGTTACAATATCCTAATTCAATTTCATAGGATCAAAATGTCTTGCTTGGGAATCCTAACAGTCCACTTATATTTTTATATTTTCCAGTCTTCGGCCAAGAGCCTACGTGCCACCATTGGAGATGCGTTTGAGCGTTTGCACAGGTTCCTCCGTGAGCGTCAGAAGAGCATGCTGGAGGAGCTGGAGATGGACACCGCTCGCAAACTGGCCGACATCGAACACAAAATCCAACGCTACAGCCAGCAGCTCCGGGACGTCAAAGAGGGAATACAGATCCTACAGGAGAGACTCAACGAGACTGGGAGACATGAGTTTTTAGAGGGGGTCGCAGTCACTTCAGAGAGGTACAAAGTTACACTGTTTAACCTTTTGTTTTTTATTTTAAATAGTTTTCAGTGTACTCTAGTAGGGTAGCCATTAATGTACAAAGTTGGAAGGGGTTAGAGTTAGAGTGAATGTCCAGTCTTGCAACACAAAGGACAAGTGACAACTGTAAGATAATGGTCCTGCTAATCAGAGGGATTCACATCAGATTCTGTGATTTGCTTTTCATTTAAATAATTTTAAAGGTTCAGAAATCAGATTATAATCAGATTTTCGTTTGTGTGTGTGTGTGTGTGTGTGTGTGCGTGCACGTGCGTGCATATGTGTGTGTGCGTGCGGGTGCGTGCATATGTGTGTGTGCGTGCGCGTGCGTGCATATGTGTGTGTGCGTGCGCGTGCGTGCATATGTGTGTGTGCATGCGCGTGCGTGCATATGTGTGTGTGCGTGCGCGTGCGTGCGTGCGTGCATATGTGTGTGTGCGTGCGTGCGTGCATATGTGTGTGTGTGTGTGCATAGCAACTAACTCAATACTTAAACTTGTCTGAGCAAGCTCTTCATCCAAATACTCTCCTTCATTAACAAATATATTACTGCCAATAAGCCAAGCATATTTTTCAATCATTAGAAAACAGAACCTGTGTTTTTACTGAGACAAATTTGAGGAAAAATCACCCAAATGCATTGTTTATTACCAAAGTCTTACTTAAAGTTTTATAGTATTGCCGCTACAGGAGAGAGTTGTGCAAAGCAGATAACTGCAACTACTTGAAGGGCCCACGCTATTTCCTAATTTTATGTTGTTTATGTTGTATGTTTATTTTGTTTCCTCATCAAAAACAGTTCTGGAGTTGTGTTTTGTTTCATTCATGCATGTTTAATACACAGATCCTGCTTATTTAGGCTGGGTTCTTCTCAAACAGAAAATGTTCTTTTCCACCTTGTGAGGTCATGTGGTAAGGCACTTCCCCACTGTGCTTTTAAAATCCATACGCCTTCACTAGCATTATTTGGATTGGATTTGCTGATTTCTAATGAACAAAGGGTAAAAGGTAACTGTTAACTTGAAAACTATTGCTTCATCACAAGGTGGAACAGAGCATTTTGAGATTTGCAAATGCGGAGGAGCTTTTAACATAAAGTCAAATTGTTCTTTTAATTTAATTTGATACTCCATCAGTACCGTTATCAAAGATACAGTGGCAGAGACAGTCAACCTGTTTGCTACTGTTGTGTAATAGTCACCATTGGCTCATAACGTGACAGCCACACTCTAAATGTTGTAAAAGCTGATAATTCCATTGGAGAAAGCGCACGTTTTGTTAATCCCTGAGCAGATGGTCCGTTAGGCCTGAACCAAACCAGCTGTCTCTACTCTGAGCAGTTTAAAGCATGATTTAATTGAACAGTTAATATGTTGGAGTAATGAGGCAGCAAACCGCATTAGTCTCACAGATTAGGAACTCACAATATGTTTCAGTATTTAGCTCAGTGTATGGAGAGAGCAAGTGAAAATATGTGGCAGATGTGGTAATGGAAGACACATTCTAATAAGAGAGAGCGCTGTAATACTGGGTTTTGAAATTGTGTTAAAGCTATGTCAGCTAAATGATGAAGCCTGGATTGAATCAAGCTCATTATCATATTGTCATAATCAATATGGGTATAATTTATGATAATGAAGAAACTGAAATCTTTTTGTTATCCATTATGTAGAATTGAGCGATATCCAAGTATCAAGCTCTCTTATTAAGGAACAATGTGAATTTATCTGATTTAAATACAAGAAAACATCATTAACTGACCAACAAGCCTTGCATCTCTCCACTCCACTCACATGCACCTACAGTACACAGTACTTGCCCCTGC
Source organism: Boleophthalmus pectinirostris (assembly GCF_026225935.1). Taxonomy (NCBI): domain Eukaryota; kingdom Metazoa; phylum Chordata; class Actinopteri; order Gobiiformes; family Gobiidae; genus Boleophthalmus; species Boleophthalmus pectinirostris. Next base: position 31,951,783 of record NW_026571299.1, read on the forward strand.
CCACTGATAACTCTTTCTTTTACTCTTTTACTTTTTTTTTTTAACCACTTTAAACTCTAAATCACTAGGAATTGTGTGAAATTTGACAGCAAATTAAGTTGGAGGTTTTATTGTGAAACAGAATGCACAACACATTGAAAAAAGAGAGTCTTTTCTCTGCATGCGTCATGGCCGCACAGACAGCCAAGCTGACACTGTACTTAAGTTTTAAAGCACAACTGGAGTATAATCGCACAAGGACACAAATATTAACGGGGCTGATTGGCTTCATATTTAAGACATCAAATTCACTATCTGATAATATCTACTGTAGCAGTGATTTTCATGTGCAACTAGTATACCTGACACAAATTCATACATTTAAGAGCTAAACCAAAGAGAGAATTGCATGTAGATTTGAATAGAACCTGAATTGGGACTTGAGGGGGAGAAGCATTTCTACCATTTTAACTCTCAGCCTGTAATGACAGCAAATACACACACACTGATTAAATCAAATACAGTGTGGGCCTGTGTGGCTGGGCTCTGACTGCATGATCACATTATAACAGAGAAATTGAGGTAATGTTTTGTTGGTAATGTTGTCAGTGACCCAGCGTTGACGGGCACACACGTGTCTCCAGGCATGGATATACAATGCACATGCACTGTCTGTATTTGGGCAGGTTGTGAAGTTGCTTCACTTATGTGTGTGTCCATGCAACTCTTCCTCTGTCCTTCACAGATGGTATGTTTTCAAAACCATGTCACGTCATTACATGATTTAACATTTGTATTAATGAATACCTTTCATTTGTTATTCATCTCTTTTCTTCATGATCTAAGATGTATCATATTCTTAGACTTTAGTGTTGCAGATGTGTCCATTATGATAAGCAGCTCTATATTTTTGTCTTCTTGTAGCTATACTCTGCAGAATATGAAAATGTTTCCACTGGATCATATTGTAACGGTGTCAGACAAGCCTCTAACCCTTTTGTCCTAATTCATTTATCACCACTGCTGGGAATTCATTTATCAATTTGTCAGTGTTTTAACATCAATATCTGCAGTTTTCAAAGAGCCACAGCAATATGTATTACTCAGAATCTAGACTAGAGGGGACATGAGACAGAAATTGTTTGTAAAAAGCAGCTAATTGGATTTTGACTTTGTATTGATCTGTTTTTCTGTTCCAGGATCAAGGGAAAGATACATGAGACCAATCTGACGTATGAGGACTTCCCGACATCCAAATACATGGGGCCCTTACAATACACTATATGGAAGTCTCTGTTTCAAGATGTATCACCAGGTATGTAAACTTGTATTCAGATTTAAAAGTAGAAAGATATGGATTACTGTGGTTGGATTATACCGAAAATTTGCTAATGAGTGTGGAGAAAGCCTTTTTTCATTTTCATCAAGTTAGAGTAGGAGTAACATCAATGGAAATTAGCTTTTTATGCTCTGAACATGTGTCATAGTGTGAACACATGGAGGGCTTCAATAGCCTAGCAAATCAAATTACAATCAAAAGCCAGTTTTGTATCCATAACAACAGTAAGACTTTCCATTAAATGAGGAAACATGAGTTTAAAAGCCATCAAGTAACACACAAGAAACTTAATATTGTTTTAATGATGTAGTTTATCCTAAATTAACTGTGTGAATGTGTTGTGTGAGTGCTTTGTGTTGATTGTAAGGCTGCACAGATGACTAGCATTTATTTGTAGGGCAGCTGTGGCTATAGAAGTAGTCTGTCACAAATAAAGAGTCATCTGTAATCTACAGCCTACAGAAATACAAAATCATGCTCAAAACCACTGATATTAGCACAGACAGATGTGTTTTTAGACTACAGTTAAATATTTGGCTTTGGGCTTATTCAAACTTATGTGTTTTCCATAGACTCCAGGGAGACTATGTGGACACAAATGGTTTGAATAATTTCATTATCTCACAAAATTGTGCAGTATAAATGTTACTTTATTTAGTCTCTGAGCTGTCATTTTTGCCCATTATAGTTACTTTTAAAAGTTTGTGATAATAATGTGTACTGTACAGAAGTGTGATTTTTGTGATACCACTGTACTAGAATAGTACAGATTGTTTTTAGACTATGGGGGAAAATTTTAAGCTCTCTATTAATTATACACTACAACTCCATGTAGTCCTATATATATAGACACCAGACTATGAGCGCTAAATGATTCTTATTATCACATCCGCCCTCAGCATGACCATGTTTTAAAACCCGTGTAGACTAATCCAGGCGCGCTTTAGGTCTGACACTTGGGAGGCATTATTCTGCTTCCACTGGCTGAGAAATGGCGTCAGGAGCCGCGGGGTAGAGTTGCCCTTCTGTGGTTTAGACCCAGGAGGCTGCTTTGGCTCTCTTCTCTCTCTTTCTCATCCCACGTTATTTAATATTTTTCACCGAAGAATTTTATGCCCCCTTCCGTTCAATCAATTCTTTAATATTAGCCTGCCCGCTGCTAGCTGCTGTCGGGAGCTGTGGCAGAGTTTTGGCCTCCCTTGACTGTCTGCCAAATGGAACAATTGCCTACGATCCGTCAGAGGCTGTTGCCAGAGACTTAACAAAGACATTCCACCCATCATCTTTCATCCTTCATCGTAGCACGGTCTCCTATGGGCTCCAAGCAATAACGACTTCAGACTCTCTCTCCATTTCCTACTCTTATGGCTTCTATTTTTTAATGTATTCAAAAAAGTTGCTTCTTAAGTTTTGGAGTATAGAGAAGAGAAGTAGGGCTGACTGATAAGGCAACAAAAAGATATGAATCGATGCTTTTTTCCTGTCATATTCTAAATGATTTTAGTTCTTTTCTTTTCTTTTTTTTCGTTTTAAATTTCAGTATTGATTTCATGAGTATAAACAAAACACTTTTTATCATTTAACTCAAAATGGCCAAATTTCGTGCTCCATAGTTTGAATTCTCCAAATTGCATGTTTTTTTTAAGGATTGGCTGTAGTCTTGTCAATTTATAAAGACTGAACAGAATCCTACTTTTTAAATATTAATAATACTTGTCAGAATTAAATAAATACGTGAATGCCACTTCAAACTTCAGATGGCAGATTTAGGAAATTTTCTGCTAGGTAATAATGTAGTATAAAGTTACGTTTATCCTTTTTAGTCATTTTCAGGGATCACCATAGCAACTCATCTGCCCTTGCATCTTCTAATACCATCTTTTATGAGCTAAGCGCTAACTGGCATCTCCTCTCCTCTGCCGAACCCTCTCCGCTCATAACTGCTGTATACGGCCGCCTGATTTGTCGTCCCGCACAAAGAGCCACTCAAGTTATGAAATTTTAATGAGGCCATTGTAACAAACACGGGAGATGTCATTGAGCGGAGGTGGTATTGTCCTGCCCACTGGCCCGCTGCCATCCTACCTCCTCTCGCTCTCGCCTGATAAAAATACACAGGACCCAGAGAGATGCCCTCTACTCAGTTTGTTTGCGGGAACATTGGAAAGTACAGCTTGTTATCGTGGCAGTGCATCCTCTGTGCTTTTGAATGACAGTGTAACAATTCTCAAAGATATTGTCTGTCTGAATGCAGGAGGATCTGGGAGGCACAAGGATGCTTACAACCATAAAATTTGGAGACGATCCAATCACAGTTGATGATTTGTAACTTGTGTTTTCGTACTTTTCCAATTTAAATGCATAAATTCCCTAACCTCAGAACTGCAAAGTTTAATGATTTGCATATTGATTGTGCATGTTGATTTCTGTTGTATCTTGCAAAAAGAAAAAACAGGCGCAGAGGCACGGAGATCGTTCTACAGTACCTTTAATGATGTTACAACATGGATTCAAAGCATCAGGATGACACACAGGCAAAAAACACCAGAGAATCTACAAGTGTCCAGTTATAAATGTTATCTTTAGCTGATAGTTTACTCAGGGAATCTTTCAGAGCTTTTGCAGTTTGTTTGAGTAACATTCATGATTCAAGGATTATGTGCAGAACATTTTGCACTGTAGCTGTAGCAAGGATTACGTATGAAATCAGTATAATGAGATTATTGTTCACATGCACCTTTTAAGTAATTAGCATATTTTACCAATTTTTTTTTTTTACTATTTATTATATGTGATAAATTAACCAAAAATAAGTTGCATAACAAAATAAAATACAAAACAAAAACGGCAAGGACTCAAAACTCAAAACAATTGTAGCACATAAACCAAAATTATGCCACCTCTCGGCCACAGCCTGCCCAGCAACCACTCAACCTTCCCAGCAGCCCCTCACAAGCAACAGTATTTTCACATTCATGTAATTTGGGGGCCAATCGTTATTTTGCAGTATAATAGGATCTGAGCTGTAGAGAGTTTAACTAATAATTTCTATGACTAGTTTATGGATACAGACTAACTACAGAAGTGAAGTCATGCAGCTATTTATTTATAGCTGGTACATTTTAGTGATTTAGAATAGTTTTTGGGAGATAATCCTGCATCAACAATATATCACACTTGAAAATGTGTTATCATGACTGGCCTAATGACTGTATATGACTATGCATCATTTTAGTTTATTTACATTTCAATACATTTTATAACACCAGTAAATTCCCTCTCTTTGCTTTCTGTAGTGCCAGCTGCGTTGACCCTTGACCCCATCACGGCTCACCAAAGACTTATCCTTTCGGATGACTGCACCATTGTGGCCTACGGGAACCTGCACCCCCAGCCTCTGCAGGACTCCCCCCGGCGCTTTGATGTGGAGGTGTCTGTCCTGGGAGCAGAGGGCTTTAACTCCGGCGTGCACTACTGGGAAGTCATGGTGTCCGAGAAGACCCAGTGGATGATAGGGGTGGCTAACGAAACGGTCAGCCGCAAAGGGAGCATTCAGATCCAGCCGAGCAGAGGCTTTTATTGTATCGTGATGCATGATGGGAACCAGTACAGCGCCTGCACAGAGCCATGGACACGCCTCAATGTTAAGTCCAAGCTGGAGAAAGTCGGGGTCTACCTGGACTATCCAAAAGGTCTACTCATCTTCTACAATGCCGACGATATGTCCTGGCTTTACACCTATCGAGAGAAATTCCCAGCTAAAGTCTTCCCGTACTTTAGCCCCGGCCAGAGCCACGCCAATGGGAAAAACGTTCAGCCTCTACGAATCAACACAGTTCGTCTTTAATCGGAACTGGTGAAATATGGAGGTAGTCCTGAGAGGTGAATTCACAGGACGAATCAAAAATGTGTAATTGGGTGTTAATTCTGTTGTGCGTCATGTTGCTATTCGATCCCGTGCTCTTATTTTGTTTGTGATTTGAATCCGATGAACTTACATGGCCTGGAATGGAAACTCAATCCATTTATCCTGGAACTGAAAACAAAAATACACTTTGAAAAGAGGTGGACAGGCCTTTCCCTCTGGAGTTATATGGTGCTGGTGTGGTCAGAATGATGGTAATGAAAAGTTAATACATTCAAACTTGTTTAGTAGATAGTAATCAGCACTACCAGCATCAGTTGGTGCTTACAAAGGTTCATTTCAAATTTCTTAAAATTAAAATAGAATATAATACAGAGTGTTATATGGCTCAAAAAATACCTGTAAATTATGCATTCTTGTTGTGAGGTCGACTCTCCACAGATCTGACCTGGCCTGGTGGCGCCACCTGCTTGATTCAGTGGAAATAAATATGGATATTGCATATTGTAGAACATTCCAGGCTAAGCAATCATACTTCCATGGGGACAAGCAGGTGGTGGACCCTCCTCCAAAAGAAGATACACATGAATAATTATATGAAGATAAATGCAATGGGAAACGTCTTCAGCACTCACCAAACAAAACCCATTCTGACTCTACTTGTATTATTTTTCTCCAGTAGGAACATAGACCGTATAAAGAAGTGGACTAAGGGAGCATGATGCCACCTATAGCGTTCAGCTCCCGTCAAATGAAGCTCCACGAGGCTGCGAACGAGGCTAGGAAGGTGACGGCTAGCAGGTTAGCTGTGTCCATATATACTGTATATACAGTCTATGAGTAGGAATGACTTTGTAGGCCTGTGAAGTGTTGAACTCTCGCTCTCGTATTCTGATCTTCCCAAATTTCTTATCTGAGTTGGATGAAGTCTCCGGCCCCTCTCCGTGCTGTACAATCGCCTTATCTCTGTTTGTGGAATGTGACAGCACTCAACTCCTTTTGGTTGACCCTCTAGCAAAAAAAAAACAAAAAAACTAAAACCCAGTCTGGATATTTCTGCACTTTTTACCCAGACCAAGATGTCAAGTCAGTTCCCTCCTTTAAAAAGCATACATCAGCTTTTTCCTGTCACCTATAGACATTTTAATATAAGGACTCTAGTATATTCTTATTACTGTCCACTGCCGGTTTCATTGGAGGTGAAGAATGTCTCGAAATGCTGCTATAGGAGGTGATGGGACCTGCATGTCTGTACATATGAGTGTGTAGAAGGAAGAGATTGATTTGTGTTGGGCTGTGGTTAGGTTTCTGCTGATTTAATCCGAAGTTTACATAATATTTTAGTTAAAGGTTTTATTGTGTTTAGCTAGTCGCATGAGATACAAATTTGAGCCCTTGCTACATGTATATAGGTTTTATTTTTAGATTTTCTTCCACTGTCTAAAGTTGTTCCAGAAATAAACCTATCTTTAAAAGAGCATTAGAATCACACAGATGGTCCACAATGTGCCGTTAAATTTATCAATCACATTGTGCAAATTTTCAGTGTAGACAGAAGCATTGGAGTTTGGAGTTTCTCTTCTTATAAGGCCATACTACAAACTACTCTGCCACTGCTTAAGTACTTTAGAAAATGATCCTTATACATGTAGCCTGGGCCTGTACGCCAGCTATTGCTGAAAATAAATAGTCCTAATGAATGTTTTTATGACCAACACTTTTACTTAGTTAAATCTAATTGATTTCTTGGGTAAATGGCAATAATTGACGGTGCACAATGTAACATTTGTGGTTGGGTGGTATGCCACTTGTTGGTCTTCATTATTGCTTTGCCTGGTATGGCATTAAAGTTGCCCGTCTTGCATTTATTTAATCATGTTGCTGAAAAAATATATATACATGTACTAACAAATACATGTATTCTTACTATGGGAATGGTTGTCACTCCACAGAACTGACACGTAACATCACCAGCTTGCTTGTCTGGACATAGATTAGTTTAATGCCATGCCATGAAACATTCCAGACACAACAACAGCATCTTCATGGAGGCAAGAAGTTGACTAACCCTTCTTCAAAAAGGTTACACAGTGCACCTTTAAGTGATACAGGGTTGGATATACTGCATGTTTGAGTGCTGTTTTTACTTTATATCTTTGACATTCCCGCAATATTTTATGTGAAACCACTAATCATTCCAGCTTAGTCATATAGTTTAATTTTGCCCCACGTGCCTCTTGTTTTTGGGTTTTTCATTGCACACGACTCTTCTAAGGTCTTTCCGAGTCCATCTTTAAAACGCTGTTGTCTTTGGGCCCAAATTGAGCCACGTGTTTGAACTTGTAACTAAATGTGATGGTTTAATTCTTGTGTCATAAATCTCCTCCCGGCCCTTAAGCACATTTTTACTGTTGCAAAAAGAGGGACCTCCAGAAGAAACATCAGGTGTAGACCTAGTTTTACAGTGGCTGTTTCTTTACATTCGTATGTAATTTGTCTTTGTTAAATATAGTAATTGGGACAGTGAATGCCCTTATTCCATGGGATACTAATTATGCGAAAAATCTATGTCAAACATTTTCAAATTACTGTTTAAGTTGCACATTTCCTACACAATGTTATTAAAGGAGCACTATGGAACTTTAGAGGTGAAGAAAATAAAGCAAGTGCACCTGTGATTTTACTCAATTTTAAGTTATCAAGACAACAATACTTTGAGAATACTTGGATTACTGAGCGCTTGTGGTGGGAGTTTGTATCTTTGTATCTTTGTATTTTGCAGTGGTACACGACAGTAATTCTAGTCCTGATCAAATTATTTAATTAATTTCTCCCAAATCAGTACTAATATTACTTTTTGAATAATTGTCTTGATCAAGCAATGCTGACAAAACATTTTTCCTTAATACATTGTTTTGTTTTGTTTTAAATGCTTTATGATGGAAGATATTGTAATGAAAATTTGACAAAGAGGTTTTGACAATCAATATATGATTTTTTGTTTTGTTTTTTAGTTTTTCTTAATTTGAATGTTTGCTTGTATAAGACTCACCTGGTTGGAGTTTTAATTGTAAGTATCAAAAAACAAGCTGGTGTGCTGCCCAAGGACTTGATGTTAAAGAGATTGTAGAGAGACAGATGTATGTGTGTTACTGTTAGCTGGTGATGGAAATAGTGCTTAAATAATATTACTATGACACTTTTAATGATTCTGATGATTGTGTAAGTGTGTGGACTTGCTCTAGTGCGCCTGCTGCTGGAGGCTTGTGGGAACTGTTTTAACTGTACAATAAACGACAAGTGATAAAAAGTTACATATCTATGGAATCTTTTTCTGGTGCTATAATGGAGTTGTTGTTGTTTATTTTGAGCATACAAAGAAAAAAACAAACCTTATCAAGACAAAACCAAACCAATAATTAGGATTCATAATATTTATATACATTCATTTATACATAATTATATCCATGTTCAAAAAGGAGTGGGTGGGAGTATAAACTTATTTATTCCAAGTCATTTTCTCCAGTGTTACATAACATATGAATAATCCACAGTATGGCATTAAACATATATGCCACTTATTCAGTTACGTATTTCTTTGCCTTCTTGCTAAAAAAAAAAATACATGAATAAAGTGCAGAGATCTTATCTGTAACTTGGCCTGCTTGTCTCAACGGAGAAGATGGATAAATTAAATGCTGTGGAACTTTCCATGCAAAACAAAAACATCTCCATGGAGACAAGCAGATGATGGAACTTCCTCCAGATAAGTTACATAGTGTATCTTTTACTTTAAATAAACTATTGATATTTTGCAGCTGATGTCATTAACATGCCCTGGGAGTGTGATAACTGAAGTCACTGCTCTGTCTGAAGATCTGTTACTCAGATTAGATTTTAATCTGAGTTTTATTTTCACACACATAATCTGAATATAAAGAACTGATTTAATTGAAACTACAACAGATGATCTGACTTGTGCTGTTGATGTGTACATTGTGTCACCATGGAAACTCCCAAACATTCCCCAGTTTACTGTCACAGTATATACAGTACAGTACCTACTATATCATCATTATGTACAGTAATTATCCATTAAATTCATTTTGTTTGGGGTTTTTTGCCTCACTGTCTTTTTTGCTACAACATTTGTTAATGGTTTGATGTACTATAAGTAACCTATATATATATTTGTGGTATGTCAAAAGATCACTCCAGTAGATCAATAAGTGCAGTAGCCCATTGATTTAGCCTATTATGTGGCCTTAAATATTAATAAAGTTATATTATGTACTCGGGGATACATGAGATATGACTGTGTATGAAATGTACACTGTATGTCTCAGATTGACGAGAGCTCAGTCGCTGCTTGTCGATACCTGTGTCTCACTTTCATACCAAACATTTTACTAAACATGTCTCATACTCAGAGCAGAAAGCTGGAGGTTGTGTGCTGAATATCGCCATGTACTGACAGTTATTTGAGTCTAAAAAGTGTGACTAGAATAATAGAATGATAATGGTTTAACTTATTTCTCAAACTTTGTTTTTACTTGAAAAGACTTTAAGTGACAATCCTGACCATTATCAGGCGCAACATCTGGTGAATCCAAATTGGGTCAAATGTGCTGTAAAATCTGTAGAAAAAGCACATGTGAATATAATAATCACACATAAGATAACACACAATCAATGATTATTCATAAAGATAAATCTTGGTTAAATGTTTTTAATATTGTATTGTTTTGTACTTGTTTTCATTAAAGACACAGTATGTCACTTTTTTAAGTACACTAAAATACACATATTTCTTCAAATGAATTGTGTTTCCAAAACCTAGCATCCTGTGAGACTTTTGACTTCACAAGCCTGACTTATTTGGCTGAGAGGAGAGTCTCTACCTGCTCCTTTCCATGGAAATGATGTTCCTTTGACTATAATTTTCCACAGTAATGCATCAAATATATGTATTTCCAAGGAAAAGGTTCCAAAGCATGGTTTCCATGGAATCACGTGGGTAATGTGCCACCCTCCAGAAAGTATGCAACTTTCTGGCGGTGGCACATTACTCACATGGCACCAATTACCAATTTTTATTTTCTATTTTTATACTCATTTGTTCAATTTGAATTCTGTGTGCTTGCTTTTTTCTGTGGTTTTTATTCTTGCACTGGGTCTTTGATATTATGATTAGATTTTAATTGCACTGTGAAGCACTTTGTAACATAGTTTAGAAAAGGGCTGTAATGAAGACTATTAATATAACTGCCCCAATTAACACTGCATTTGCTCCCCCATCCATTATTAAACCATTTTATTTTTCACTTTCTCACAGTTGAGTAAAGCAAAGTACTGTTGCATCATAGTTACAACAATCGCAGTTAGCTTTATCCGCTGTAGCTCCTGTCTGTACAAAGCATTCCCTATAGGGCACAGTGAGAGCTTTCCCCCTGCTCAGATTCAGGGCTCCCCTGTGTACTTAAACCCATGATAGACATCCTTATCCGAAAGCGAAGACATCTGTCCTGTAACGGTCCCAACTTACCCCAGAGGGAAGTGTCCATTTAAAAGCCTGTCTCTGAGAAGCCTGTATCTGATTGCAGTGTGCGGTGGCCCCCCGGAGGCAAGTCTCAGCAAGCTGTGTAAAGTTGTAGGCTAAGTGAGAGGAGAGTAGCAACTGTGTACATTCATTAAGCTTAATTTTCATACACTCATATTTCAGTTTTATAACTTAAAGGTGCAATATGTAGCTTTTTTTTTCTAGAGGAGGGTCCAACAACTGCTTGTCTCCATAAAAATGCCATTACTTTGCTTTGGAATGTTCAACAGTGTATAATTAAGTGTAGTGCAAAGAGACAAGAGGGGACGCAACTATAGACTAAACTACAGGTCAGATCTGTGCAGAGGTGACACCGCTCAAAGTGGGAATGCATGTTTTTTGAGAAATAAAATAGTGGGAGTAAATATAAAGCAGAATCTTCATCTTTTACAGAAAATTGTTGGATTAGGTTTCTGTTACCCTCTGCTATCATCTTCATTCTTATAAATAACCAGAGAAATCAGTATTACTCAAACAGAGACGGATGAGGTTAACGTTGGCGTAAGAAGATTATTTTAGAGAACCTTTGATTTTGAGCTATAGGCTTGGTCTGGACTACCAAAACTGGGGGATTTTTGCCTTTTTGCTTTTTGTTTTGGTTGATGGGGAAAACCAGAGTGCCAAGAGGGACAGACACAGAGAGAACATGCAGACAGCTGTACCCGGCCCAGGACTCAGACCAGGCATCTTCTTGTGGTTAGGCTTGGGTGCTATTTATAGGCTACTTTGCAGAGACATCACACTGGGGGTGTTCTACATGTACCTGTGTCTATGATGGAATGTTTTTGCTGTTACCATGGAGACACAATGCACACATTAGCAAACAGACATGATATTTTAATTTTAAAATTGTCAGAAAACTCCAGAAAAAATGCAAAATGGATTTAATCAACACATTTTCAGGAGCCTGTGATCAGTACGATGGTCCTGTTTAGATTTGTTTTTAATTTCCCACTTGTGACTGTACTGTTATTTGAGAAAGACTTGTTTAACAGCACAAATGAGTTTGCCTGTTGTAGTTCCAGCTAAACCAGTTCTTTCTGGTCAGCTTGTGTTAAAACAAAGCTCAGTTGAACTAACAGAGCTTCAGACAGAGCATTGTCTACAGTAAGCATCACACCCCCTGGGAATGTTGATGCCATCACCTGCAAAGTGTCAGTAAAGTGATGTATCAAAAAGGTTAATTTATCTCAGCTCTTTCACTACTGTCAGCTATAGAAAATGTAAGAGTAAAGTTGCTCGTGGACTGGCTGATATTTAATGCGCTGCGACAGGGGAAATCATCTCGTTCATAGCTCTTACACTGCGCCTGTATATTGTGAAGTGTGTGCTCTGAATAGTAACTGAGCTCCACTGAGGAAACCTAAAGTAACTCAGACATTTCCCCTTCATGTCGTCAGCCTCCCACTCAATCCTCAAACCTCTTCATTCATTAAAGCTGCAGCCACTCTCTTCTGCAACCCCCAGTCCACACGCAGAAACTATTTCAGCTTTTTAAAGGTGTGGAACTTTTCAAGTGGAGGGTTCGCCATGTGTGTTTTTTAATTGTGAAGAAGTAATTCCTAGAATGTTCCAGTGTGTCATTAAGCTTCTATCATCTCCAGGTGGTGCTACCAGGCCAAGTTACAGGTCAGATCTGTTGAGAAGCAGGCCCATGTTTTTCAAGGTATATTTACTAATAAAAATGCCTTGGGGTCCCCTTGAAGGAGCTGGAGGAAGCATCCGGGGTGAAGGAAGTCTGGGAGTCCCTGCTTAGACTACGGCCCCGGATAGTCAGAAGATAATGGATGGAAAACACTGGATAAGATGTGTATGTGGAATGTGTATGTCATAGTGTGGAACCTTTCTGGCAAAACAAAAGCATCTCCATGGGGACAAGACGAACCTCAAACTAGACAAAAGCTGTAGCCTAAAATAATACTATGCTGAAGGTGCTTTTGGGAATTAAAGGTTGTATAGAGGATTTTCCAAGGAACGAGAAATCCAGCGACTGTTTGTCCTTTTTCAAATGTTGCGCATGCGTGAAACCCCCCCTCCCCTACAGCTCCTACGTAGAAACGCCTCCTCCCGCCTCCTCTTTACGCCAGAAACAGGTTTGTTTACAGCCGGTGCGCTGCACATGACTTGTAAACAACTAACTACAGTGTTGGTTAGGTAAGACGGAGAAGTGAGGAGCGGGGGGAGCGGGTGTGCGGACATTTCGTTCGCGGACGAGAAGTGAGGAGCAGGGAGAAGAGCGGAGCAGGAGAGAGGAGAGGAGAGAGGAGAGGTGAGCGGTGCGCGGAGATTCCGGCCTGAGAAGTGAGGAGCAGGGAGAGAGCGGAGCAGGGAGCAGGGAGAGGAGAGAGGAGAGGGGAGCGGTGCGCGGAGATTCCGTGCCCGGAGAAGTGAGGAGCAGGGGTAAGAGCGGAACGGGCAGCGGGGACAGGAGTAGGAAAGGGGAGCAGAGAAGAGTGCGCGGAGATTCAGTGCGAATGAACTAGCTACAACACGCAGCAGCAAGCGGACTCTTTCTTTGCCTTGAAAATTACGTTTTCAGACATAGGATATCGCTTTCGTGTCCTGAAAAATGTTTGTCTAGCTCTTGGAAATAAAGTACGTTTTCATAATAAGCAGAAGTGACCTGTCCAGGAGTAATTTGTGGACCAGTGCGTCAGTCTTTAGACCCTGCCTCTGCTTCAGTTGCGCCATCGCTGGAATGAATCTTCAAGAATCACCTTAGTTTGGCTTTCGCTGCTTTTCCCCTTGTCTTCTTCTTTCAGCGACCTCAAAAACTCGACTTTCTTTTGCGGCTAACTGCTCCTGGATTCTTGTCGCCATTGCAACAAACTTTGTGCTAACTGCGAGGAAGATATAGGTCAAAAAAAGCCGCTAAGAACTGTTGCGTTGGTGGAGTAAACAGCGTCTGTGCGTCTTGCGTCTGTGGACTGCGTGACAGGCGTACGTAAACCACGTACCGGCGCGCGCAAGGCAAGTCAGTTACGCTAGAAACGTAGGGAGATTGATTGACAGCCTGTCAGCTAACAGATAACGAGGCAGTGTCGTTATCTATTGGCAAATGTTTAGCCCCACCACGTCCAGAGTTGATGAATTTTTATTCTCTTTTTTTTGGTCATCATAATTACAAGGCTACTGCACCTCTATAATGCTATCATTGACAACTTTGAAACAAAAAAAAAATCCTCCATACAACCTTTAAATTGTGGTTCTATTATCCTACTTTTTTACTCAGTGTTAGGGGTGTGCAAAAATATTGAAATATTGATATATCGTATTGTTTAATTTGATGATACTTGTATTGATATTGTGGGCTGCTGTATCGATATATCGCCAAGAGTATTTTTTGGCGTATTTTACTAAATGGTTTTGTTACAGCGCTACAGTTTCATCATTTGTTCAGAGGAAGGAAACTCATTTGACACTTTCACTGTTTTGATTATTAAAATGTTTATGTTTCATATTCACTTTGCATAAGAAGTGGTTTAACAAAGACTTTTAATAGCACATCCACGATTTAGCCTTTATTTTTCATTGAACCGTATCAAATCGATTTGAAATATATCATATCGGACTGAAAGTGCGCTGTATGGAGATATGTATTGTATCGTGGTATGTATCCTATTGGCAACTTCTTAATGATACCTCAGTGTCGATAAGCTTCTAGTGTCACAGCTCGCCTTCTCTGATTCAGCTTTACCCATATTGCAGTGTGTTGCTCAAAGACACAAAGGCAGAACCAGTTAAAAATTATATGCGTGAGAGAGTGCAGCAAAGACATGGTGGTTAGGGTTAAGTGTCCTTTAATTCCCTCCTTTAAGAAGAATCAAATCATGTTTAGTGATTAGTGTTCTTGGCCCAGTATTTTCCAACTTTTAACCATAAAATGATTATAAAAATAAATCATGTCTACACACATACCAAAGGGCCTACTGTAAACTACTTTCTTTTTTAACCATGTGTCAAATGAAACTACGGTGGTGGTAGCTCTGATCTGTTATAACATACTGTTCTCTTTGAAACTGAGTCACTTCCTTCTTGTGTTTTTTTGACCTTTAAAAAGTACATCAAAAGGATCGCACGCACAGTTTATTTTAATGTACAGAATTTTCGACACATAAGACCCTGAATGCTGCTGGGAAGTTTTTACATTATGATTTTCTCACACATACTGTATCACCTTCTGGCAGCGGTGGAAGGTCACGAAGTACAAAAGTGAAAGTGCAACACTTAAGTACAATTTTTAGGTATCTGTACTTTACTTAAATACATTTTACAGTGGATCCTTTTTACTTTTACCTCACTACATTTGAAAGCATATATCTGTACTGTCTACTTCACTACATTTTAGATCTGAAGACTGAAAAGTAAAAAGAATTTTTCTTTATCTGCTGACATTCATTTGAGTTAGTTCATCTGAATTAACACCCAAACCTTGAGCAAATCAAATACACAAATACACAAAAACAAAAAAAAAATTTAGAAATTAATTGAATCACTTGAAATAAGCGAAATTCCTTATCAAAATTACTACATTTGATGCTTTAATAGTTTAAAAAATCTCTGCAAAAGATTTTTTACTCTTAAAGCACATATTAAAATAAAAAAAATAAAATAAAATGTTTCAATAGTTTTACTAGTATCTTTTTTCTTGTAATAGTTTCAGTTGTGTAAATCTTTTTCCCCGTATATGTACATTTACTGGAGTAACAAAATTGAATACTTTATCCTCCACTTCACTTACTGCCCATGGAATCTCTTTTAACACAATACAAAAGCAGTACAAATCTTGTATATATATTAATTTCACCACTGCATTGTTTTGGATAAGTATAGTTTACTCAGTTTTGATCATTTTGCTCATTTTAAAAACTCATTTATATTCAAAGCTTTGCACAGACTCGCTCCTATTCCACTGAAGGACTTCATAAAACCAAAGACTGTGAGGGAGGGCATCAGGGCCACAGCTCGAGGGGACTGTGAGGTAGGGCAAATTTATTCGCATAACACAATTCATACACAAAGTAATTCAAAGTGCTTTACAGAATGAGACAGACATTAAAATCACACTACAAACATATAAAAATAAAAATAACAGTTTTGACCCTGGAAAAAGGAAAACTGAGTCACTTTCAGACTGGCTTTTAATTGTCTCTTTGTAACTGTCAACAGATGAAAATTGGCATGAAAATATTACTGATATTATATTATACAAATATTCAACAAATTAATTAATAAAAGAAAATAAATTCCCTTCTTTCCTTTATTTACACGTGACAAAAAAAACTAACGCTTCAGGCCTCGCGGTTTCTCAATGTCTCCAGGAGGTGACGCTGTGTTGGAGCGCCCTCTACTGTTCAGAATATAGATTATTATTTTTTTTTTTTTTTTTGTACCTTACTGGTGAGACCCATACAAAATAAACTGTATATTTGTCATCATTATTTTATCTTTCTTTCTTTCTCTGTGTGGGTGTGTGTGTGTGGGGGGGGTATTTTATCTTTCGTTCTTTCTCTGTGCGTGTGTCTGTGCGTGCGTGTGTGTGTTGTGTGAATTGACTACCCAATGCTTTAGGGGGAAATCATATTCGTGGAAGTTTGGTAGTTCAATCCAACCAAATAGAGCTGAAGTATATTGTTGACGTGTCCTTGGGCAAGACACTGAGTCCATCTCATCCTGAAGTGACTGTACAGAATGATGCTGATTCTTTATAAAAAATTGTCACTGGACCAAAATGAATAAGTACTCTTGCTATTAAAAGTAGGCTATCATATTGAAAAATGCTGTAGGCTTAAACATTGACTCTGTTGCCTATTGGTAAGCAGGATTTGTTTTATGACATTTATGACTCATTTGGATCATGTTTTAGCTTTAGGTATGGATTGTCCTGGTTAGACTTGCTAGTCACACCTTAATCAAGATTAAGGGAAATATGAAAAAATATGGTAGCCTTGTTAGGAAGCTTGTATCAATGTGCCAAAAATGATGTTCTAAATCTATCATTTGTTATAATTCAAATGTATTTATCTCAGGATTTGTCTCACAACCTATAAAACAAAGGAAAACCTGCAGAAGACCCAAGGAAATCTCAGGTGGTGTTTGCTGTAACTCTCATATACAGATGTGCGACCTGGTTTATGGTTCATATCTCTTTTCCTTTCCTGGGCCAATAT
Source organism: Boleophthalmus pectinirostris (assembly GCF_026225935.1). Lineage (NCBI taxonomy): Eukaryota > Metazoa > Chordata > Actinopteri > Gobiiformes > Gobiidae > Boleophthalmus > Boleophthalmus pectinirostris. Next base: position 31,968,735 of record NW_026571299.1, read on the forward strand.
AATTCTAATTACCTCCGCCAAGGAGGTTATGTTTTTGCTGGCGTTTGTCTGTTTGTTTGTTTCTTTGTTTCTTTGTCTGTTAGCAACATAACTCAAAAAGTTATGGACCGATTTTGAAGAAATTTTCAGGATTTGTTGGAAATGTGAAAAGGAAGAACTGATTTCATTTTGGGGGTGATCCAGAAGAAATCCTGGATTCTGGATCACTTTGAAATTTTAGTTAACATTGTGGTAAATGGGGCCAAAAATTTTGTTTCTCAATATCTCGATTAATTATTGACCAAACCCCATGAAATTTGACTCATGATGGACAATCGGATCCTCTTTCATATTCCAAATTGAAAGATACGAGACAAATATTTATGGAAAACACAATTAATATGAGGGGGACTGTAGTCCTTGGCGGAGGTCTGCGCTCTCTGAGTGCTTTTCTAGTTTATAAAATTGAATAAAACTACCATGAAGACTCCACCAAACCAAGTGTTGGCAGTAATAATACCAGTAATATGAATACATGAAAGATAGATACAGTTGTACGATACTGTGGAACATTCCAGGTTAAGCAATAATGTTTTAATGAGACAAGTGGGTGACAAAGCCTCCACCAGAAAAGCTACAATGTGCACCTGTGCATTTTAGATTTGTTTTACTTTTTTGTGTTTTTATTCTTCTGCTAAGTGTCTCGACTAAAGATTGACTATGTTTATGTAGCGATATGAGATAACTATAAAGAATTTGTAAGAATTTTGCAACATATTTAACCATTAGCCACCACTGTTGGGCAAGTTACTTTGAAACTGTAATGCGTTATTTATTACCTATTACTGTCATTTCAAAGTAATTCGTTACATTACAATATTACTGCATTTAAAATGTAAGGCATTACATTACTATTGCATTATTTTAAGTTACTCTCCCCAAAATATCTTTTGCGCTGTATATGGACTGAACCAGGACTAAACCAGGTCTAAACCAGGACTAAACCAGAAGTGAACTAGGACTAAACCAGAAGTGAACTAGGACTAAAACATGACTCACTGTCGGGACGGGCTCGAAGGTGACCGCAGGAGAAAGGAGCGGCTCTGCTCCACACCTCATGGAGGTAAGAGCGGCTGTCACCCGATCGCTCTTTATGGACCCTGCTGCTCGGGCTCGCGGCCCTGATTTCAGCAACTATTTGCAGGTACCCGAGCCGGTGCAAGAATCTGTTACAGCGCGTAACTTCTACCTTCCTTCAGCGTGTCCAGAAGTCCAACTTTTTGTGTGATGGTTTGCATCTTCCTCTGCCTTTTGGGTGCGAGTGCAGGAGCCTTTGTCGGTGCAGAACGTTTCGTCGACGTTGTGGGTTTCGTCGGGGAGAAAACTTGCAGACATACAGCACTTCAGAATCACACTGATACAGATTGAACATGTATTTAAATTTGGCAGCTGAACACATTCTGTACTGTACAGGAGACAGGAGTCCCTTGGCCAGTCAGGACGCAGCGGGAGGAACACAACACGTGTTCATACAATGTGAAAAAAGGGCATGCAAAATTGCACAAAAAAAACAAAAAATAAAAAATCTGCGAAACAGCGAGACCGCGAAAAGTGAACTGCGATAGAGGGAAGGACGAGTGTAAACCAGGTCTAAACCAGAACTGACCCAGGTCTAAACCAAGTCTAAACAGCGTGGAGTTCTTTGTCAGTCCTTTCGCCCGCGGTTACCTGAAGGTCTATGAGGGCGCATGTCCGGCGTTTCACCGCTGCTGATATCGAGGTGATTTTAGCGAATTTGTATGAAGAAAAACACACCACTTCAATCCAGGTTAAAAAAAAACATTGTAACGCACGTTACTCACATTTGTACCGAGTAAAATATTGCTATTTTTTCCCCTGTAATGCCTTACATTACTGCGTTACAGCAAAAAGTAATGCATTACTGTAATTCGTTACTTTTATACGCGTTACTCCCAACACTGTTAGCCACTGACAAATGCTGCTGTCTATTCTACAAAACTTGCTAACCTTGTTGTTATTTAATTTAATTATGCAAAATAAACTATAATTATAAGTGTCCTTTTATAATTATATATAATCCTTTAAAATTACAAAAAATACAGGTCTGTACACTGTTAAAATAGTTTTCATTGCATTCATAGTTTCAGAGAGTACCAGAGAGGTGGCGGTTTTTATGTGGGAGATTAAAGGCCTTATTATTTCTCTATTTCTGAATGTTGTGTTGTTTCTTCATCACAAACATACCTGAAGTCGTGTTTTGTTTCTTTCACGGAACCTTGCATATATAGATGAACACAGCCTGTGTAGGAGCGTGTGATAAAATAAGTTATAATGCTAAATGAACATTAGTGAGTGGGATATGTGTTAATAATACGTATGTGTTAAATGCAGGTGAGTGCGTAAATGACAAAAAGAAATGGCTCAAACTTTAGTAGCTGGACATCCCACTCATACCTGATCAATACAACTAGAAACTGAGTGCGTTTACATACTCATCAGTACCCCGGTTATGGCAGTATTCGGGATATGCTGTTTACATGCGCGCTGAGAAACCTGTGTACTTGATCAAATGTATTATCTCAGTTTCTTGACATAATCTTACAAACACTGTTGGGCAAGTTACTTTGAAACTGTAATGCGTTATTTATTACCTATTACTGTCATTTCAAAGTAATTTGTTACATTACAATATTACTGCATTTAAAATGTAAGACATTACATTACTATTGCATTACTTTAAGTTACTCTCACCAAAATAACTTTTGCGCTGTATATGGACTGAACCAGGACTAAACCAGGTCTAAACCAGGACTAAACCAGAAGTGAACTAGGACTAAACCAGAACTGAACTAGGACTAAAACATGACTCACTGTAGGGACGGGCTCGAAGGTGACCGCAGGAGAAAGGAGCGGCTCTGCTCCGCACCTCACGGAGGGAAGCGCGGCTGTCACCCGATCGCTCTTTATGGACCCTGCTGCTCGGGCTCACGGTCCTGATTTCAGCAACTATTTGCAGGTACCCGAGCCGGTGCAAGAATCTGTTACAGCGCGTAACTTCTACCTTCCTTCAGCGTGTCCAGAAGTCCAACTTTTTGTGTGATGGTTTGCATCTTCCTCTGCCTTTTGGGTGCGAGTGCAGGAGCCTTTGTCGGTGCAGAACGTTTCGTCGACGTTGTGGGTTTCGTCGGGGAGAAAACTTGCAGACATACAGCACTTCAGAATCACACTGATACAGATTGAACATGTATTTAAATTTGGCAGCTGAACACATTCTGTACTGTACAGGAGACAGGAGTCCCTTGGCCAGTCAGGACGCAGCGGGAGGAACACAACACGTGTTCATACAATGTGAAAAAAGGGCATGCAAAATTGCACAAAAAAACCCCCAAAAAACTGCGAAACAGCGAGACCGCGAAAAGTGAACTGCGATAGAGGGCGGGACGAGTGTAAACCAGGTCTAAACCAGAACTGACCCAGGTCTAAACCAGGTCTAAACAGCGTGGAGTTCTTTGTCAGTCCTTCCTTTTTACCTGAAGGTCTACGAGGGCGCATCTCCGGCGTTTCACCGCTGCTGATATCGAGGTGATTTTAGCGAATTTGTATGAAGAAAAACCCACCACTTCAATCCAGGTTAAAAAAAACATTGTAACGCACGTTACTCACATTTGTACCGAGTAAAATATTACTATTTTTTCCCCTGTAATGCCTTACATTACTGCGTTACAGCAAAAAGTAATGCATTACTGTAATTCGTTACTTTTATAACGCGTTACTCCCAACACTGCTTACAAATATGCACAAAAAGTATATATTTAATAAACCAGGAAAAATACAAACAATCATGAGCTCATCTGGCATAGGAAGCTCGGGAGGTAGCAGTAGGAGCTGTGAGGTATCCCACAATCCACTGCGCAGATCAAAGGTTTTAAAATACTATTGTACAAGTTACACACTGCAGCAGATTATTAATTCAAATCTTCTGTATAAATAAACTCAACTTTACAACATATAAACTATAACTGCTATAGAGCTGCATCAGCCGTTTGAGATTATAATGTGTTTAATGCAGCTTTGAGCACATTTGTTTACATTGTACAAAAACGAAACTGCATGGCTAATTTGCATAATGCACTGAGAACAAAAGCTCATTCCTTGTGCCCTGATGTGGTCAGCTTCTGTCGGACTAAAGGACAAGACTCAGTGGAATATATGCGGTGTTGGGGAGTAACGGATTACATGTACCGCCGTTACGTAATCAGAGTACAAATTATGAATAACTGTATTTGGTTACATTTACTGTTTCAATGAGTGGTAATTGGATTACAGTTACTTTGCTGAAAGAAGTGGATTACAAGGTGGTATTTTCCTGTTTCACATTTTGTGCTACATCCCATTTATTTATTTTTTTATTTCGGTAATTCCACTCATTGCCAGAAACCCAAACAGAACGCGGCAATAAGAGCGATGTAAACATCATGTTAAAGTTGGCGGTGTCAGTCGCACAATGGACGAGGTCGAAGAGCCAGTAGAACAGAGGCAGCAGTGCACAGGTAAAAACACATTTGTGTCTTGGAAATTCTTCTCCTGACGTGAGATATAAAAAAAATAACAAATATAAAATCGCCTACAAGTTAAATGTCAAACCGGAGCTACTGGCACTGGTGAAAACAACCTGCCTAGGCTCACCTAGGCGCATGCGCACGCAGCGACTAGCAGTTTTCTGTAGCAGGTCCTGTTGGTGTTGTTTTTGGACTTTTAAATGGGTTTTTAGCGAAATCGTCCTTTGTGTTCCGTGCTCCACGTGCAGCTAAATGGATATGCGTTTCATTGCACTCGTTACTTTGTGGATTATATTTACAGTTTGCGAACTTATCAGCGATGCCGCCGGAGCGGTTGGCGAAGCAAGGCTTCAGTACACCACAGATGCACTGTTACAGATGCGCACGTTTGATGCTCAGGTAAAAGACAGAAACTGACTCGGCTTCCCCTGCCCTCCGTGATATTGGGAAATGTTCAATCTCTGAAGAACAAGGTGGAGGAACTTCAGGGGAGTGTTCGCTTCCAGAAGGACTTTAAGGAATGCTGTGTACTGGCTTTCACCGAGACGTGGCTTTCCGATTGTGACCGGGACGAGGATCTGCTTGTGAATGGGTTCGGTGCCCCTTTCCGCCTGGACCGAGACGCCGAGGCGACGGGAAAGGTGCATGGCGGTGGGGTATGTTTGTACTTCAATGAGCGGTACTGCAAATCTGTGACGGTTAGAGAACACTTATGCAAAGCGGACATCGAACTCTTATCTGTCTTTTCGTCCTTTTTATTTGCCGCGAGAATTTCCACAGCTCTTCCTTACTGTGGTATATATCCACCCGAAAGCGAATGCCGCTGTCGCTACAGGTGTTATTTTCGATGTTGTACAGAAGCTCCAGTCAATATCCCCAGATGCACCGAACTTTATAGTGGGAGATTTTAACCATGTGTGCATTAAAAAGTCACTTGTGAACTTTTATCAGTATGTAAATTGTCCCACAAGGAAAAACGCTGGACCGTTGCTATGGATCCGTGAAGGACGCGTATAAGTCCCTGCCCCTCCCCCCGCTGGGATTGTCGGATCATAACTGCGTGCATCTGGTGCCCTCATATAAAACTGTGCTCAGGAGGGAGAAGGTAGAGACTAGAGAGATCAGATCTTGGAATGAGGAGTCCATTGCATGTTTGCAGGAGTGCTATGAATGCACAAACTGGGACTTGTTCATAGACAGCTGTGGAAATAACCTAAATGAACTGACAGATGTAGTGTGTTCATACATTGCTTTTTGTAGAGACATGATTGTACCTTCAAGACAGATCAAAGTGTACCCAAACAACCCACCTTGGGTCAGCAAATCTGTTAAATTGTGCATACAGGAAAAAAGGAGGGTTTTCAAACAAGGATCTGCCATTGAGTTGTATAATGCCAGCAGAGCTCTAAAATCTGAAATCAGTTTGGACAAGCAGAGTCACAAAAAAGTATTAGAAAAGAAGGTGACAGAGAATAGACTTGGTTCTTTCTGGTCAAGTATGAAAACCATAACTGGGTTTAACAATGCATCTGTGTTGAGACATGTTTCCCTAGAGGGTTTTAAAACTGACACAGTGTTGGCAAATGAACTGAATTGTTTTTATGCTCGGTTTGAGACTTCAGATTTTGATGATGAAGTTCAGGAGCTTAAAGGTAAGCTCTGCGAAGATCGGCATTGTGACATTTCGCAGAGGCAAGTGGAAAGTGTATTTAGGACAACTAAGGTAAAAAAGAGTATAGGTCCAGATAATATCTGTGGTCATATTCTTAAAAATTGCGCCAAGGAGCTGAGCTTTATTTTTCAGATCATTTTTAATTTGTCTCTGCAGAAACAGCAAGTACCAAAGATCTGGAAAGACTCAGTGATTGTTCTAGTTCCTAAGACGAGCAGACCCAAAAACCTTAATGACTTTAGGCCTGTTGCACTAACGTCAATGGCTATGAAAAACTTTGAAAAACTAGTAAGGTCAGAAATTTTGAGGAAAACTGTGAGTGCGCTTGACCCCATGCAGTTTGCTTATAGGCCTCAAAGAGGAGTAGAGGATGCCACAGTAACTTTACTCCATCTACTCTTTAAGCACTTAGAGGGGATTGGAACGCATGCAAGACTTCTTTTTATTGACTTTTCATCTGCGTTCAACACAATCCAACCTCATATTCTTTGTAAAAGACTTTTAGAACATTTTAGCCTTGATTTTAATATTGTGGGGTGGATTCTTGATTTTTTAACACAGAGAACACAAAGAGTAACAGTGAATGGTTCTTTCTGACCAGATGGTGTCATCAACCGGATCACCGCAGGGATGCGTTCTTTCATCCCTATTGTTCATACTCTACACCAATAAGTGTCAGAGCACCTATGAGAATAGAACAATAATAAAATATGCGGATGATTCTGTCATTGTAAGCTTGCTTCACAAAAATGAAAACCAACATGGGCCAATTGTTGAGGATTTTGTAAAATGGTGTGACGAGTCAAATCTATACCTAAATGTATCCAAAACGAAGGAGATGATTATTGACTTTCGAAAACAAGCACCTCAGTGTGATGTCACAGAGATAAAGGGGCAGTCAGTTGAGTGTGTGGACTCATATAAATATCTAGGAACAATCATTGATTCAAAACTGAGTTTTGACGATAATTGTTCTGGTGTGTGTAAAAGAGGCCACCAGCGCCTTCATTGTCTGAGAAAGTTGTCCTTTTACCGTGTAGAGAGAACCATGATGACACTGTTTTATAAAACATTTATGGAATCAGTTTTAACGTTTTCATTGGTCTCGTGGTTTGGGAGCATTTCTGCTAAAAACAAGAACTCTCTGAATCAGTTGGTTAAATGGGCAAGTAAGGTGATTGGCCATCCTCAGAGCAGCTGGACTCTCTGTACTCGAGACACTTACAGAGGATGTCCCAGAGTATTTTGGGAGACGTGCAACATCCACTAAACTCAGAGTTTCAGCTGCTTCCCTCTGGTCAGAGGTTTTTAGTCCCAAGATCTAGAACGAATCGTTTTAAGAGGAGCTTCATTCCGGCTGCTATCATACTTATGAATAAATTGTAATCTATTTAAGATTGTGTGTTTTTAACATATTTAAGATTTATTTATTGTGATTTTAGACAAGTGTGTTGGATGATTTTAATTGGTTGTTTATGGAACAAACCATTCTGCACTGGAGCACTGTAACACTTTATTGTAACATTTTATTGTGTTTTTATGTGTGTTTTGTGGATGAATGAAATGTGAAATGTGGAACCTGTCTCTTAAATCTGCAAAGCAAATTTACCTACGGGTACGAATAAAGCAACCTAACCTAACCTAACCATAATATCTGCACTACTGTCCTATAGTGACCTGCGACATGAGGGGACGCACACACAAACACACACAACACAAACACACACAAACAAACAAACACACACCTTCATCATCGTCATCAACCTAACAACGAGCAGACCACGTCTCCTTCCGTAGTTACTGCGCGGACACCGCCGTCCTCCCGTGCGCCGCCTGTGGACCGTGTTTTCTCACATACGCTGCGTAAACCGCGCTTCCTCCTGTGAGCCTCTAAACCAGAACTAACACCAGGACTAAAACCAAGACTAAACCAGTCCAAGACTAAACCAGGACTGAACCAGGTCTATACCAGGACTAAACCAGGACTAAACCAGAACTAAATCAGAACTAAACCAGGTCTAAAATCAGGACTAAAACCAGGACTAAACCAGAACTAAACCAGGTCTAAAATCAGGACTAAAACCAGGACTAAACCAGGCCTAAACCAGGCCTAAAATCAGGTCTAAAATCAGGACTAAACCAGGACTAAAACCAGGTCTAAACCAGGTCTAAAATCAGGACTAAACCAGGTCTAAAATCAGGACTAAACCAGGACTAAAACCAGGACTAAACCAGGTCTAAACAATATGACACTTAACAGTAGGTTGGACATAATTTCTCTATCAATAATATTTTTTAATATGGTTAAGGAAAGACTGATCTTGTTATTGTCTTTTAGGAGACAAAACATTTTATGTTAACATCCTAGTCCTAATCCTAACAGATCATGGTCTTTGCTTCTCTACAGCAAACAGTTGCTTATTCATGGAGACATTGGGTCAGACAATTTGAAGAGAACAACAAGAGAACAAACAAGAATTTTCAGGATGTGGTTGCTATATTCATGCCGTTTTAAAAAGCATGACAATATCAAGTAATCCAAAGTAATCAGATTACGTTACTCACTTTAAGTAATTTAATGGATTACGTTACAAACTACATTTTGGGGTATGTAATCTGTAATCTGTAGGGGAATACATTTTAAAAGTCACCTTCCCAACACTGAATATATGTGTTCTCTCTGTGACAGGGATGTGCTGCTGATGGTGAGTCTGTTTTGTGTGTATGTCACATTGGAGATGGTTCAGAGATCATACTTATGCAGGTCATACCAGGGCAAAATGTGCCCATGCAGATTATATCAGTACAGGTTGTTTCTGTGCAGGTGATACTGATGGAAATTTTACCTGTGCAGGTCATACAAGTGCAGATTGTATCTGTGCATCATAATCACTGGCATGATACCAGACAGGACATTGGCTCTTTCTGCAGGATTACATGCATAATCCCTCAAATAATGCCTTCTCCGTTCCACCTTGTGATGTCATGTGGTAATAGAGGAAGTGCTCTGTAAAAGAATTTAAGTAATTTATCCAGGGACGTCTCTCAGTTTAACAATGACTTTCATGAGCTATAATAACACAATTGTTTTCCCTTGGCATACAATTGGCATACCATTAAATTGTGTCATATTTCTGACCAACTGGTCCCTACTGGCCTTCATAGTCTCACCACACTTGCTTTATAAACCTCCCCCTTTGGATCCTTTGGAAGCATAGTAAAGGGGCTTATGCTCATACTATGTTGACTTCAAATGTTCAAATCTCCCCAGATCCATATTATTGATGGTAAATAAACTTCTCCTGCTTAAGACATCCAGTTGGTCTCCAGCCTTTAACTTGCACCCTTTCTTGGACAAGCTGAAAACATGCTCCACTGTGTTTTTAAATTCCATACACCTTTACTAGAATCTCGACTGAAGAAAAGGTTAAAGGTAGCTGTTAACTTGAAAACTGAAACCTGAAGACTAATGCTTCATGACATCACAAGGTGGAACAGAGCATTTTGAGCTTTGGAGATGTAGACTGACTAATAATAAAGAATTCCTCAAACATGTGTGAATGAAACAAAACACAACTCCAGGTATGTTTTTGATGAGATAACAACATTCTAACATGACTTGAAGCTCACAAGAGTCAATAAACAGATGCCATACAACTGAACCACTTAACTAATAACAAAGCAGGAAGCCATGTTTACTTTTTTTATTTTTAACAGCATGAATACATATATTGTAACCTGAACACAACTCATTGCACTAACCCTGTGCAACCCTTAATGATTCATTTAGTCAGAGACAGTTTTGAGGACATGAAATTCCTTTTTTCACCAAAAACTGGAAGTGAAATAAGATGTATAGTCTTTACAACCACTTTCTAGACAATTGACTGTGCAAGATATAAAAATAAAAGAAGTTTTCCAATATATAAAACCAGAAAAGAAGAAGTAACAAGTTCAAAGTTTTTCTCTCCTAGCATGACTTTATTGCTTCATCATAATCCTTCTTTCACAATGCTGTTTGCTCAGTGGAGTGATCCATTGTGGCTCTACCCAACCAGGCTATTTCACTGAGTTTTTAAAAGAGCACGCCACGACCTGTCTGCTCAGCTCTTTCAGATGTTTCCACACATACTGCCTATTTACTCTGGTACCAACTAGCACGAACAGGCTGAACTGCTCACATGGACCCATGCTCATACATACAGTGGATTTCAGTTTCCAGGTTATAGGCGCCATTTTGAGGACTTTTGCCCAATGAAAAATGTATTGAGAACTGTTACGGTAATGGTCTTTGTTTCTCTTCACTCTGAAACCATGAATATAAAGGTCCCACTGTTTTCTGATGCACCAGATAACAACACTGAAACCAAACTGTCTCATACATAGAGCTAACTTTATTCATGCCATATAAAAAAAAGATGACTTCATTTGCATTATCTGTTTCTTGCAGCTGTTTTGCATGGTTTTCATGGGTCTGTAGGAGTACACCACTATTCTGATGATTGACAATTAAATTCCTTCTCTGGTTAACACATACTGTTTTTGTGTACTTGGGCAATACACTACCTCGTTTGTGTATCCAGTGCATTCATGTGTGAATGTTTGTGAATGTAAATGTATAGAAAACTGATGTCCCATGTGAATTATAACTTATTCTGATGCTGATTCTGAGTCAATTTGGTAATACAGTGCCAATATCCCCATTGTTTATAATGACTAAAAAGTGTATTTTATTAACAGCTTTTGCATGTAGTGATCGCAGCACCCCATCTGTGAATTTAAATAGGTGAAACTCTGAGTGACAGAGAGTGAAGGTGATGATCCACCCTGGGTTTACACTGGCCACAGTTTGGGTGTGTCTAGCTAAAGGACAAAGATGTTACTCAGATACAGGCTCCAGTACTCAGCCCACAACTCCTAGAGGCTATGAAAAGAAATACTTAGTTCATGTCAAGGTGTGACTTGGCTGCCATTTAAGATAAACAGACCCCAAGGATCATCTCATGTTGAAAAGTATTTGGCTTTGGCTTTGTTGTGCTTTTAGTAAAATGCAAATCAGTCCATGTGTCCACAAAGGCGCCTTGTAAGTTTGTTATAATGTCAACAAATCCATCTCTAAATTAATAGTATAGAAGAGTATGATTTTACAGTTCATGTTAATAATCTATTTTACTTGAGCTGTTCTACATGTATGTGTATGGCAAAATGTTCACCAATTACCATGGTGACACAAACACTGAGCAACAAAATTTTAAATGGTCTGAAAACTCAAAAATACCAAAAGATCTAAACCACATTTTCAGGAGCCTGTGAACAATATGAGTGTTCATGGTTCTGTTTAGGTGTTTGATTTTCAACAACAAAGGTGAGATTGACTAACTGAAAAAAAAAACTGTTGGCTATGTTACGTAGCTTGTGACTGCAATGTTACTTTAGAGTGACTTGTTTAACAGTAAAAATCATTGTTATAGTTCCAACTATGTAAATTCTTTCCTGTCAGATTGTGTATAAAGTTTGGAATAGACAGAGCAGAGCCTACAGTTAGCATCACACCCTTAGGGAATGTTGATGACATCAGCTGCAAGGAGCAATATATTACCTATCTGTATCACCAATTATAAGGTAAATACATTCAAATATAACTTATTTATCACAGTTGTATCACAGATTTATTCTATTCTTTATATTCATTTATATTTGTTTTGGTTCTAAAAATGATAACCAATCAAAAAGCGGAATGAGCCTCACACAAGTCTCTCATTTTGTTGCTGAAATCCAGTTGGTTTAAACCTAAAATGAATCACTCTGATCTGAAGCCTCACTATGCATGTTAAGGCACTGGTAACCAAGGTTAACTTACAACTGTAGTATTTTTTAAAATAGTGAGTCCAAATAGATTTTCTTTAAATAGTGTCCATGTGATTGTGCACTGTAACACATCTTGAAAACCCAAAATACTTGATACTTCTCTCTGTTGTTTTATCCAGCAGAATGATGAGATGAATATTTACTGTGAAGTAAAGAGGAAGCACGAACATGGCGAGTATGCACACGACCCCTATCATTAAGTCTGTCCTCGGGCTACTGCCATTTTGCACTTTTCTTTCTTCTGGTAATTCTAAATGTACTACTTTCTCAGTACTATTATGATCTTGCTTTTCAGTGTTTTTTACTGTGCATTCAGGGGAGAGTCCAACATCACGTTTGTCATACATCTGGATTGTACAGGTGCATTGTGCCTCGCTGGTGTCAACATCTGGAGTTGCTAGTTCAGTGTATTTTCTCCATAGTAGGAAAGAGCATACAGCAAGAGCTATGGAAAAATACAACAACACCATAATCCAGTAAGGTGGTAGGACCCTCATCATTGGGCTGTGAATGTTAGGCAAACATGTGAAAAGAGATTTGGTGGTGTATAAACATGCTTCTGCCCACATTTCCTCCAAATTAAACTTCAGTCTGGTGTTAAGAGCCACGAATATCCAAATAGACAAGCAAAAGATGTATGCAGTAATGTAGTAAAGCAAAGTTGGCTTTTTTCCCGTTTTGTCTGAACATTCAGCAGCATTGTTTTGCATGGAATTTTGTTGTTCCTTTGTTTCTTTTTCTGCTAGATGTCTGATGAAAGTGTCCACGATAATTTCAGGTAAAGTCAGGAGGAAGACTGTGCCATATGTGTGACAGATGAAGAGCAGGCAGCGCAAGGCGATGTAGTCACCAGTGAAAGGCATTATGATCTGGAAATGCTCCAAAACCAGCAGGCAACTGAAGAAAACTGTGGAAGAATATGACAGTTAGTAAAGTCAGCTGGAGTGTTTTAGAGGTAAGCTTTATAACTTTTCTGGTGGAGGGTCCTGGACCTGCTTGTTACTGTGGAGATGTTGTTGCTTTGCCTGAAACATTCATACCATACTATATACAACTGTACAACAATTCACCCTTATGTAATACATAACCCTAAGTCCTATCCTATTTTTACTTGTACATATACATTTATATAATTAGGCCTATTTGACACCCCTCTCTCTTGCTCTTGCTATATTTTTATTGCTACTAATTTATTTTTAATGTATTATTACCATTTATATTTTTTACTCTTTGTTATTATAATATTATGTGATGTGTGAGCTGCTGTGTCCAAGTAATTTCCCTTGTGGATCAGTAAATGTTGTCTAAGTCTAAGTCTAAGTCTAATGTTCCACAGTATGGCATTAAATGTACATGTCACCATGGAGACAAGTAGGTGACACCTGAGTTGTGTTTTGTTTCAGTCGCACATGATTGAGTAACCCTGTGGCAGTCTACATCTCAAGTTAGTTAATTAGTTAGTTAATTCGTTAGTTTTTTTAATCCAGGTCTGAAATTATCTAACTGATTCTGGTGAAGGTGTATGGATTTTAAAAACACAGTGGAGTACTTCCTGTATTACCACATGACATCTCAAGCTGGAACGGACTGTTTTCAGTTTGGGAGGAGAGCTCAGGTTTGTTTGTAATGAGGAAACAAATATTCTAACATAGATCAGGAAATAGTGAATTATATGTGCACTTTATCTGTGTAGCAATCTCCTCCCAAATTCAAATTTGAATCTTAGCCATGAGAAAACAAAAAGAGAGAAGGTGTGCAATGAGTTAGATCATTACAGGTTGTTATTCGAGGTGTTTTCATCATTTGAGTATGTATCCTTTAAAATGGAGCTAAAATAATCACGGCCCATACTCCTACTTATTTATATACAAACTTCAAGCACTATCAAAGTTGTATTGATGATTTTACTGAGATGCTTTCAGCCGTATGCACAGACTTGGTGGTGCCCCAGAAGTCCCCCTGTTCAGCCTCTATGGCTGCATATTAACTGACTTAACAGCAGCATGTAGGCAGGCAACACTCACATACACTCGATCTCACTGGCAGCAGGTGAACATGGACCAGACGATCAGATCAGACTGAACTAGGTCTCTCACCCTAAAACCTTCAAATCAGGTTAGAAAGGGTTAATAATGGACTTTAAAAGCCATATTGTAGTTGATAGACTTGAAGAGACTTATCCATGCATTTGTCTTCAGTAGACAAGAGTATGGCCTGCTCACTGCTCCCTCCCGAGAGCTGTAAGACAGCTGCAGTACATGGCAGCCTGATTCTGACATGTCAGTGCCATATTATTTATTTTTATTTATTCAATATTTTACCAGGTAACTCAGTTGAGAACACGTTCTCATTTACAATAATGACCTGGCCAAGAGGCAGAATAAAACAGAAGCACAAATAGAATACACTCACACATCAACCATAACATAAAACAGTGAATAGAGACATGAGACAGTGAAACATTTGCAGATTAAAGATATGAAAGTGTTAAGGGAATGTGCAATGATCCTGTAAAATACTCTGGATGGAGTTTTTAAAAGTCAACTGTAGTAAAAACAAACTAAGCATTAAAGTATGATAAAGGTGGTTCAAGTCACTTGGTGCAGAGAACTGAAATGAGGAGCGGCCCAAAGCTGTGCGGGCTTTAGGAATGACCAGGGTCATGTATCTGTTGGAGCACAGTGAGCATTTGGAGCTGTGGATGTGCAGTAGTGAGCTGAGGTAGGATGGAGTTTTAAGAATTAAATATGTTTAAATGAACAATAACCAGTGGGTTTGTCTGTGGATGTGGAGAGAGGGCCACTTCACCAGGGAGTAAAGTGTGCAGTGATGGATGGTAAACGGTGCACCTGTGCACCATATGAACCATCTCTCACTCTGAGGACCTAAGGGGCCAGTCTCCTGCTGGTGCCCAGAGTCAGGAGTAAACATGAGGAGTAAGCCTTTCAGTTTTATGCAGCTAAAACCTGGAACAGTCTGAGGATGTGAGACAGGCACTCTGACATTGTTTAAATCCAGATTCAAAACAGTTCTGTTTAGGTGTGCAAATGACTGAAAGGTTTTTATTCTGCTCTATTCTCTTTTAGTTTTGATGATTGTTTATTTTTTTGTTAATTTGTATTGTGATTTTAATGTATTTTGTAAAGCACATTGAATTACTTCGTGTATCGTGCTATACAAATAAACTTGCCTTTCCTATATGCAAGTCAAGTCCAAGTCAAATTCATGTCCAGTCCACATCAAGTTCACAAATAGAGTTATAGACTTTATTTCAATTACTAACAATAGGATCCCTACCATGCTGAATCCTTCAAATCAGAAAATAATCCTTATGCATGAAATCCACAAGTAGCCAACTCACTCAGTGCTCATTGCCTTGTGCCTAAAGCCTAGTCAGGTTCAGATAACTTTATTCATCCTAAAAGGCCATTTCATTTTGTAGCTGTTGCTCAGAAGAGTAAACCTCTCTAAAACAAGCAAATACAAAAGAATGTTACAAAACTATCACTAAAGGAACAATAAAAGATTTGGACACTTTCTTTAAAACTAGATTAATATTTAACATTTTTTATGATGGCTTCTGTGTTTATGTTGAATTTTATTTCAGAGTCAAACGCTATTCCAAAATATTTATGAGTCTCCCATCCAACTACAAACCAGGTCCAGTCTTGATTAGTTTCTAAGCTCAGGCACTGACAAGCAAGTTTGACCACATACTGTTATTGTGTCTCATCAAAACACATGAAGTCACCAGAACTCATTCAGAGCTACAAACAAAAACAAAAAATTCTTCTTTTGTACATTCACTTCTTGGGTTCAGTGGAAAATGTATTTACCTTGTTGACATGGTTCAGCTGCTAGCTGCAAGCCATCTTCAGAGCTGTCTAGAGTTGCAGCTAGCAGCTGAAAGATGTCAACCAGGTAAATACATCTCCTACTGTATTGTCTTTGAAAAGAATCCAAGAAGTTGATTTCCAGAGCCATATTGTACTTGGGTATTTCCTATGGTCCTTACCTGTTAGGATTACATCAGTGAAAATCAGGAGGCAGATGCTACAGAAGCTGAAGGGGCTGGTGGTTGAGGTGACCATGGATTGCACAAAGGGCAGAGAACAAACCAGTTTACAGATGCTTAACACTGTAGCTCCCTCTAGCACGCAGTCCATGATGACCACTTCCACAGCAACTACATAGAGACGCACCGAGAAAATGCTTTGGCCCGAAGACAAAAGAGCAGCTCAGGAATCTGTAAAACAAAGAGTGAGGGAGATTAGATTTAAGTGTAAACTAAATAAAGTTAAGGTACACATAATTGTCCTCTGCATTTGACCCATCCTTGTCTAGAACAGTGGGTGCTGAAGTACATCAGTCTGGGACCCATCTCCAGATCCTGGGCTAGGCTTGATGAGGACCACTTAGGATTTGTACCTAATGTGCATGATGTGGGTTGATGGGGGAAAACCGGAGTGTCTGGAGCAAACTCACCCAGACACCAGGAGAAACATGCAAACTCTGCATAGAAAGGCCCACATAGGCTGTGAGGCAAGAGTGCTAGTCACTCAATCAAGTCTAATCTTATGTACAATGAAAACTATATGGGAAGAAGCTAAAGCTTAATTAAACTAAACTAGCTAATACAACTACTTGCGTATGTATAGACAGTACTTAATCCAAGCAACTGAGAGAAAAATACATTTGTTGTCATTGTTAGATGACTGTTATTGCGGTTAGATGAGATAGATTTGTGATATTTTGCAAAACATTTTCCAAGCTTTGTTTGCTGAACATTAAACATTTGTAGCAGTCTCAGACATATGCATAAATCAAATATTATAATGAAGATAGTATAAAGCTGAATGCAGATTACATAGTTTTGGTTAAAATAATCCTTTTATTCTTTTATTGCACAAGATTGTTTGCTTGACACTGTTGCTGGACCCTGGACTTAAAAGCTGCGCAAACCTTCCACTGTCAACATGCATATTACGTATGATAGACTTTCAGTAATAACAATACTAAAACACAAAACATGATCAACCACCACATCTTGACACATGAGATTTTGTATGCAAATTACACAATGGTACTGCTTTGACTACCTGTACCAACTAATACTGCCAAACAAAGATCAGGCAGAGGAAGTAACAAGATATTTAAGTACATTTTACATACAGCATTAACTAAAATGTGCTTTAGAAGGTGACGAGTTTAGATTTGTTTGGATACATCGTAGATCTGCAGTGGTGTTGTGTAATCTGTAATAGCAGCAAAGTAGTAGTAGTAGTAGTAAATAATAGTAGCTAATGCTAATATTAATTGGCATTGTATAGTACATCATGTATATATTTTTTTAAGATGCATATAGCTGGATCCAAAACCAGCAACATTGAGCCAAGTTTTTTCATTGATAATTTTGCTTATAATAATAACATTATAATAACTAACACAACTGTGTAACTTACATTTAATTTATTTAACTTACCTATTGCAATGTTTGAAAACAGTGCAATACAAATACTACTACTACAGGGCGAATTATCCATAGTAGAAAAGATATTGATTACTTATGTGTATTTAATAGTAACTAAGTACCAAAATATTACATATTGACTGCTAGCAGTTGCACTGATAAAAATATATATGTTTAATGTTGTTTGGCCTTTGAATTAATAACCTAAAATACTACTACTAACACTACTGCAACTATTACCACTACCTAATGCAAAGACTATTCATATTCAAAATCATTTTCTAATGAAAAAAATGACAAATGACTAAAAATGTGCCTTACCTGTCTTACCTGTCCTTGTGCTGTTGCCTTCAGAACAGCATGTCAATAGTGTCTCAGATGTTGTAGCCGTGTTAGTTCATGTGTGAGTCTCCGCCCCCTGTCCTACTGCTCCACCCCCTCACCCATGGCCCAACCCCTCCACTGTCCCATCTGCACCTGGGCTGAGCGGCTACAGGCAAACAGGGCGAGGCTCTCAGTGTGTTTGAGCAAATGACATCAAAAACCAGTCCAACTGCCAACACAGCCCCTAGATTCGGTCTGAAGGTGACAAGGCAAAGGGAAAAGATGACATTTAAAGATGCACTATTGTTAGGATAAATAACTAGGCTCGCGCATTTAAGGCCTCCTACCGGAAATGAGTACAAAAGAGAACAAAAAAACGTAACTCATTTACAAAAACAAAACTAAGCTAAAACTAAAAGAAAACAGGGAAAAAACTAAAAGTGTCCAAACGTAACAGTGGTGTATAACTACTGCTATGATGTAACTGATGTGCTGCTATACAGTTATTGATGTACTGCTATATTTTATTATTGTACTATTAGAATTCACTAAACAATGACCCAGAATACAGGGACCAGATTACAGATGAGGGATGCAGAGATAGGTTCAGTTCATGTACAAAATATTCTGGTTCTATCTATATGTCTAATCAATTAACTAAATAGGGCAAGGACTTATGCTGACTCACAACTCATCACCCTGATCAGACCAGCAAGATGCTCCCGTAAGGGGAGTGAGATGAATCAGGAGGATTCTTGTCACAATCGGATAAGATTGTGCGACGTGCCAAGAGGTCTGGCTGGCCTGTGCATCAACGAAGAGGCACTTGGATTTACGCACTGCCGCCATTACCTTGTCGCCGTCGTTTTTGCTTTATGGATCTGCGTCGAGGTCTGTGCACCGCGAAGTAATTCACTGCTAACACGCTAGGGGGCGACGATATCTGTCCGTTCATATATACGGTCTGCGTGTATGACCCGAAGACGTATTATCTCTGAAAACTTTAACATGAACCATTCTAACGCGACAAAAGCACAGAACAGACTCACCATTAGTACAATATCCCTCTGTCACAGAAAGAACACGCATATTCCACTGAGTCGTGTTCTTTTTAAGTCTGACAGAAGCTGACTCCAGGAGCGAGCTGTTTTATGAGCGCTATGTTTATGCAAGTTAGCCATGCGGTTTTAAGTTTCGTTTCTGTAAAACGTAAACAGATTTGAGCAAAGCTGCATTAAACACATTATTTCTCAATATATACTGAAAGAAAGGAAAGCCGACAGGAAATGTCTACAGAGCGGTGGTACGGAGGACCAATCACAATTCTTATCGTCTGCGTCGCTTCCCCTGCTGTCTGCGGCGTTTTGACGCGTAGTTAGAAAATTTCGGAGGTGCACGTTGGTCGACGCAGAGGCCCTGCGTAGGGTACGCGTCGATACAGACTCTCTGCGTCGTGACGCAGACAATTTGACGCTGGACCGTAAATTGGCCTTAAACAATGGTCACCTCCCACTATAGTTTGCGTATAAAAAGCATTGTATAGGCGTAAATATTCAGTCTCCGCATGGGAATGTCAGCACAGACTCCTTGTACAAGTATGACTTTTCTAATATTGGAATAAGTAAATTATCTGGACTTTATTTCTGTTTCAAGTGTAATTTTTTTTGGTCTAAGTAGAAACTAACAAACACGTGAGGAAAGGGTTATTTTCCTCAACACTATGTAACTTTTCTGTTTGTCTTAAACTTAGACAAACTTTAATGATCCATCCATCCATTTTCGTCCGCTTATCTGGGGCCGGGTCGCGGGGGCAGCAACCTAAGCAGGGACTCCCAGACTTCCTTCACCCCAGACACGGACTAAACCAGGACTAAACCAGAAGTGAACTAGGACTAAACCAGAACTGAACTAGGACTAAAACAGGACTCGCTGTCGGGACGGGCTCGAAGGTGACCGCAGGAGAAAGGAGCGGCTCTGCTCCACACCTCATGGAGGTAAGAGCGGCTGTCACCCGATCGCTCTTTATGGACCCTGCTGCTCGGGCTCGCGGCCCTGATTTCAGCAACTATTTGCAGGTACCCGAGCCGGTGCAAGAATCTGTTACAGCGCGTAACTTCTACCTTCCTTCAGCGTGTCCAGAAGTCCAACTTTTTGTGTGATGGTTTGCATCTTCCTCTGCCTTTTGGGTGCGAGTGCAGGAGCCTTTGTCGGTGCAGAACGTTTCGTCGACGTTGTGAGTTTCGTCGGGGAGAAAACTTGCAGCCGTTCAGCACTTCAGAATCACACTGATACAGATTGAACATGTATTTAAATTTGGCAGCTGAACACATTCTGTACTGTACAGGAGACAGGAGTCCCTTGGCCAGTCAGGACGCAGCGGGAGGAACGCAATACGCATTCATACAATGTCCAAAAAAAAAAGGCATGCAAAATTGCACAAAAAAAAATATAATAAAAAATCTGCGAAACAGCGAGACCGCGAAAAGTGAACTGCGACAGAGGGAGGGACGAGTGTAAACCAGGTCTAAACCAGAACTGACCCAGGTCTAAACCAGGTCTTAACAGCGTGGAGTTCTTTGTCAGTCCTTTCGCCCGCGGTTACCTGAAGGTCTATGAGGGCGCATGTCCGGCGTTTCACCGCTGCTGATATCGAGGTGATTTTAGCGAATTTGTATGAAGAAAAACACACCACTTCAATCCAGGTAAAAAAAAAACATTGTAACGCGCGTTACTCACATTTGTACCGAGTAAAATATTACAGTTTTTTCCCCTGTAATGCCTTACATTACTGCGTTACAGCAAAAAATAATGCATTACTGTAATTCGTTACTTTTATAACGCGTTACTCCCAACACTGCTCATGACCATAGGTGAGAGTAGGAACGAAGACTGACCGGTAAATCGAGAGCTTCGCCTTTCGGCTCAGCTCCCTCTTCACCACAACGGTCCGATACAGCGACCACATCACTGCCGAAGCTGCACCGATCCGCCTGTCAATCTCACGTTCCGTCCTCCCCTCACTCGTGAACAAGACCCCGAGATACTTGAACTCCTCCACTTGATTCAAGGACTCTCCACCCACCCGGAGAGGGCAAGCCACCTTTTTCCGATCGAGAACCATGGCCTCAGACTTAGAAGAGCTGATCTTCATCCCAGCCGCTTCACACTCGGCTGCAAACCGCTTCAGTGCACACTGCAGGTCCTGGTTCGATGAAGCCAACAGGACAACATCATCTGCAAACAGCAGGGATGAAATCCTGTGGTCCACAAACCGGCCCCCCTCCGGCCCCTGACTGCGCCTAGAAATTCTGTCCATAAATACAATGAACAGAACCGGTGACAAAGGGCAGCCCTGGCGGAGTCCAACATGCACCGGGAACAGGTCTGACTTACTGCCGGCAATGCGAACACAGCTCCTGCTCCGGTCATACAGGGACCGGACAGCCCTTAGCAAAGGGCCCCGGACCCCATACTCCCAGAGCACCCCCCACAGGACACCACGAGGGACACGGTCAAATGCCTTCTCCAAGTCCACAAAAAACATGTGGACTGGTTGGGTAAACTCCCATGAACCCTCAAGCACCCTATGGAGAGTGTAGAGCTGGTCCAGTGTTCCACGGCCAGGACGAAAACCACACTGCTCCTCCTGGATCCAAGGTTCGACTATCGGCCGGATTCTCCTCTCCAGTACCCTATTACTATTACTTAATGATCCACAATGGAAATTATTTGGACACTGAAGCTCATCTCATTAAATAAAATAATAAAGAGCATATATATTGTAACGGCAGTTACGAAATGAAAACCGTGAGAACAGGTTGGCTTGTATTTCAGCTTTAACAGAAATGGCAAAATAGCAACAGTACAGGGTTAAGTTTCAAACTCTTCTGCCTAACTCATGGTCTGAACGCTCCTCCCCGAAAATGACTGCCTGTCAATAACTAGCCCCAAATAAAAACAATTCCATAAAGCATTGCGACAGTTTGTAGGTCGCTACAATATAAATGGTAATAATAAATTCAAAATAAGTAGCAAAAATAGCAAGAGATTGGTGTTAAATGAGGAAAAAGAATTACATACAATAAAATACAACAATACAGATTTGTATTGTTGTTTTACAGATGTTAATAAAATTCAGTGCACTTTATTTCTATAGCACAATTTACCACAATAAAAACAGCAAAATAGACCAACAGGTATAAACTGTATAAAAACAAATAAATAAGACAACAGAGATGCATTATGGGACCAGTCCTTTCAAAGCTTTAAAGACAAACAATAACATTTGAAATAAGTGCACTGCAGTAGTCCAAAAGTGATTAAATAAAAACATGCATGATGTGCTCAAATTTAAATTTTGGCTAAATCATGATGTTACAACATAATATGGTAATGTATCAACATGGTTTTACAAAATGTATTTCACAACCGCATTGACCTGTTTGGCAAGTCTATGATTGTCAGTGTCAGAGGAACAGGATTATGGTTTAAGGTTATTAAAATTTTTGGTGAGAAATGGCAGCCAAACTGTTCACAGCTGAGTATAAAGCTCAATGAAATGCATGTTTTTCTTTGTAATTTTAGTTTTTCTTGTCATTTAGATTTCTATGATTCAGGAAATGTGTTACATTGCTGGATGGCAATAAAATCTAACTTTGTAAAATCAAACCAAAGATAAATCGCACTATTTTGTTACTCAAGACCTTTCTTGTGCTGAAATGGATTTTTTTTAGCTATTCATGTGAATATTAAAAAGTAGTACATCAGAAAATTGTTTTACATACATATGGATCTTGTTCCAGTTTAGTGTTAGGGTTAGATAGGGTTTGGTTTTGATGTTGTGAGTGTGCAAATGTGTGTGAACAGAATACACCCTCAGACATGTTAAGCACCGCATAAGCTTTCTGAACTTTGCATTTGCTGTTTCCATCAAAAGTAATTTGAATATTATGTAATGACATGTTCAAATGTGCCATGGAAAGAAACTGTATGCACATCATCAGTTGTCACATGCACAGCTATATATATATATATATATATATATATATATATATATATATATACATATATATACATATATATATATATATAATATATTTACCTCTATAGCTGAGTTTTATATTAGATGGTGAGGTTTTCATCTCTGCACTGAATTTTACTGCCCCTCCTCAGTATATATGTAGTAGCCTATATTATATTTGTATTACTTGTATGACTTACATAGAAATTGGCACTTATACTTAAAACATTGATATTATTCCATTTTATATTACTCCCTATTAGAAGTTTTCCAAGTCATTTTCATTTCCAAGAATGTGTTCACACTTAACCAGGTTTGGTCTTGGTTTTAGCTCAGTTTAATCCTGATGCTGATTAGATTTGATCCTGTTCTAGTCCTGGTTTAGTCCTGGTCTAGTCCCAGTTTAATTCCAATTCCAGTTACTGTGTAGTTGGTGTAAGGGTGCATGAGTTCATAGTGGTTTGGGCCTGGTATGAGTCTTTATGCATACTGTTTACTTTTTATTGGTTTAGTCCTGGTCTAATCTAGGTTTAGTTCCCAGTTTAGTCCCCTATTTTCAGATACTTGCACTCTTAGTTAACTGTCCTTTTGATACCAGTTCAGCTTCTCTTCTGGAGCTTATATCTGGAACTACTGTCAGAGTGAGTTTGGATCTCGGTGACAGCTGGAAAGCTCTGCAAAGATACAAAAGTGCAACTACACACTGTCAGGATTATCTCCAAATCTCATTGTTCAAAGCCTATTAAAGACACAGTGACGAAGTGTTAGAAAGTGAGAGAGATAGGGTCCTAATCACCTAGATTGATTTGAGTGTTATTTAGTTATTCTTTCTTTACGTTGTTTGTTTTGTAAATAAAATGCTGTTATGAGTGTATTGTAATAGTGTATTGTCATGGGGCAGCAATAGTAAGCTCTCTCCATCTTTTCTATCAGGGATTAAAGTCACTTGAATAGACTTGTTTATTTGGTTTTAAGGCTTATTGCCAGGGATCATTGACAGTCTAAGGCAAGAGTGTCCAAACTTTTTTCATCATGGACCATATATTTAAACACAGATGAAGCACATTAGAATGAGCCATCAGTCTTTATCGATCCTTAAAACCACACACTAAATGTTAAATATTAGCTTTATCAAGGTAGATTTTCAAAAAAAAAACTTGCAGTAAAAAGTTTTTTTAATTGATGCAAGGTAATTTGGGCCAATTCACCTGGAAGGCATGATTTGTCTGAGGGCCGTTTGGACATGCCTGGTCTAAGGTGTAGAAGGTGATTCCATTTAGAGCTGTTCCAGTGTGTAGCAGCAGCGCCCTCTCTTGTTCATGTTAGCACATTGCAAGTTCCCGTCCTGCCACTCTCAAGCTGATGCTAAAATAGGTTATATCTTACCCTCCTGAAAATTCACATTTTCAGAAGGGTAACACTTAGTTGCTCAACATTAAAGATGGATTCTGTAACTTTTCAGATTTGCAGTTTGCTTGTCTCCATGGAGATGTAATTGCTTTGCCTGAAATGTTGCTTCAAGTATGGTATTAAACGTGTCTTTCTCAGGAGACAAGAAGGTAGTACCAACAGTCCAAGTTACAGGCCAGATCTATGGAGCGCTATAAAATCACCCTGAAATAAATGTTGGATTTAATGTCATATTGAGGAACATTTCAGACAAGACACAAGCAAGCGAAAATGTTCGAAAGTGCACCTTGACCTAGAGTAAAATTAAAATTAGAGTAAAATTACAAGCCTACTACTTGTGGACAGCTTTTATATCATTATTTAGCAAACATTAACTAACTTGAATACAATCCTCCTCGCTTAAAGGTCCTATAATTACACAAAACTGCCTCTTGTGAGCTTTAAGTCATGTTATTATGCTGTTACCTCATCAAAAACATACCTGGAGTTGTGTTTTGTTTCATTCACTCATGCTACATATATGAGTAATCCTTTAAATTAATCTGTCTACATCTCCAAAACTCAAAATGTTCCATCTTGTGATCTCATGCAGCGGTAGTTTTCAAGTAAACAGCTGCCTTTTAATTTTTGTTCAGTACAAATTGGTAATTCCAGGTCTGAAATTATGCAGATGATTAGTGAAGGTGTATGGAGTTTAAAAACATAGTAGAGCACTTCCTGTATTAGGCTACTGCATGACATCACAAGGTGGAACAGAGTGTTTTCTGTGTTATTAAACATGTGTGCATGAAACAAAACACAACTTCAGGTATGTTTGTGATGAGGAAACAGCATAATAACACATCTGAAAATATATGGGCCCTTTAAAAAACAAGAATTCAAGACGGATCGCTTCCCTCTTTTTTCCATTTAGTTGTGCATGTGCAGCCCATCTGACGCCGCAGTACGCATGCAAGAGGCTACAGCACATCACATCTTCTGCATAGAGCGGCACACACTACAACAGTCGCGCTCGGCAGAAATGGGTTAAATTCTGTGTGGTCGCCTGCAGCACCCAGAAGTGAACAGCAGGCGACCCGGAAGGCTTGGAGTCCGACCCATCCAGCCTCAACGGGACTTCATCCATCCATTATCAAAAAAAAAAACAAAAAAAAAAAAAAACCTCTTTCCCGGACTGGTTCAGGTAGGATTTGAGCTCAGTGCGATCTTACAATTTCTATCCCTCTCCTTTCCCTTTACGATCATGCATTTTTTTTATTTATGGTTATTTAAGTCGTGCAAAAGTACTGATGATGTGCGTATAGTGCAGCGTAAAGATGGTTTTCTATGTAAAGCGAATCCAGCAGGGTATATGAATGTGCACGCATGAGACGGTGCGTTTTTGGATGCTGCGACGATAGCGCTGATAGCTGTAGGAAGTGTCCGCTTTTTTTCTCTCCTCTAGCCGGGCTATTCAAACCTGCATCAAAGTAAACAATCACCCGTAGCGTAATGCAAATACGGCACAATGCGGGTCAATGGTGTCGTTTACGTCGACTTGGAGGGATATAACATGAGCTAAATTTGGGCTCTGCAAAAAATGGCGTCCAGAGCTTATAGAAATAAGACCAGGCTGCCATTTTTGTTTTCCTTTTGTCTGAATTTTTTAATAAACTGTCTGGGTTTGTGGGAGAGGCGGCGCACTGTTACAGAGAGCAGCAGCGGCACAGTCCTAAATGGGTTATAAGAATCACTGGCTCAAAAGTTAACATGAACTTAAACCTCAATAAGGATTTGCATTATTCCACTGTCTAACTTATAAAGAGATGTTGCTTTTAACAGTAAACGAGCAAGACCCACAAGGGGCAATGCAATTTCATAAAAGATGTAGGCTATACGAAGATTAAACGTTTACTTACACAATTACAACTAGTAATAGGCCTATTTAACCTTACTACATATGTGTCTGTTTGTAGTATTATAAATCACTGCAAAATGGGGCAATTTTAAACAGTTGGGTCCCAATGTTCACCATTATTTGTGATGATCATAGTAACATTAGGCTATCATAAGTAGACAGTGCATAGTCATTAAAAAACCTTTGGGCCCTACACTGGGGTCAGCAGCCCTATGGTCCTGAGAGATGACAATAACAATTTTCAACTGAATATCGTCTTAATGTTTTGGGGGCTGTCATTTCTACTAGACATATCTCTAGGGTCAAGTGAAATAGTGATAAAAATATTGATACAATCACTGTGATGATATACTATTTTGGCGATTCTCTGTTTAATGCAACTCTTCTTAAAAAAATACTTTTCCCTAACCACTTCTCCTATGGTCAGTGTGTGTCATGCTGTGAGTGAGTGACAGGTGGATTAACCAACCATAGGCAAGTGTTTTCTCTTAGAAGAAGGAGATTTGGTCACCTCTTAAAGACAAGATAAAGACACTAATATAACTCTGGAGGTGTGATTAAATTCAAAATGTGATCTCGCTATAAAAACGCAATTTTTGCATATCGCCCTGCACTCGGCCTCCTGCAGGTTCTCTTTAGGCTAAAGCTCTCCAGGAAGTACAGCGATCCCGACTGACTGCTTAAGAGAAATATTCTGTGGGCTTTACTGTGGGCCTGTACCCCTGGAGGTATCACTTTTGTTTCTTTTGGCTCTCACACGTGGACTGTGCTATGCCTCTGCTAAACCAAACAGACTTAGGAATGGTGCAGCGTGCCAAAGAACGCAATCGAAAAAATGTCTCGAAATAAGTTGAAGGAGAGAAAAGGAGAGAGAGACAGAATGACCTGATTTTAAATAAAGCAACTGCAATTAGATTAAAGACTTTACTGATATATAGAAAAAAAAACACAACTAAAAATACTAGAGACTGAGACTAAAAGTAACCTGACAGATATTGTACAGCATTTTAATAGTTCTAAACACACAAATTAGTGCTAGTAGTTAATGTATAAACACTTGTGTCTGTGGTAGTAGTACATAATAGAATTGTCCTAACAGTTCTAGTAGTGGAGGTTAGTGCGTTTGACTCTTGAGAGCTTTAAGTCATGTTATAATGTTGTTACTTCTTCAAAAACATACATGGAGTTCACACATGTTTGAGTAACTCTTTATTATCAGTTGGTCCACATCTCCAGTGCTCAAAATGTGTGTTCCACCTTGTGATGTCATGAGGCGGAAGTTAACAGCTACCTTTTACCTTTTATTCAGACAGTTCAAGGGCTGAAATTATCCAAATGATTCTAGTGAATCATGGAATAAATGGAATATAAAAACTAAATCGAGCACTTCCTGTATTAACACATGGCATCACAAGGTGGAACAGTGTTTTCTATTTGAGAGAAGAACTCAACCTAAATATGCAGGATTTGTGTGTTAATAAAACAAAACACAACTCCAGGCATGTTTCTGATGAGGAAAAAGCATTATAACATCGATCAGAAAATAGCTTAATATAAGTAGATTTTTCTTTTTTTTTTAATAACGTGAATAGTTTAATCAAGGAAAGACTGAATCATATTTTAAATGAGGTAAAATACATTTGCTATGTGTAAACACTGCCAAACAAAAGTCATTTGCAAGTAAGCCTGTCACAGTGAATACCATACTATATCAACAACATAAGATTTAAGATGTAGAGAGTTGAATTATGAACTTATATGACTCATTATAGAAACAAACTTAACTATTAAAACGGTTTCATTCTGTATTTACCCTAATGTCTTTTTAACAATATTGTATTTACAATAGTTTTTTGGGAATAATTCTTCTTTATGGTGTGGTCTCTGGCCATTAAATTTTGAAAGCATCTAATTTTTAAAAATAGCACACATCTGTTTTTGTATAAGAAATATTCATACTGTCTGTTAGTCAAATTGTGCTTATCTTGAAAGTACTTTGAAAGTAGTTTGAAATGTACTGACCTGTTTTTGGTGCTTGGTCCTTTTTCATCTGTACACTGAGGTCTGCACTTAAGCAGTAACTGCCTGGGGCCCCTTATGCCACAAAATGTAGACATCCATAGATTAACATCACTTCTGTTTCTTCTGATAATAGCTGGAGCATTGTCAGCTAACTCTACACATTTTGCACTACCTTTCCTCTTTGCACTTAGATTTATGGTGATGTAGCGTGTCTATGTGCTCTAGCCTTTGACAGTGGGAAGCTAACACTGAACTTCTTTGAAAATGGTCACAAGACAAAAAGGGAATACTTATAAGAAATTAAGGCATAGTCAGCTCTTGTTTGAGTTCACAGCTTTCTAACCACATTCATTACCAACAATACATCTACACATGAAGTTATGAGCAGTGGTAATGTAAAAAGCCACCATGATACCTGTAGCATTCTGTATTTGTGGAACTATCCATACAGAGGACAATCAACAATCATGGAAGATATTGAAAAAAAATTCAATTTTTTCTGAACTCAACAACTTAATTTTTCACCAAAGGACATTTTATTACAAAAATAATTTTAATCTGTTATTTACTAAGTGCAACCATTCAAATTGTAATTTTTATTTGATACTAATACGGCTGAAAATCTTCTGTAAAAGGACAAATCCTTGCACATAAGACTCAAGCTATGTGCAAGGGTCTTAAATGTGTAAAGAAAATGTTAATCTGTTTAACTGTTTTTCCTTTTGTTTTATTTATTAGAATGGCTGAACCTCGCTTTAACAGTCCATACTTCTGGCCTCCACCTCCTGCAGTTCATGGACAGGTGAGAAAAGTTTGTAAAAGCCAGTATTGTCCATTTTCAACATTAGATTAACTTATTTAGAGATTTTATTTCTAAACAAGGGTGTAGTACTGCATATAACTCACATGGGGGAGTAAGTACACTGTACACCAGGGGTGGACAATTATTTTTTCCATGGGGCCCACATGAGAAAGAGAAAAATTTGTGCAGGGCTCGTCCAAAATGCTTAACTCAATTCTGCATAAGATTAATTGTATCTCTTTATAAAAAGCAGTAAATAGCATTGTTTTAACAAGCTGGTAAAACTGGAAAGAGTATACTGCATGTTATGACTAAAGCACTAAAATGTCATTTAAAAAAAACAAACAATGCAGCTTTATTCCATGCATGAGGTGAAATTATAAAATGTTTATTTTGTAATTCCAAATGATCTTAAATGGGCTGGTCAGAGTGGCCCGGGAGCTGTACAATGCCCAGGTCTGCTGTACACTATAGTAAATCTGTCTTGACTGATAATCAAATATCATAATTAAAATTTTGAAATGTATCCAATTCATCCATTTTATTTTTGTTTATATAAGCAATATATCCTGACTATAGACCACACATAAAATCTATTGGATAATCTTGATATGATATTTACCAGTAGAGGGAGCCAGCACTGCATACAAACTTGGCAAAAAAGTCAAGATTTTATTTTATTTTGTTGTGACCTTACCAGTCCAGTGAGGACAGATCCAACAAGAATATCATATAATCTACTAAACACATATTGTGTTACTTGTTTGCCAAGTTAAGTTAAAATGTGAACTGTTCTGTTCTTGTCACAAATGCTGTTCTCTTGTGTCAGCTGGATAACCTAGTCTTGATCAATAAAATCAAGGAACAGCTGATGGCAGAGAAGACACGGCCTCCTCACCTGCCCCCCATCTCTGAAGCGTCTCAGGCTCCTCTCCTGTCTCCGCCCACTCAGGTCGAAGGTCATGGAACATCCAAGAGCCAGACGCTGACCCCCATCCTGCCTGGCCATGGTGCCCCCCAGCCCGACATTGCTCTGCATGCCCGCCCAGCTGCCAGCTCTGTCACAGGTACTGCTCCAGCTGTAGCGCTCTCAAGGGGAAATCTAAGTGTCATTGTGAGGGTACACAGAAATAGAAAACAAGTCTTTAGCATTTCGTTAGAACAGCTTAATTTATACAAGTAGATATATCAACAGTCCCGTCTACAACAAAGGCTGACCAGTTATGTGGTAACTAATAACACGTTTTTTTACAGTGCCAATACATTTTAAACCTAAAATTAGGTAAGTCTTGTACTAGTAGTAGAGGAAGGTAGATTTGTATTGAGACTGCAGGATCGATTGAGGGAATGTGGGGACATCTTGTGGTGACCAAGGCTATTGCCTTGGTCACCACAAGATGTCCCCACATTCCCTCAATGTAAAGACGTAATTCTGAGAATTAAGTCTTATGGCCAGACACCAGATATCTCTGTAAAGATGATTCTTTCACGTCATTCTTAGGTATGTTCAGCTGTCAACATGACCACAATAAATAAAGCAACAAATAAGGGGATCCATCTGGTTTTATTAGGAAATATGGCTGTCTTGCTCTGAAATCTATTTTGCATACATCCATTGTTGTTATCTGAGGAGATGCATAAACAATGAATTTGTATATGTTAAGCTGTTCTGGGAAGGGAAATTCTCATTTTCATCCTGAGCAATTAAACCTCCATGGACATAGCCAGGTGGTCAAGAAGAAATGTGTTTGATTATAATACAAATTTGTGCTCTAAACAAAGTTTAATTTTAAAATGTATGTAACTTGTATGCTACCTGTTTGTCTCCATGGAGATGTTTCACAGTATGACATTATACTGTTATCTATCTTGCTCTTACTCAGATATGAGATATTTTATATGATATTCAGATATGAGATATGTTTAATGCTTCCAAAAAAAAAGTCTCCACAGCTTTTAACTCACCTGCTTGTTTCCATGGAGATAAGTTTAATACCCTTCACCAGAAAAGTTACATAGTGCAGTTACATCAAAAAGAATATGTGCAAAACAAATAGGAGTAATGAGTGTAGCCTAAATTGCCAGTTGCAGCTAACTTTATTTTGTTCAGTGATTAATCTGGTTAGACCTTAAAATGTTTTTAATCCTGTATAGTTAAGATAATTAAAACAAAATTACTAAATTAGCAGACAATTATTCAAATATTTGATTAATTGTGATTTATTTTGTCTAGTAGAAATGTGAAGCCTATCTAAGTAGAAAATGTGATCCTCCTTTATACTGGTCTCAAATTGATAAAGTTGCTATATATTGATACTTTGCTGTGAAATCATGCTGGGGGTGTTCTGAATGTTTGTGTGTGGTGGAATGATCAGTAGTTACCATGGTGGCACGATGCATGCATTAGCACAGACAAAAAAGACTTAACTCAAGAAATCAAGAAAATAGTTAAACAACACATTTTCAGGAGTCTGTGATCAATACAAGCATCCATGGTCCTGTTTAGGAGTTCGATTTACAACAAAGAG
The DNA here is from genome assembly GCF_026225935.1 of Boleophthalmus pectinirostris. NCBI lineage: Eukaryota > Metazoa > Chordata > Actinopteri > Gobiiformes > Gobiidae > Boleophthalmus > Boleophthalmus pectinirostris. Next base: position 32,000,307 of record NW_026571299.1, read on the forward strand.
AGTGACTAACTGAAAAACTGTTGGCTAATACTAGCTAGTCTGTGACAGTAATTTTATGTGTGAAGACTTGTTCGAGGGTACAAATCATCTCACCTATTGTAGTTGCAACTAAATCAGTTCTTTGTGGTCCGATTGTGTTAAAACCTCAGATTAAAGAATAAAATTGTCTATTTACTCTCAGAAAATTTCTACATATGTTCTTTTTACATTCTTTTCCAGGGCGTATTCTTGGAGATGTGAATTTGAACCTTGATGATAAGTCGGCCATAAAAGCCAGAGGATTATGGGAGGACTGGCATTTGAGACAACTCATAGACCACCCCTCACGGACCAACCACGTATCAGGTAAGTATTTTGTACTGTTAACACTTCCTGATTAAAAACAGCACTGTTTTTAATCTACCAGTATGAAGGTGCACTTTTGCATAGGTGTGGTGCCTCATCTATTCAAATCAGATGCTTATGTGCTTATGGTAATATATCCTACTGGTTAAAACAGTGGCAAACTATTACAATACTGAAAACACATCATCACATAGTTGTGCGTTAATTTTATTTCTATATCTTTTTTGCAGAGTTGTACTAAAATGAATAAATATTTAGAAATAAGGCAGTGAAAAGGGAGCCACTGGGGAAATCAATTAAATCAAGGCATCAATGCAGTTACAATTGCTTGTTTTGCAGATTTGGTCTAAATGCATAGGGAGATCATTGCTAAAAAAATAATTGTTTAGGTTAAATATTTGAAAATATTCCTTTTGGACATTTCTTAAATGTATTAAGAAAACTATTTAACTGGTAGAGTGTCAGATACCCCATAGACATGTGATTGCTTAGCCTGAAATGTTATAGAAATGTAGCATTTAAGTCATCAATCTATGTTTAGTGCCAAAGTACATTGAAAGACATGCATTAGGTTATTTCTATAAATCGAGTCAGCGCTCTATAGATCTGACTTGTAACATGGCCTGATGGTGCTACAAGACAGTGACAGTAACTCCACCAGAAAAATCACGCAGTGTGCCTTTAAGAAAATGTGAAACTGACACAGGAATACAAGCCCCATCTGTCCTCTGAGAGCATAACACCCTCACATTCTAGTCTAGTCTACACCTGGTAATTATCCTCTGTACCTTTATAGGTGTGGCTCTCGCTTCTCGGACAGGTAACCTCAACACCTCTGACATCATCAGCCCGACCACGCCCCCCTCTGGCACCCACAGTCGTTTGGGTGGGGCTTCAGGGGCCCACCTGATCCCTGGGCTGGCCCCCGCTCACTGCATGGAGCCTGGGAAGAACCCTGGAGGGCTGGTGGGACTGCTGGGCCCCCCTCCCAAAGTCGAGAGGGGGCACAAGAGGATCAAAGCGGAGAATGGTTCCTCTGTGTTTGTGGTGCCCTACCCCATCTTAGCTTCAGGCAACGACCAGTCCTGTGTCACCATCACAGCCAAAGAGGGGAGGACCTACAGGTGAGAGATATAAGAGTTAGTGATAGTTAAAAGTACTAGCAAAAAAACAGCTCTTCACTAAGTTGCCAGAATGCATGTTCACACACACACACACACACACATACTTTATATAGCACTTCTCCACCTTCAAGGTACTCAAAGCCATTTGCACTCATACACCAGTGAACACAGACACTAGGGGCGAGGTGGGTTAAATGTCTTGCCCAAGGACATATTTGTGGGAGCTGGAATCACACTACCAACCTTTGGGTCAGTGGATCTGATCGCTCAACCAATGATGTTTTTATGTCAAGAGCAAGATTCAAACCACCAACCTTCTGATCAGTGGACAAAAGCTCTACCAACTGAGCTACTGCCGCCTGTCAAAAAAAATTTAGGTGTTTTTGAGCACCTCAAAAATACAAGATTAATAAATAATAAATTGAATAAATGCAAGACAGACAGGTTTAATGCCATACTATGAGAATGTCTAGACAAAGCAATAACATCTCCATAGACAATTTATACAATTTATGGTATGACTAGACAAGTAATTAAAATTCAAATTAAGTTAAACCAGTTTACATTCCAGTAGCATTACTGCAAGCACCCTGCAGACATGTTTATTGTGCAAACATTAATGGCTAGTAAATATACTATATTATATACTATTTATTATATTTTTGAGTATATAATAGCGACTGTTTAATATTCTTAGGTAATTTACATTGTCAAAACACAATAAAGTCAAACTTCTGCCACGATATGGCCTTTAAATTAGCCACTATCTGTACCACCACTTCCTTTCATTCATGAGAAAAACAAAAATCTCCTCAGAGTTTTGACACACGGTTATGTTAAAACATTTTGAAAGACATTGCAAAATAGATTGTTTGTCAAGAGGCCAAAGAGGCCACATGTTCTTGAGCCAATAAGCATGTTTCTATGGTTAAACCTTTTTTATTTTGTACTCAGTTTTATGTTCCACAGTTTGGCATTAAACTTGTTAAAATATAAGCACTAGAAAAAATAATTGTTAGATCCAGTAGCTCCTTTAACAACTGATTTTCTTAAACATTGGCTCACTGACAGTTGCATAGTTCACACATTGGTTTATATAGTGTTTCAAATAGCTTCCATCTTGTACACCCAACTGATATTCAAAACTTTCAATTTTATCTGATGTGTTTTTTGTTTTTTTTTATGGTTCCAGGTGCAAAGTGTGTCCCATGACCTACATCTCAAAGTCAGACATGCAGTTACACTCAAAGACGCACACCGAAGCCAAACCTCACAAATGTTCACACTGCTCCAAAACCTTTGCTAACGCCTCCTACCTGTCCCAGCACCTGCGCATCCACCTGGGTGTCAAACCCTACCGCTGCTCCTACTGCGAGAAGTGTTTCCGACAACTTTCCCATCTGCAGCAACACACCAGGTCTGAAAATATATGCTTTCAAACAGGTTGGGGACTATGGTATGGTTACATATTACTAGATATACAGTAGAATGTTACTGTTAAGTTTCTTTAGTCATGTGTCAATAACTGTGTAAAATCATGACACTATAGTTCTCACAGTAATTGTCACTGTAATAATCAAAGAGATTGACTAGAGCAACTGGAAACTTATATTAAATAGGAATAACAAAGCAGGTTAGAATTCTTTGGTAGAAATTACCTTAAAACTTTGATGCTTATCTTGCCTCATAAGATTTTTTTATGCATTTAATGAGAAAATATTGATATTACACTTCAAAGACAAAATGAACAAACAGACAAACCACTTGGGTTAGGTTGGGTTGGGCCCCATAGTTTTGACTGTGCAAATTCAAATGTATTTATTTATTAAATTATTATCATGATGATTGCTGTACTTGTAACTCTCAATCTATCCACATGACATTACTCACAACACAAAACACTCTTTAGCACTGCCTGCATTTCTTTTATTTACTAACACATTTAGAATTGAGTTTCAGTTTGTTATTTTCTCCTAAAAAATTCAATCTGTCATATATTTATCTAATTTCAGAATCCACACAGGAGACCGGCCCTACAAATGCATCCATCCAGGGTGTGGCAAAGCATTCACTCAGTTATCAAATCTCCAGGTGAAACATTTACTCCAAGTCTCATTTGACCTGCAGCCAAGCGTGGTCTTTCACAATTTCTATTTCTGTATTTAAATGTATGGTGTGTAAGGTTTTTATTTGAAATTTAATAAGTATTACCTATCTGTATTTGCAAATATAAACTAAACTTTCTTGTGATCAATCTATACTAACAAAAGCCAACCTACATGTAAAGTGCTTCATTATCTGATTGGTTATGTCACATTAAAGTAACACTCTGTAATTTTTCTAACACGGAAATAGATGGTTAAAAGCATACTTAGTCATACTGTGAAAGATTACAATCATAAAAGTCTGTTTTGTGGAGATGGAAAAAACATTCAAAATTCAAAAAAAGTTATATAGTAAGGCTTTAATTATACTATATCTTTCAGAAGGTTGGATTTCATAAAGCTGGTTGCATGTTACAGGAATGGTATAAATGCCATAAGAAAGTGGATTAAGAAATGATTAACTGAACCTTGAGTAGTTCGTACACCATGTGTTGACTTGTGCTTTTCTGGTTTCAGTCACACCAGAGACAGCACAACAAAGACAAGCCCTTCAAATGTTCGAACTGTTACCGTGCCTACTCAGACTCCGCCTCCCTGCAGATCCATCTGTCTGCCCACGCCATTAAGAATGCCAAAGCTTACTGCTGCAGCATGTGTGGCCGCTCATACACCTCAGTAAGGCCCTTTGACAGTTATTACTCCTTTCATGGATATACACTCCAAAAGATTTAACTTTAAAGGTGCACTGCATAAGTTTTTTGGTGGAGGGTCTGCCACCTGCTTGTCTTTTTTAGGATGTTATTGCTTTACTTGGAATGTTCCATAGTATGACATAAACATATCCATCTAGCCTTTATTCATTATGGGTGTTTCTATTGCTCAAAAATACATTAATTCCTTCTGTGAATAGGTGCAACTGTCCACATGCTGTAACCTTCTTCTCTCTCTCATGATAGTTAGGTTTAATCTATACTGTGGAATGTTCTAGACAGTAACATTTCCATGGAGACAAGCAGGTGGCAGACCCTCCACCTTTAAGGAATAAAATTGACTACAATTTTAGTTTTATTCAAATGCTAAAAGGTTATGCACTGATATAATTTAATTTAAAAATTGCACCCTAACATTCTGACGAAGTGGCACTGAGGAGCAGAACTCAGTGCTACTTAGGCAGCATAACAGACAAAATGGGTTTCTTTGCTTTTTTGCCCCATTTTTGTCCGTGTAACTATTGTTTTTGTCCAGAATATTATTTCTTCAACACACGGACTCAGAAACATCTTATTAAAGGAGAGAAAGGTTCAGTTCAGCTGTCTCTGATCCAAAAGTCTATGTCAGTGATGAATGTAAGCCTAGCCAACAGTGGTACACTGGTTTTCAACTAGTGTTTACTTGTTTTAAATGTCAAAGACAAACTAAACATTTAACAGAGAAGTCGACTTTTATATTTGTTATTAATCAGGAGCAGCTCTTTCACATTATATATATTAAATCTAAATATAAAATTGAATTTCCTTTGGGATTGATTAAGTATTTATCAGGAGAAAATGTCATAGGCTGCGCAAGCACTACAAGAGGCAAGATGAAATACAATAGAGGTTACGCAGATGACATCACAACCTTTGGAAGTTTATTAGTGAGTGGCAAAGATATAAGATTGTTAATGGTGAGTCATGACATTTTCTCCTAATAAATTCTTTATCGATCCCAAAGAAAATTCAATTTTATAATTATAATTATATTTAATTGCCCTTGTTTTAGAAACACCTGTATACTGTCACTATATTGTGCTATTAAACAATTCAATTTAGATAATCATGTATGTGCCAAGACAAATTATTTGCCTACGTGATTTTCCCATCTTTTTCCTCTTCTATTTTCCTATGTCCTATTTTGTCAGGAATACATTTTCTTTCACATGAACAATTGACTAAAAAGCTATTGTTTAATAGGAATGTAACTAATCGAAATACCGTGATATCATATCTTAAAAGTCTCACAATAATAGTCTGGGCTGTCACAAATATATCAGATTATATTAAAAATAAGTTATTTTGCTTAAATACATAGTTTTATTGTAGAAACAGCTAATAAACATAAGCAAATACATAGAAAATTGTCCATTTCAGTGCAGAGATCATGAATAAATATCTTTTATATCTTAATTGTTGGAGTTATGACAGTAAAGATTTCCACCAAAATCTTGCTAAGGTATTTTAAAAGCAAAAAGAATTGTGATAATATTGTACCGCTACATGTGGTTATTGTTACATTGGTCAAAACTTTTTTAGAAGTTAACTTTTTTCTGACGTTATTTGAGAAATTACTGAGAAAAAAGAAACACTAACTGATTAGAACTTTTCTGGATTGTACAAATAAATTCTACTTTCACTAAACAAGAAACTACTACAGAAATCACACATGAATTTAATATTTTGATGATGAACTTAAACTAGTAAAACAGGCAGTAATCTTTGCCAGTATCATAATGTATAATCATTCTTGGCATTAATTTACTTCTTCTCTCTCTTGTTCCTACAGGAGACGTATCTTATGAAGCACATGGCGAAGCACACAATGGTTGAACACTTAGTTTCTCATCACCACTCTCCCATCCACCGGACAGAGTCTCCCTCCATCCCCATTCGCATCGCCCTCATCTGAGCCGACTCTTCTCTGGTATAAGGCCTCATCTGGACTATGGCTGCACAATATAATACATATTAACAACAGTTTAAAACAACTAACAGTTACAAAAGGAATGATCTTGATATTTTCCTCATAGATATTTTAGCAATCCATCCTAATTGTGCTAAAATGTGTCTTGGTTAAGGTTGAAGTATCGTACATAGTGAATGCACTGTGAAATTAACTTAAAAGTAGCAGAAATGCCACCTTGTATTAAGTAAAGCTATAAAGTAAAAGCTTAAATTAACTTTACATTTATGAAGCAATACAATGCACTTGATATGAGATAAAATCTAAACAAATCTGAACCAAAACTTAACCTGAAGTATTTGTAATATATTGTGCAGCTCTAAGATTTCATTGGCTCCAAAAACATTCCGAGATTTTACCAGTAACAAAGGGTGCTCTTTTAATATTTTACTTTCATTTCTGTATTTGTTGAAAAATGGTGGTACTGGTGCGTGTCAAATACTGTGGAAAAGTTAAGTGACTCACAGTAGTTTAATCAAAATGTGAAAGGTTGACTGCAGTATAAAAATTCAATTCAGACTGAAATGTAAGCTATGTATTTGTTTTGAGGATGATAGTGACTGTAAACAATGATTATCATAACTGTATTTTTTATCATTTAACCAGAAGGGATTTGAAGTCAAGGACTTCTTTGTGCTGGTTCGAAGCCTGGATGAATGGATAGGGCTGCACCAGGAATGACATCCAGCAAAAACCTGCCATTCAAATATATGGGTCAGAGACTTTTCCACAATATTCCAGTCATATTAACTTTAACATCCAAAGATGATTTGCAGCACTTTCTAGCCTGCAAAAACAGGCTTTAAACATTTTAATGTACATTTGAAAAAAGTAAAAAATGCCCAAGGCAGCTAGTAGAATACTAACATTTTGTGTCATGATAACTCTTTTTATACTACCTGTTATTAGTTATTAAATATACTATATTTACATAAAGAAGAAACGTCTTCCTCAAGCTGTGTAAATGGCTTGAGAAAAGAGAATGTACTGTTAATGGTGTACAGAGTATTGTACTATAAGTATATAATAGACACTTTTGGACTAATTTACTAGTCATTGCCAAAATGCACACTTTATTTTATTGTTTTTACACTTTCATTTTGTATATCTGAGGTACGTACATGCACAAGTAAACTGACAAGTCTTAAAGGTCCTATATTATGCAAACATGACTCTTGAGAGCTTTAAGCCATGTTATAATGTTAGTACCTCATCAAAAACATACCAGAAGTAGTGTTTTTCTTCATTCAAACATGATTGAGTAACCCTGCATTCTTAGTCTGTCTACATTTCCAATGATCGAAATGCTTTGTTCCACCTTGTGATGTCCTGAAGCTGTAGTTTTCACCTTAACAGCTACCCTTTACTTCTAGTTCAGTAGAGATGGGCAGTTCTAGGGCTGGATTAGCTAGTTGATAGTTGACTCTACTGAAGATGTATGGAGGTGGAGTGCTTTCCTGCATTACCACATGACCTCACAAGGTGGAACATATCCTCAACCTAAATATGCAGGGCATCAAAACACAACTCCAGGTATGATTTTGATGAGGAGACAAGATTATAACATAGATTTGAAAATAGCATAATATGGGCCCCTTAATGTTGTCCTGTCAATTTAAAACCTTAACGGTCCATTCTATGTCCTGAAAACGTCCTAAAGTCCACCAAGTGCACTAAACCAATTAATATGAATTGCCTTTTTTAGTTTAACAAGATTATGATCATTAGGTACACTATAGCACTTATGGAAATGGAAAAGCTGATAATTATTCAAAATATTTCCTGCCTCAGGCCCAAACATGACCAAATAAATATGTTAAAATAGATAACAACAAGAGACTGAATGTAACAAGTCTACATTACAATGACATGTTGTATTCCAATTCCAAAACTTCATATTAATCATCTTTAAATGCTTTTTAGATAGTGGAACTGTATTTTTTTCATGTCACACTTTTTTTGTCTTTTCTCAAAATGTTAGAGATTATTTTGAGCTGTCTGAATATTTTTGTTTTAAATTTGCCACTTCAGTATTAATATTAATCCTTAATATAAGCCTTACGTTTTCTACCATTTTGTCCACTTTTTTTAAGTAGACTTTGACATATTACATAGCATGCTATAGTGTAAATACTTCATATCTGTTATTGTTTTATAATAAATATTTATATACAGGACATTTTGTAATTAGCCTGGTGTCACTTCTCTCCTCTCTCTTCTCAGTTAAAGTCCTGTATTATGCAAAATTAAGACATCTTTTAATGCTGTTAAAATTGTGTTGTTGCTTTTTCATTCATACATGTTGGAGTAACCCTTTATTATTAGTCTGTCTACAGCTCCAAACCTCATCTCACCTTGTGACATTATGTAGTGGTCGTTTTCAAATTAACAGTTTCTTTTACCTCTATTTCAGAGACTGCTAATTTCAGGTCTAAAATTATCTGAGTGATTCTAGTGAAGGTGTATGGAATTTAAAAAGTTTAGTTTAGTTTAGTCTTTATTTGAAGGGGCACTGTGCAGAAACAAGATAATAAAAAAAAAGTAGATGTTCTACACCAGATTATAGCAAAATTGTATATTATTATTGCTAGTTTCCATGACACAATAGAACACTTCCTGTATTACCACATGACATCAAAAGGGGGAACAGAGTGTTTTCTGTGCAGAATTTGCAAAAAACGTGTGAATGAAACAAAACACAACTCCAGGCATGTTTGTAGATTAGAAAGCAGCGTAATATAGGCCATTTAATCTGTGAAACTCCTTCTGCAAGGTTACACATGTCCACACATAGCCAAATTTAAAAACTTAACGTTTAATGTTTTGTATGTAAATTCTGAACCTTCTTTGTATGTATGCATGCTTTAAAAAAGATGAGACCCATAACCAAATGGTTTTGAATAATTTATCCCACTAATAAATACTTAAAAATATTCTGAAAGCCCCTGAAATTGGTCGTAAGAGACCATACCATGAGGTCAAGTTACTGGTTAAAGGGCCCACTTTACAATATTTTCTGATTTATGTTGTTTCCTCATCACAAACATACCCAAACAAACTCTGCATATTTAGGCTGCATAAAACACTTCCACCTTCTGATGTCATGTAGAAATATAGGAAGTGCTCCACTGTGTTTATAAACTCCATACACCTTCACTACAATTTCAGCCTGGGAATTAAACATTTAGGCAGACTAATAATAAAGGATTACTCAAAATGTGTGTGAATGAAACAATGACATGATTTAACTGTCACAAGAGTCACTTCTGCATAATATAGGCCTTGGTGGGTGAAGGGCTGCAAATTCCCCCATAGTAACAGATCAGCACTTCAGTTAGTGGTGATGCTGCCTCTTTAAGGATGTCATTTCTTTCATAGAATCTACTGCATTATGGCATTACGTGGCAGTCATTCATAACAACAGATCTTGGTATTGCTCAAAACCAAAGCGGACCCATCTCCACAGATTTGACCTGGTTCATATGATAGCCTCTGGGAAGGCAGAGATAGGTACAACAATGCAGGCAAAGCTATATCCACTCCCTGATAACAAGCAGGTGGAGCTACATAGGGCACCTTAAAAGAAGCACTAACATTTGAAAGAACAGAGCAAGGTACTGAAATATTGATCAAATTGCCAAGTATTACTAGTATTTGTGTTTTCAGATGTGTAGACTACAGCATATGTTTTTACTGATTTCAGCAGAAGATTTGAATTTTGTTGGCCATTGAAGTTATGATTTTATCAGAATTACTACATTTACCCAGTTGTTGGATTGTTTGCCTGAAAAAGTAGAGATCATCAGCATTCCTCTTTAGCGAGAGAGACAAACAGCTCTTCATCAAATGAAGAAGAGAAAGTGGTTAGTATTTACACAACCAGGAAGACGGAAGAAATGCTAACTGAAGATTTCCAACTGAGGCAAGAAGCTGAGATTCATCAGTACTTCCATTCAAACAATTTAACAACAAAATGACAATTGTAATTTTTTTTAAGTAGAATTAGATATGATGAGATTTCAGTTTCTTGCAGATCAGACTACTTCTGGGTGACTTGTCTATTTGACTATGCTAAATCAATGTATTAATTAAATAAATAAATTGATTTATTTAATCAATGATAAAAATAAATTAAAAATCCAGATTATTTGAATTTTGAGCTTTTTCAGTTCAAAGCTATAATTTTGTCTTCAGTTGCACTTGCATCAGTTAAATGGTAGGCCTAGTTTGTGGGAAAAGTTGACCAAAAAAAGTACAAAAATACCTTTTAATGACTTCTACAAGTTTTGGTCTTTGTTGACATTATTGTTTGCTAGGTAGGTGAGTGGTCTTACGAGTCAAGTATGTGGAGGTGTACGCCCTCTCACAGTAAGGACACGTTTTTTCAGGTTTTTAGTGCAAAAACACAACAACAACAAAAAAATAAAAATAAAAAAGCTTACTCTATTGTTTGGCTAAAAAAATACACAGTGTGGCTTTAATCAGTCTCATTTAGTGTTAAGTTCAATGCAAGAGTCTTCCTCCAAAGCCTGCATTCTGCTCTAACCCACAGGCTTTTGCTGACAGATAACTGGATTAGATGTACAGCCTTGCTCTATGATATGCTGTGATGTAGTAAGATACACAAGATATCTCTGTCTGTATCTATCAATCTATATAAAAATGAAATAAAAGTAATTGGATAAATAGAAGCTTAACAAGAATTTATACTAGGTTAAACCACAATCCACGAGTAATGCAGGAGCAAACATATCTGAACCATAATTAAGTCCTGGTTTAGTCCTTTAATCAAGTTTGTTTGTTTGGCCCGGTGTCGCACCCTTTTGTTCTTTTTGACCAGCTCACCAGGTCCAGGAAAGAGGTGTGTGCAGGTCAGGGCCATGGAGAACACCGGAGCAGGCAGGTGGAGTAGTGCACACGTGCAGTCCTGATGTAAAGACGTTTCTGTCAGTCTACTCATTTGAATATGTTAAGGCCTGTTTACTGTGGGTGTGAGCTACAAAAGCAGACTGCCAGTTCAGGCTTCACACTTCTATGTTTAATACAAATGTGAATGTGTTTGTTCAGGTAAAGTTGTCAGTGCAGTCGGCCTACTCCAGGTGGTGGACTGAAGAGAGAAGACCAGGTACAGGCCTTATCTCACCATCATCCAGTTGATTTAAACCTAAAAGATCTGAATAATTACTTTTCTTCCACAGAAAAGTAATTATTCCCTGAATAAGTATGGCCCTGAATGATTATGCTAATATGACTTCCCATTCAGTGCATTCCAATAGGCCTAACTAACTAACAGAAACGGTAAACAAGTAGGTGTATTAGTTTGACTACAGTTTGTTCCTCCCTGCATGCAGATATAAGGAAGTGTCCACAAGCATTCTGACCAGAACTGAAGAAGCAGCTCGGATGAACTGTGAAACGTATTTGATCTAAATAATCTTTGTCCTGCTGACAAATTGAATTTCTCCTTTGCTACTGAACAAAAGGTAAAAGTTTGCCGTTAACTTCAAAACTACCACTTCATGAAATCAAAAGGTGGAATCAAGGTGGAACAGAGCATTTTGAGCTTGGGAAATGTAGACAGACTAATAAACCAGGGTGAATGAAACAAAATACAACTCCAGACATGTTTTTTATGAGGTAACACATGGCTTAAAGCTCAATTTTGCATAATTTAGGACCTTTAATTTTCAGGATTATCATATTTTAATTGCTAACAAACATTTTCGCTCAAATAGCACAAACTAGAGAAACCCTTTCTTTAGACAGGCTTGTTTTAACACGTCTTTTCTTCTTTAATGGTGGTTCTTATCAGTTAACAAATAGTAAATCGAGCAGTGTGTGTGTGAGTTTCCGAGTCAAAAGCACACAATCACATTGTGGTGTGCACACATATTTAGAGCAAATGTTTGTACAAAATCCTGGTGCTGTTTAATTATTATTCATTTTTATTATTATTATTTTTTTTTTTAATCTAAAATGGTTTAATAATTGAAACATCCATTGACTTTCTGTTCAAAAGGCCTTAGTTCAAACACAGAAGTACTAGATTTCCCTGTACAGAAAATTCTTCCTTAGTTATGCAAGGTGTGTGTGGCATTAGGTCTTTTTTAATAATTGCAAGTGGGCAGGCATAGGGGCTGAGTGAAAACATAAATTTTCTTAACACACAGCTTTGAATGAAGCGCAATGAAGCCTTACACATATGTCTTCTTGATTTTGTTTTTATTTTAATTACCTGATCAGTCAAAACCACACACTTTGCCTAAATGCAGAAGGGAGTGTTTGTTATGTTGTTGTTATTTTGTATATATCCTATGCTACCAAGCTACTACTTCCCATTCACATCTCTTTAAAAAATGTTGCCAAGAGCCCACCAAAAACATAATACAGGCCAGTTTTGGACTCCTAGAAAAACTGAACCAGAAAAATAAAAAGGTCTGAGTGTCTTCCTCTTTCTTACAAGACCATAGCCTCCCCAAGGTATGTGAAGGTACTGTTTGTAAGCCATACTTGCACCTATATAGCAAATACTTTAGCTCTTGAGTATTTGCTTTGTTAAAACAGTCTAGGAATGTAGTCATTTAGCCTTAGTCTGTTTAGTCCTACTTGTGTCCATTTTAGTTTTATTTGACTCCACGAGAGTCCAAAATGTTAATTCACATGTTTTAATATAATAGCCCCTTTAATACGTTTCCTGCTCATTATTTTGACCTTAATACGCCAATTTATGCTTCAAGACTAATATGAATCCCTTTCTCATGTAGCCAATTCATGCCTTCTAGCCTTGCCTTCTGTTTGTTGACAAATGATCTAATTCCACAACGAATGAATACACAAATGTCTGTTCCTCCCATTACATTATTCATCTCCACTCCTTCCTTAGCTCTAAGAAATGTTATCAGTCCTTCATCTTATCTGATATCAACTTGACAATCTCAGTCCATGCGCTACAGGAACTAATAGACATAAAGGCACCGTGGTGAAGTTAGTTTTACGTTAGACGTTCGATATTCAGTTACGCATCAACAGCGGAGATGTTCATTCCCTGTACCCCGCTTGCTCGATCACGGTGCGGGGAGCTGTACACCAAAGCTCCGCTGAGTCCGCGGGTTAGGGACCGTCAATAAATTACAATTGTATTGAATGGAGTCTGCTAAAATATATATATAAAGAAATAAAAAAGGGATTTATAAAAAAATAAAAAAGGGTTTTATGAAACATTTGTTATTTTTATGTATTTTGAGAGTTAATTAGTTAATGCATTTTTTCAATATCTTCCAGGTCAATTAATCTAAAAACACCAAACCAAGTTATTATAGTAGTCCTACTCCTCAGGTATCACGCACACCTTTTGGTTTTCCAAATTAAACCTTTATGGAATTTTTAGGAATTTTTTTCCTTGAAAATCTGTGATTTTTTTCAATAGCTTCTAAGGTAGATGACCTACCAACTCCAAACCAAGTTATTATAGTAGTCCTACTCCTCAGGTATCACGCACACCATTTAGTTTTCCAATTTAACCCTTTATGGGATTTTTAGGAATTTTTTTCCTTGGAAATCTGTGATTTTTTTTCAGTAGCTTCTAAAGCAGATGACCTACCAACTCCAAACCAAGTTACACCTTTTGGTTTTTCCGAATTAACGCTTTGTGAGATTTTTAGAGATTTCTTTCATAGATAAAACAGACATGTTCAAGCTTTTTTTTTCTTCCTTTTTTTTACTCTGAAGAAATGATAATCATAACATCAACAAACATTCAGGTCATTTTCACACTGTCCCTACTTAGTTATCTGACGAACTGTTATGTTATGTTAACATAGCAGACACCCATTCAGCCTGCTGTTCTCTATTCTTTTGTTATTACTATAACTTGCCTTTCAAGATGAAATGTCGGTTTCTGATTTTATAGAATAAATTTCCCCCAAATAGTGCATACTTATAGTCCTGTGCGACTTATATGTTTTTTCTTCTGCATTAGGCATTTTTTGGCTGGTGCGACTTATACTCTGGAGCGACTTATAGTCCGAAAAATACGGTAAACAGAATTACATGTAGTGCCACTGGGATCGCCTCAGACAGCGCGTTAGTATGTATCAACATCTCCTCAGTCACAGACAACACATTTCCATGGGACGTCTTTTGCTCTTATTATGTCCGTCCGACACATCCCCACACTCTCCGTGGAACCAGCAATCGCAATCATCACACTGGATCTGTCATTAGGAACAAAAAAAAAGTAACAATGTGCTGTATTGTCCTTACTATAAGGCTTTTGTTATGTAAGATGTAATAAATGATTCTCACCCAACCTGCAGGACACCGACCAGGACATTTTGGTGCTTTCTTTCGTGCACACATCACACAATGTGTGTTTGTATCAAAGACTAAAAAAAGATACATTTTTATCATTAGTTCACAAACTCTACAGCTAACCAGTCCAACAAGGTTTGTTTTTCCATAAATGTATTTTATTAGATTCTTTTTTCAGACCAGGAGTTTGTTTTCATACATGACAGTTTAAATCAGCTGACTGGACATGTCACAGCAACATTACGTGACCGCTCTGAAGAAGACCGCTAGTGAACAGTCTAAACTGTCAGGTATGAAAACAAACTCTTGGTCTGAATAAAGAACCCAATAAAATACATTTTTGCAATACCAAATGAACTTCTCTGGCCTGAAAAAAATAACAATCTAATAAAATAAAAGTATAGCTATCCCTTTTTATTTGCCATATATTGCCTACCTGACCTCTGCAGCAATTCTACAGCCATTGTTGTCCTCTCTCTTGCCATCATTGCTTTATTTGTTGGAAAATTAAACTCCGGTGTATTGGGGAAGCAATCTATTATTTCTTTTGCCATCTAAAAATGAATTGCATTTTTAACAATTGAGTGATCCACATTGTCAGATGACCCGTATAACAGCCTACATGTTACCTTTGCCACAATGACTCCACAGCTACATCCATCCATTTGGTAAGGGTGTTGTAATACCCCACCTTCCCAGTTTATAGTTCTCCACTCATTCCTCTTGTTTTTCAGGTAACGGAGATTCAGGTACATCCTGTACATACATTTGTTATATCATTTTTTGACATATGCTTGATTACAATAGTAAAAGTTAGTTACTTTAATTTCTTGGCTGCTTTTTCAGAAGACTCCAGCTCCTTGGTGTTTCTGAAGGGGTCAATCAAAAAAACCTACTCTTGGCGCACATGGATAAACTGAAAGAGGAAATGTGTTATTGTAATTGTAACTAAGAATAAAATTGTATTTAGTATTGTAATACAAACAAACCAGAAGGTTCCAGTGGTTATTGTTTACAAGCACAGCTGACAACACAGCTTCATAGCGCCCCAGATTTACCTGTAAATATAAAGACATAAGGAGCTGGGCGGCGCGGAGATGGTGGCTCTGAGGATAGGCGGCGCGGAGACGGTGGCTCTGAGGATGAGCGGTGCGGAGACGGTGGCTCTGAGGATGGGCGGTGCGGAGACGGTGGCTCTGAGGATGAGCAGTGCGGAGACGGTGGCTCTGAGGATGGGCAGTGCGGAGACGGTGGCTCTGAGGATGGACGGCATGGAGACGATGGCTCTGAGGATGGGCGGTGCGGAGATGGTGGCTCTGAAGATGGGCGGTGCGGAGACGGTGGCTCTGAGGATAAGTGGCATGGAGATGGTGGCTCAGATGGGCGGCATGGAGACGGTGGCTCTGAGGATAATGGACGGCGCGGAGACGGTGACTCTGAGGATGGGCGGCGTGGAGAGGGTGGCTGTGGAGATGGTAGCTGTATACACAGTGGCTCTGAGGATGGGCGGCGTGGAGATGGGCGGCATACTAAAATAATAAATAATGAGTGAGTGGAGAAAATAATTAATCTGGGCATAACATTTTCTTAAATGCAGTCTACACCAGTCTTTGTAGTGTGCTATTAACGTCAAACAAATAATTATACTGGATAACATAACGTAAAATTAAAAAATTTATCACATTGTCATTAGTGGTTATGAATAAACTTAAGAGATCATTATAGCTATTATTATTATTATCAACAACAACAATAACAATTACCAGCCAAAGCAGCAAACTGCATCTGTAGCGGAACCAGGACTAAACCAGGTCTAAATCAGGACTACACCAGGACTAATCTTGGACTTGAGAGAGAGTGAGAGAGAGAGAGCAAGAGAGACAGTGAGAGACTGTCCGCAGAGCGCGATGGGGCGACAGCTGCACTGAGCCTTGAGCCCCGCGCAGCGCGAAGCACCGGCCCGGGCACGGTCCTTTCGTCTGCCGTCACCAGACAGTATATGCGCGCTACCTTTGAGAAAGTCCTGACAAACAATCTTGGTTTAGTCCTGGTTTAACACCCCAGCGCTCCTCACTTCTCCGTGCACAGCGCCCCCCATCTCCTTACTTCTCGGTGCACGGAATCTCCACGGCTCTTTATACTGTGTTTCTATGTAATAAGATGCTTTTATAACCATAAAATAGTTATTGAGGAGTGGATTGTTTTAGACGGAGCACTACTGAAGGCCTAGGTCTGAAATGCACGCTCCGCCACAGGCTGCCGGTATGTAGGCATAGGCTATCCTTGATTTAAGAGGCTATAAATTATATGTAGGCTAAGCCTAAAAAAATATATATTAAATAACATTACCTCGTTGAAGAACTTCCTGTCTGATTCCTCTCCTGTTTTCCATCCAGATGGTTTTCAACCATTTTTCCAAATTAGGTTCATGGTTACCAAAAACCACATGCGTAATGGCGGACCATTTTTCTGGTGTAATTACGCCGCAACTTAATCCATTGTCAATTAATGCATTTATCAATGCCTCCGTTTTTGTCCTTTTTTAAGACGTCCCATAGTTCAAATGGTAAACTTTCGTGTTTTTATTTGCAAGACTAGCGTAACTGTGCTATACTGTACAGAGGTTCGGCAAACTTTGACCACAGGCCCAGGAAAACGGCGCAAGGGACGTTACGATAATAATAAAAAGACAATAAAAACAAAACAAATATAATAATAATAAAAATAATAATAATAATAATAATTATTTAAAGCCGCGCGCGGCGATGGTGGCCCTCGCCCCGGCGCGCACCGCCCCCCCACGCGACCTCCGGGGACTCGCGACCGCCCCGGCACGCCACTCTCTCTTCCCGACAGCCGCCCAGACTGACAGTTTGTCCATCAGAAAAATTACATAGTGTACCTTTGTTTCTTGGTTCCTTGCTGTCAGATTTTGTCCTGAGAATTTTACACTCTGAATTCTGACAGTTGAATTTGAGAACTTGAAAATATATGTGCAGAATATTTTTAAGGTAAAAAATGTCATTTAGAACTTGAAACACTGAAAGAGTATACTTAAAATTTCAGCTAGTAAAAGTTTCAATAAAAATAATTCAACCATCTAATTAAGTTTTGTTTAGAGTGAAAAAAATTTCAAGTTAGAAAAAAAAGTTAGAAAAAAAAAAATTCTAAATGTAATGGAAGAAATTATCTTGTTTTATTGTAATTTTTTTTTTTATTATTATTAAAAAAATGTATTGTAAATGGCAATTAAAAATGATGGGCCATTAAGATGTTAAATTTAAAAAATACATGAAATTACTGTGAACTTAGTCTAAGAAATACAAACAAGTGGTATTATTTTTAAGGACAGATTTTTTATTAAAGTTTGGCACATCAGATACAAATGTAAAAGCAGAAAATTTACATACAATTCCAGTATACATTCTCTACAATTTGAATAAAATGTACATTATAAATAGAGCAGAATGCCTTTATTGTCACGATACACAAGTCCTATAAACAGATTTATATACAGAGTGATTTTACACATGAATTATACAAGTTATTGCACAGATTGTTTTTGTCAGTATATACATTACATTAAGAGTTTTTACAGGTTTGAGTGTCACAGAAATTCACAGTATTAACAAGCAATAATTGTACATACAAGTACATATTAAAAGAGAGGAGAATACATGACATTATATTCACATTACAAGGAAAACATTACACTAGAACCATGATGCATGAGCAAAAAACAATTAGCTGCTACGATATCCAAACCAAAGCCAAACCAATAAAACACCAGGATAAATAGATTCAAAAACACAAGCCAATCCAAGCAAAAACCAACCAACTACACAAACACCGAGATTATCAAGCCTTTATCAATCGCTAATCAGAAAAAAGAAAGCGCACATCAAGGACAATGTTGTAAGGCAACACAACTGCTGAAAATTGAACAGACTAATTGTCTGTTATGTTTTTGTATCGGAAACAACATGCTACCCCTTCGTGGTCACTGAAATAAGTTGGTACAACACATGTGTCAACTTCAAATTTTGAGGACTTTAAGTACATGTGATCAATTAAAGTGCCCTGTTCTGTAGTGGGAGAGGCAACACATTGAACAAATCCTTTTTTTTGCATGAAATGTAAAATATTTGATGATTTCAATATGTTGTCATTAAAGTCTCCCACAATAGTGATGTTACTATAGTTCGAATCAAGCCAATTTATCAGTTTGTTTAAATGATGTTTAAAAAGTGTCATTGGGTATGAAGGTGGTCTGTAGATGACAGCAATGAGAATGTCATGTTCTATAAAATGTTTAGCCAAACATTCCAGATTAGAAGACTGCAATGAGACAGTGTTGTAAGAATGACCGTCTGGACAGTACATTCCAACTCCACCATGTTGTTGTGTCTGCAGTTTTACAAGTGCAGGGTTATGGCTACTTTGATAAGCTAAACTGCGTGGTTGACTGTGGAAACTGTAACCTGAAATGTTATGGGTTTGTTCGAGTGACTGTAGATTTAGCCATGTTTCTGTAACAGCAACACAATGGGGATGGAAGGGCTGCATACATAACTGCAAATCAGACACATGTTGTGGGAGTCCTTGCACATTCATGAAAAACAAGTTGAATACTTGAGTTTCTTGCATGTGCAATGACTGGTCAGTGACCACGAAAGGAAGCATTTTGTCTAATGCTGGCCTAATCTTGCCGTTACAGTAAATTTTCTTTGGTTCAAAGTTTTGAATTATGATGCCTTCCAAACTCCTGACACGACTCAAGGCAACATAGGCTTGACCCGCTGTAAAAGTGTGGTTCAGACCCACCACAGCTTCATCAACGGTAAGACCTTGTACCTTGTGCACTGTGCAGGCCCACGCTAATTTAAGGGGAAACTGCCGCCGCTTCTCCCCCTTTTTATTAGCTTGATCTTCTACTGGTTCTATACGTGTAGAACCAGTCAGGCCTGGTGGAGTGAGAGTCCGGCTTCTCTTCTGTGCGCCAATTAAGTCCTCGTCAAACTTGACATAAATTGCCAGGGGAAGTCTTCTGTTTGGTGGATTGTCTATGTGGGTTACTGTGCCACATACACCATTCACCAGACCATCAGGTATATCCACATTTTTAATCAGCATTACACATGCATTGACACCAACAGGCAATTCATCAAGTAGCGAGGTGTTTCTTGTTTTAACAACTCCCTCCGTGAATTCAATCAGTTTACCAGTTTTTTTACTGTAGCTGTAATCTTGTGCTGTGATAGTTATGTAATCCGGGCAGGTGATTCGGACCTGTTCGAGATTGTGTCTTTCCACCTGTGTGTTGGTGGGAAAAGATATGCAAAGCAGTGGAGTTTTGTCCTGTTTCACGGCTTTTTAAAAGATCTTCATCTTCTGGGAGCATGGGTGTCTTTCTTGACCGGGTCCTTAAGCGGTTCAGCAGATCTGCAAATGTGGTGTCTTGTTGCCGTACAACCGTTGTCAACTCCGCAATGCGAAACAAGTCTTCCCACAGATTATAACCAACTCGTACATCATACAAAGGTTTACCTTTTACCGGAGGTAATTGGTAAAAGTCGCCAACTGCAATAATACTAATGTTACCAAATGGGGAATCGCCACTTTGTTTAATCTGTCGTAATCTACCGTGAATGTAAACCAATAAGTTGTATGAAACCATTGAAACTTCGTCTATGATGACAATATGAACATCGTTGAACTGAACTCTCAGAGTATTGAGTTTGTCTTCACTCAGTGGTACGTAGGGGAGACGGCAGTCCATGCCAATGCTAAATGTGGAGTGAATGGTTGTAGCCTTTAGATTATATGCTGCTATTCCAGTAGGTGCAGTTAGCAGAACGCTAACACCATCTGGAGTAGAACATAAAGGTGCCAAAAGTCTTGTTGCTTCGTATTGTATCGCTCTAATGAGATGACTTTTTCCAGTGCCTGCTCCGCCGGTTATAAATGTGTGCAGAGGCTCTGGGTTTTGATGTGTAATTTTCTGCAAGCACCACTGTCGAATTTGTGTGAAAATGGCCATCTGTTGGTCATTTAAGGATCGAATTAAACTTAAACCCTCTTGTCTAGTTAATGTTTTTGCTTTTTCAAACTGGAGGATGTCTTCTTTTCTAACAGCCAATTCAGGAATTTGTAGTAACTCGGCATGGACTTCCTCTTCATCTCTTTCCACACCTTCGTCCTTATCTTCCAGCCTTTCAAGTTGTTGGGCAGGGCAGAGGGCACACCATGCGTCTTCCAAATTCGCATTCATGCTGACTTCGTTTTCAATTGCTTCCAAGTCATCAGTGTGTTTGTCAAATCTCTTTTGATTTGCATCAACTACAGATTTAACAGAACACTCTGATCCATTGGAAAGAACAATCTGTCCGCTGTTGTAAAATTCTTCAAATGCAGAATATGGTGGAGGCATCAGGTCGTTCTCTGCACGATAAGGGAGAAACAGCTGTAAAATACTCTGAAAGAACTGTTCTGGATGTTGTGTTTGAGAGAACCGGGCATATCGAAATAACAGCAGGTTGTGTATTAACTCTCTTAGTTATGGCACCCAGAGAGTTTTGGAGAAGAATTGGGTTCCGGCTGGTTTGACCTTTGCATAATACACGATATTCTGAAACAAAAATGGCAATACACATGTCGTTAAATGTACTGTCATCTGGTCTATTCTTATAACGGTCGGTGATGTTAGTCATCCAAATGTCTTCAGATGAACTGCTTTCCAGTTGCTTTATGGGTTTTGTAAGGCGGACTATGTTATCACCTGTGGGAATAAAAGACACTTTGCGGGAAAACTCTTTGAGATGCATTCCAGTCACTCGATAAGCAGCTTCCTGTGCAGACACCTCACGATTGTTTATGTAAACGCTTCCCAGTTTCTTCATAGCGTCTTTAGCACTCTCGTTGCCTTCCAGCGCTTCCTTTTGTGCATTTCCAAGCAACAAGTCCCATTTCTTTCTCACCCTTTGAAATGTAGCTCACAATATAAGCAGCACAAGCATAGCCATCAACCACATACTGAACATCAATATTTGCCTCCCAAATGGACAACAAATCCCAGTTAGCTTGGTTTATCCAGACTTCATCCACTTCTCTTTTAAAACAATACATGTATGCCCGTCTAAAACTTGATATGCTTCTTCAAAAACATTCTGTGTAATCCCGACTCTTGCTTGCAGTTCTGCTGTAGTCTTTGCAATTTCATTGTGAAGACCATTTTGTAAATCAGACATGATGGTTTGTGCGTGTTCTTTGCCCATCCGAGTTGGATCATCTGGTGGACACACGCACTCTGCCTCTTCATTCTTCAAATGGCATTTCGGACAAATGGGTGTTTGCCGTGCTCTTTTGATGAAAGTTCTCTGAGATGGTGGTCGTGGGAATTTAAATCTGCAGATGGTCTTGTTTTTCCGACAAGTTTTAGAGTGATGTTTCGAGTGGGTCTGTAGAGTTTTAACCATTTCCAATAATTTGGGATCATCTTCTGGAAGCTGACAGGTAACATGTTTATCTACAAAGGAGATGACTTCTTCGTCTGTATTTTGATCAATTCTAGGTGCATCTTGTACCCAGAAAAGGGCAGAGCCTCTTGCTTGGAACTCTACCCGGTAAAAATAATCGACAATTTTACCAAGGGGATGAGCAGATGACAGGAGAACAAGCCTCAAAAAACAATGCCATCTATAGTCAAACATTTGAGCTGCAACCACAGGGTTCTTCCTCAGAAGGTTACACCGTTCAGCCCAGTTCAAATCTTCAACCGTCTGTGTTCTTCCCTCTTGGATCAAAAGTGCTTTAAGTAAATTTTGCCAGCGAAGGTCAGCTGCACTGAACGAACAGAACCAGGTTGGAATTCCCAATTGACGAATCATTGCAAAAACGTCAGACCTGCATTGTCTCCAAAAAGCGGGACTACCCAGTATGGGTGACAAAAAACGAAAACCACCATTAAACTGAACAATGTGTTTTAAAGTATTACAGTCATTGTCCTGAGATTCAGCTGCGCTGATTCCATCAAAATGTCCTTTACGTGTGGCAATAGACACGCAAGAAATTACATTGTACAAAATCAACGTGCCATCAGCATAAAAAAGGTATTCTAGATTGTTAGCAAATCTAGTGTCAGCATTCAAAAGTCTTAATTTGAAATATTTTGCTAATGTGAGTGGATATTTTCTGGGTGTATGATATGTATTTGTACCGGTCACAAAAATGATAGGAAAACATTTGGCCTCATTGGTGTGATCATTTAGTGTGCTTACTGGGTTGTTTCCTTCAGCTGGAGCAACACTAATGACATTATCCAGATATTGGTCCAGCGTTTCTTGACCCAAGTCTAAAGGCATAGAGCATGTGTCATTGAAAACGCCGTGCTGTTGTTTATCGTACAGATGTTCATCTTGTGTGGCTTCTTGTGAAGGTGGATTTGTACCTTCGACTGTTGGTTCGACTGTTTCCTCTTCGTCTTGTTGTTCCCCTTCTTGTTCTTCGGGGTCTTCTCTACTAAAATCATTTATCCAGTCTTCATTAAACAAGATATCTTCAAAGTGGATGTTATTGTGTTTGAGCCAGACCAAAGCTTCTCTCAAATGCTGAGTATTCACAAACTGATGTTCGTAATGACCTTTGTAAGACAGTTTGCGCTTAAGCTTCACTTGCACTAAGCCGGGGGAGCCAGTGCGCGGCAACAGCTTCTCGGAGCATTGGGCTATGCACTGTATCGAGGTTTGTCTCATATCAGTGACTTCTTAACAACACTCGGCCTCAGTCAACAGGGAAACGTGGCTCTTGCCCCGTCTGGGAGTATGACATCATCACATTCTAGAACTTATAAGAGTAGGCAAATCGAAAATCACAAAATCGAAAATCACATATCGCTTAACGGAAAAGGCACATTTAGCTGAGCTTGACACAGAGCAAATCGTACAAAGATTTCAAACAGTAGACTTCACAGAGGAGACTTTACAGAGTAGATTTCACAGAGTAGGTCGCACTTTTTATCTGCGTAACAATAAGTACAGCAACACTTACAAAACAACTCAATTATAAAACAAAAATGGCCAGAAATAACAGAGGAAATATACCCTTGACCTTAAACCATGACCTTAAACTAAAGAACTGTGGTCTTCGTGTGATAAAGAGTAGAGGGGTGTGCAATCGGGGTGTGTTTAATTTCGAAAACCAAAAGGTTTGCGTGATACCTGAGGAGTAGGACTACTATAATAACTTGGTTTGGAGTTGGTAGGTCATCTACCTTAGAAGCTATTGAAAAAAATCACAGATTTTCAAGATTAAAAAAAATTCCTAAAAATTTCACAAAGGGTTAATTTGGAAAACCAAAAGGTGTGCGTGATACCTGAGGAGTAAGACTACTATAATAACTTGGTTTGGCGTTTTTAGATTAATTGATCTGGAAGATATTGAAAAAATGTATTTACTAATTAACCCTCAAAATATATAAAAATAACAAATATTTTATAAAACGTACATGCACAACCCCTTTTTTGTTTCTTTTTATTTGATTCCCTTTTTCTTTTTTTCTATTTAATTTATTTTTATTATTATTATTATTTTTTTTTTTAGCAGACTCCATTCAATGCAATTGTAATTTATTGACGGTCCCTAACCCGCGGACTCAGCGGAGCTTTGGTGTACAGCTCCCCGCACCGTGATCGAGCAAGCGGGGTACAGGGAATGAACATCTCCGCTGTTGATGCGTAACTGAATATCGAACGTCTAACATAAAACTAACTTCACCACGGTCATAAAACGTCTAACGTAAAACTAACTTCACCACGGTCATAAAGGCTGCGTAAATACACTTAGACAACATTGTGCGCTACCTGTTCTGTAGAGTAGCTTGCTTTCCTAGGGGTTGTCCACTCCCATTCTCTCTACTGGGACTAGCTTAAGCTTACAACAACTACTGTAAGCTGCGTTGACTGTTTTTTCTCCACGACACTGCTCTCTTTTCCTTCATGTATATTTGGTAAGTGACCGCGTGTAGTTGAGTTTTATTTTTACGCACTGGACATCTAGATTACGTGCGTACCAACACCACACCGTCTTGGGAGAACTTTTAGCCAAACAAACGAGAAACGCAGTTGATGGTAAGATCGCCTCCACATACAAGACATTGGCAACATTTGTAACGTAATTCGTACAGTTTGGGGTGTCCAGAAAGCGTGTAGTTTGTTTGGCTAAACTTAAACCAGCGTGTTAGCATCATTAGAGAAAGTTTAAACGGCTAGTGTCTGGAAAATGGACTGGTCCGTATGAGTCATGCTTTCCAGTTCTCATCAGATTTCAACTGTGACCACTTTAATCTTTTGTGCCTTTTCAGATGTTCACCATGAACTGGCTGTATTCAATATGTAAAAGGGCCAAATTCAGGTAAGCGAAATTGTTCCCGTATTACTAGCACCGGTGGAGAAATAACAGGCGAAGAGTTTATGTAAACTAGATTGATTCCATTGAATTTGTATTAAATGATAATTAGGCTATATATTTGCATATCTTTTTTTAACAGAAGAATTAAAAATAGAATATTTCTGTTTTTTAATAGAATATTTTATGAATTTGCAATTTCAGGAAATATATTTGGCTACAGAATCACCATGAAATTATTATTTATTATAGATTAGGTTGTAGTAGAGTTGTTTTCTTAGCAGTAAAACTAGTGGAAAGTATAGCTAGGAAAACCTTGAGTTTTTTAGACCAACTTCTAATTGCACAACAAGTTGAGATCCCTTCTTACTGTTTAACGGATTACACGTGCTATTTATCATAATTTCCTGGGAACATATTTTGTGTTAATAATTTAGCTTGTTTTTTGCAGCCACAAGAAGTGTTTGTGTTTCTTACCTTTCTTGGTCTGCGTCCTCTACTTCACTGTGTCGTCATTAAGGTAACCAAAAATCTTGTACACTAATGGTTTGAAAAATGATTCTTGTTTCTGTTCCAGATATTTGCAGAACCTGTAATTTTGTTTTATTGTTCTGTTAAGGGTAGTGATTGGAATTATTCCGATGGAGAAATGTACCTTGAGGAGTGCAAAGATGCTCTCTATGGACAACCTCGTAGATGCTACCCTGAGTTTGCAGTAAGTGAGACCTCTGCAACACGCTTTCATTCTTCAGATTCCTTCTTAATATAATCACAAGATGCACAGTCTGCTTATCCCAACTGTGTTAGTCATAGGCTCACAAAAATAACATTAGCTCTAATAGAAGCAACGTAGGGAGTGCAGGGGTTGGTTAGGGTGACATAAGTATTCATATGGTTAGAATAGTGATATATTGCGTGTGTATCTTCTAGAATAATATAATCAATACTTGTAGCGATTTTTATCAACTTGCTGATTGTTAAAAGTCAGTGTCACCACAGTCACTGGTAAACATTCCAACCACCCCAGTGTGATCTCACTGCAAAGTATCAAAACAGGTTGGGCTTATCACAGTCTGTTTATGTCCACAACTAAATATTAAATAAATAAAATGTCTTTTCAGATCCAGAGGTGACGTCCAAACCTGCACTACGTGGAAAGCTCCAATCATTTGGGAAGGCATGTTTGAAGCATACCTTTACGACAAGGCTCATAAAAGGAAGAAGTCATCTGTGGCTGTCACTGTGTTCGCTGTTGGAAAGTGAGTAATATAGATCAATGTTTAATTTAACCACAGGGCCTGCTGGTAAACCTTGAAACATAGAATGCATGCATA